>NW_020538040.1:78839587-79439587 GCF_003426905.1 Ctenocephalides felis | reverse complement strand
TTTCGGTATACAAAAAATTAAAAAAAAAAAAAAAAAAAAAGGGACAAAATTTTTTTTTCCAAAATCAATTATTTTGTTAAGACAAGCAGAAAGTTCTTTGAATCATTCAAATCGGACGCTTAGTTCTCTCAAAAACTGCCATTTTTTACATATTTAGCTCCGTATCTTCGAAATGGCTGGGCCTGTCTTTGCCAAAAACTAACAAACACTTCTCCCAATCATTACTAATAGAATGTTTTTTAGATCATTCAAATCGGATACTCCGTTCTCTCAAAAATTCGATTTCTATTTTCTGCACTCTTTGCTCCGTATCTCCGAAACGGCTCAACCTGCCTTTGCCAAAAACTAATCAGCTCTTTTCCCTATCAATAGGAATCGAATGTTTTTTGAACCATTCAAATCGGTTGATCCGTGCGCCCTAAAACGTGACTGGAAATTCGTATTCATACATACATGCACACACACACACATACACACACACACACACATCCATTTTTTCTGAGGTATGCCAAAACGTTCAGAAACCTTCAAAACGTCGAGAAATGTTAAAATTTTCAATTCCGATTTTCGGCCCATTACAATAACTTACCCTACGGAAAGTTAATAATTATATTTAAAAGTTAAAATAAAATACTCAAAATATATATTCAGATTCAGACCTATTTTATTTTATCTCAATATCGTTGAATGTCTTGTATTTTTGACACATGCCAATGATATTTAACAACTTAAAAAATCAACAAGCTCTTGTATAAAAAAATATTGTTACTATTAGTTAATTATTAATATTAACAAATAACTAGTGGTGCATGACATCATGCTTTAAGGCAAATTGCTGGAACTTCCCGTACCGTAATTAAACATTACAAAAGTTCGTTAATGTTTAATAACAATTGTTTTGAATAGAATTCAAATAGATTATTATAAATTTTGTGCCCAGGCCAATTATAAAAGCTCATAAACAAAGCGACAAAAGGTATTGCACACTTATGAATGTTTACCTAATGTAAACATGAATGAATTACGTAGTATTCAATTAAGTGTATAATATTCAAGATAAGAGGCATATAGTAAACATGTATGTGAAATTTTTGAAGTTTTTTGATAATTCGGAATAAAATGTTTTTGTTTTAATTTTGAAAAATAGTTTTTTCTTAAAATTTTTTTTTTAATTTTGAAAACTTTTTTTTAAATCCTAATAAATCTCGAAAATTTGAAAAAAAATTAGAATTTTTTTTTCGAAAATTTGGTAATTTTTTCATTTTGTTCATATTGGTACGAAACCTTAAGTAACATTTCAATTTTCTGAACAAAATACAAATATTAAAATCGTTATTTTGATGTATATAAGTAAGTTTACATAAATTTAAATGTCTATATTTAAAACTTTTTCTTCTGTAACTCCGAAACCGCTAGACCTGCATTTTTTAAAATTCAATCAGTTGTTCATTCAAATTCATTAAGTTCTTCATTCAAATCGCACCTTCCGTTTTCTCAAAAATTGAATTACCATTCTTGGTACTTTTTGTCCCGTATCTTCAAAACGGCTGAAACTGCCTTTGCAAAAAACTAATCAGCACGTTTTCCCATTAATAAGAATCGAATGTTTTTTGAATCATCAATCGGTTGATCCCAAAATCGTGGACGAAAATTATATCCAAACACATACACATACATCCATTTTTCCTAAGGTAGGTATGCCAAAATGTTCAAAAACTTTAAAACGTAAAGAAATGCAAAAATTTTCATTTTTGATTTTTTTGCGATACTCTACCTACGGGATGTTATTAATGAAATGCTGCTTAGCAATAAGTATCATTTTTCATGGCTAAAGTATTTTTAGGTGCAACGAAAAATATATCTGTGAAAGCTCAATATTGAAATTTCTTTAGAGGTTTGCCACAAGATGTTAGTCAATCCTGAGATACTATGAAGAGGCTATATATCGACCTTTTAGTGTTGCATACATATTGCGATTGACTAACTACATAAGAACACAAGTTTATAAATTAAACAATATAATACTTATGTAATAAATAATATGAACACTAAATGAAACATACATGCGCTCGTAGCTATATGAAATACGAATATTCGAATAAAAATTTTGATTGACACCAAAATATAAACAATTTGCAAATATTTCTGTTTTAAAATTAATATGAAAACGTTCTATAAATATTGGAATAATAATTACATATATGTACTTGTTTAAAAAATAATATTTAAAATTGACTTTTTGGTTAGCCTAATTATTATTTGGAATTTCTGTCGTCTACTTTTATTATTTGTAAGACTATATAAGACGCAGAAAAAGATGATACATCAGACAGATAAAATTGCTAAACCAAATGAAGGTGGAAAATAAATTAAACAAACACGTATCTATAGAATAATTGAACTTAATATTTGAATGATAGAAATGAAATATTGTTTACATACGAGATAATGTATGAAAATCGGTGATACTGGTGGTGAATTAGTTATAGTGTATCAACATTGGTGTATAGACTATTTATAAATAATTTTCATTATCACTAATAATGCTACTTGATAATGAAGTATCAAGTTTTGAGTATAATCTCCTTAATCTAGATGATACAACATTTTGTGCTATATTTTTTTTTTAATGTCAATCAACAATTATAGAAGCACTTCAAAATAGATCAAGAAAAAAATGTTCTTGTCATGAAATCTTAAAAAAGGTATATCTATATATTTTCATGAGCTAAGTGCAAATAGGTATATAGCATGTAATACTTTTGCAGATGTGATAAACATTTTCTACAATTCTTGTCGATACAATTTATAGTATATTTCTGTAAAATTCTTTCAACAATGTATTCAAATACCTAAAAACTATATTAAAAATCACTAAAATATTAGCACTATATTAGAGATCTTAATATTTGCAACTATTATTGTTGTCTATGAAAAAAACCAAGAACAATATAAACAAAAAAAATAAAAGAAAAACAAGTAAAAACAAGAACAGTTTATAATAGGCAGTATTAAAGAACGGATTCATGAGCTTATATAATCCGCAACATCACTGAATGTCCTAATTCAGTAATACTTTTGACTTTTATTATATGGATTTTTGAATGGATGGCAACCCAGTAGTTGTCCAATCCAATTATGACTAACCATACTCGAAGTAATTGCTGACATTTTTATCAGTTATAAGCAACTATACCCACGAGAGGCGATTTTCATTTGAGGCTATATTTGAGATCCTCGAGGTATAACCTCGAGTAAAAATTTTACATCAAAGTTGCCTGATGTGGGGCTTTGGCGGTAGCGGGAACACAATTTAGTGAAATTTTAGTGTCAAGAATTTCTAGTATTATTATTACATTGCAATACTCAATAAATATATATTTTATAAAAATTGATATCACTGCCGCTTGATTTTGGTTACTTTTGCAACATTTTCGTGCTGTCTTGCGTGCTGTCTTGTATTGTGAGGATTCTTAAAACTCAGTTAATTTTTACTTTAAATTAATCTTTTGTTAATGTGTAAATAGATATCAAATAAAATGTCAATAAAATTTACGTTTTGTGACACTTTTGCACGATATGACAGTGTTTATGAATTGTAATGGAAAATGATGAATGACAGCATAAAATGTAATTCAAGAAGAAAATATTATCGGATGTCATCACTATTACTACGTGTGCTACGACCTTATTATTTAATTATAGTTTTTATATATGATTTTGCAATAAAAATATTAAATGGTAAGCTTACCCTGTTGATAAATGTTTTTCCCTCTTATTTTTATTTCTTGCATGACACAACATTTGCACAACACTGATTTAACACAAGTTCAACGGATTTTTCCTCATTTGAAAATTGAATCGTAATCCAAAACACAGTTAGGACAATATTAATGTGCACTATCATATAATAAAACCATATCACTACATATAAAAATGTCACATTTTGAATACTACATATATCACTGAAGATTTGGTGTAAATCCTGATCTGTATCTTAAATTAGCATGTTATCATATTACTGACAGAACAATATCGGCAAGAGTTCATGAAGATCAACGTAACGGTATTGTATTGGTTTGGAATAAAAAAGAGCATGCTACATTCACTTGTCTCCTCAAATGGACAGAAACTGTCATCCGGGATCAGTCGTCGCATGCGACTGATGTCACAACGAACTTTTTCATCGCCATTATAGCATTATAGAATTATAGCATTGTATAGTTATCCTCCGATTTTCATATACGATATATCTTGCTTTATTTGTTTAGTTGTTTATGGCTAGTAGGAACGTTGTTATTTCTATGAGAAGCAAGTGGCAAGTGAATGGTTTCAATTGTTGTGTTGTTGCACTCCTACTACCTGATATTTTTACTGTGCGGATAATACGGTCCGTGAGAAGTCCAGTCTGATCGCAACAATGAAGGGGGGGATTAAAGGCAGTATCGTGATGTATAAACGTTTGTTGTGTACATGATACAAGAACTGAAGCAACACTTTTTTATTTGTCATTTAACGTGCATCAATAACTTCGAACAATATTCGATACAACACACACAGGCGCAAACGATCGGCCGAATGTGAAACCGATGAATACACCCCAATGGATTATCCCGAAATCTTTGACTTTTAAACCACTAAAAGGGATATCTATTCAACAATCGCAAATGTGAAGTGAGGGCTTGCAAAAATTCGCCAAATTCACTTAACCAAATTAAATCGGTTGCCCTACTTGCATACAGATATAATATCATATACGTATATATATATATATAAATATATATGTATATATATATATGTGTTTATTAATTTTTTTTTAATTTTTCATAAAAGATTTAGTAGCATCCATTAACTAAATTACAAACAATATCCTTGTTTTATTTTATCTTTTACTTAATTTTTTGACAAGATTTGAACTATGCTTTTTAATTTCAGTCTTCTTGTCTCATACCTTAGCGAAACTTAAAAGTTTGGAAAACTATCGGAAAGCTCTTAACATTTACGCTTAGGGTAAATATATAAATTAGATGCGGTGAATCCTTAACAACCATTCTTTTAATAAATTTAATGATGTTTTACTAAATCTACTAAATTTCTTCTATACCCCGAGAGAATCCGCTCTCAACTTATTGCAATTCCCTATAATTTTAAAATTTTTATGATTATTTTAAATATTTCTTTGTTTACAGAAATTAAGTGAATATGAGTTCGTCTGACTCGATTTTATGAAATGATTATTGTCAAATTTTCATAAATTTTTATCATCGTTATTACGTCTTAATCATTGCACATATTCAGTTGATGATCACCTTATTAATAATATGAATAATTTTGATCGTATCAATTCTTTCTCAATATCTAATTGTAAATATAAAATGGAAAATTTATTTATGAATTTTTGATAATTATTTTTTTTATTCGGTTTATCAGCATATTGCCTGCCGGGTTTTATGTAAAATTTTATAATATAAATTTTCAATTTTACAACTTTGTTTCAAAAATACTTCAAACACTTTCATTTTTATTAAACTGAAAAGTTGGAGGTATTCAGTATTTGGTTATCTGATTAACCTTTATATTTATTTTTAAAATAATTCTGAATTTTTGTCGTTAGCTCCATTGGATTTATTTTTTTTTTAATCAAAACTACATTTTTTTAATGCTGCTATCATTGAAATAGTTCCATGATTTTCGAACATTGCATCTTAAATACTTTAAACATTTTTCACGTACAAGCCTTGTTTTATCGTCTTTCAAAACATAATGATTAGATGACTACATATATTATTTTTCTACTTTATACATTTAATAAATAGTTTGACTTAATTGTGAGTTTTTACAAAATATTATTGAATTGAATTTTTGATTTAAAAATCAATCAAAACATATGTATTGCTAATTCATTACATTTTATAATATTTAAAATTACTATTATATACTAATATAAGTCAATATTAAGACAAACAGAATTAAAGTAAAGCTGGATAAAATTAGAAATCGTATTATTGAATGGTATATAATCATCTTTATTTAATTCTAAAAAGACGTAAATTACTTAAACATTTGGCCAATCAGTTGTCAACATCTTTGGAGGAAAACAATACTGATGATTTTATATTTTATATCATCGATATGAACAATTATGTCAACAATGTTTGCATATGATATTCTGCCACATTTGCGGCAATAGGTGATCGTATATAGGTACTTTCTCTTACAACAGCATTATTACTGTAATATTACTGCGACCTTTCTGCTTCAATGAGCAATATGTACTTAGATTACAGATTCATAATGCCAAATAGTAGCGTCTTCTAAAGTTTAGTATCGCAAAAGATAAATTTTATAATATAAAACAAATATTTAAATTCATTTTTAAATTGCGAATAGAGACTAATTTTCGGAAGCAAACTTATAAAAAAAATAATTTTGCGACATTTGATTTAGTTTCTGACATAAGTTTTAATGTGATTGTATATAATCGCCATAATTCAATATATATATATATATATATATATATATATACATATATATATACATATATATATACATATATATATATATAATATAATATATATTAATTATATATAGTGAAAAATAACATTTGTTCATATGACTCAGAAATTTAACTAAAATCATTTTATATATTCTTTTTGAAGTTTCATACTATATTTTTATTCATTTATTATTATAAAAAATAATAATATTGTTAAACTATTGAAATTAAATAATTAAAATGTAAATTAGGTAGGTATCATATAACTAATCAAATCATGCAACTGATCTGTGATTATTTTAATACTGTGGCGAATTTATTAACTACAATTAATTTATTTTCAGCATCTGTCCTTGTAACTACAAGGATTCAGGTTCAAAGTCAATGGTGATCCTTTTTGATTTGAATATATGAAATAAAAATATATTTTTACTTTAAAATATCCTTTCTGAGAACTACCGTGCAAACAAGAATTATAAAAATCAACGTGTTGTGGAACATTGAATAGAATAAGATATAAAATAAAAACCATTCAAGTGGTATGATCCTGTAGAGAGCCCAATAAATAAATTTTAAAAAACAATCTATTATCGACATAAAATTCGATTGATTTATATAGAGAAGAGCGGGGATTAAAGGTTCACCTCCGATATCTTAAAAACAAGTGAAGTTGCGCTTTTTTTACAATAATATTTGAAACTAGAGGGAAAAAATGTATAATCAGCCAACACCTTGACTCTCACAACGTTACCATCGAGAGATAAACTGCAAACGAAATTTTTGAAAATCCATAACAAAAGTATTTTCTTTTCTGTTATGTTTTTAGGCTGTGAGCACTGTTGTTTAGTTTACGAGACTTTAATATATTTTTATGTACACGTTATTTAATTGTTTTATAAGATGAATTGTTAATTTTAAATTAGATCCAACAGTTTTTTATATAACCTCTGTAAAAGCTTATACGTGGGTGGAGTGAAAAGGACCAACTAAAATTTACCCTAAAGAAGTTTCTAGTTAGATGTAAACAATAAATAAAAAATAGTTAACAAAAAAGTGAATGAAGTTTTTCTAGAAAAGCAATTTCACAAGAGATAAATTAAATAAATATTTATTCCAACTCTGTTGCTAAATATTTCTGACGAAAAACCAGATCAAGGTTATATAAAGTGTTTTAACCAACCTAATGCAGCTATTATTTTGTTAAATCCATTTAAACTAAGACATAAGGTCAGTTTGCTTTCTGGCTGTCCTATTTTACCCCGCCTATGGAGTAAAAAAGACCTGGTGACAAATTTTTGAAAAACAGCAAAAAACATACTTCTGCTATGTTGATTTAGCTGGGAGTTTGATTGAGCATAATCAGATAGTAGTTTATTTTATATGTGTTATTTGTTGTGATATAATAGGTTTAGTTTTCTCATTATAATTGCTCAAAGTCAAATTGGATCTTTATGCACCGCCTTACCCTACATTTATATAGAGTAGTGGATTAATAACCCAATAGCAAAACATAACTGTTTGTACAAGTTTGAATAAAAACATGATCTGAAATTACTAAATTAACTAATTGCAAATTGAAATACAAAGTTAAAACAATGAAAGGACTGATAATAAATGAAAAATTGACATGAACAGAACATATAAACAAAATAAAAAGAAAAATAGAAACATTAACAGACGCTTTGAAAAGGATCCACTCTTTCGGCAAAAAAAAATAAAATACTAATTCTTAAAACGCAAATAATACCTATAATTTTATATGGAATAACAACATTTAGCCAAACAACTAAAACTAACCTAAATGACATACAGCGAATAATGAATAAAGCCACAAAAATAGCATATAATTTTCCACATCTGACACCCACCAAATACTTACAGAGAGAAACAAATAATCATTCACTAAATAACATAATTAAAATAGAGAAATGCAAACTAATATACAAAATGAAATTTAACCGAATTAAAACAAGCGCAACAATAAACATAAATCAAGATATACATGAACACTACACTAGACAACACAACAATTTTTACATTGAACACAATAGAAAGAAGAATTTCAGAGAAAATGTCATATGGAGTGCTAGCAAAATATATAACGAATTGCCAAACGATATTAAGATGACCAATGATGACGATAAATTTAAAAGAAAAATAAAAAAACACTATAAGGAAATTGAAGACAAAGAAGACTGAAGAGATATATATAAAGATATTTTTAATTATATATAGATATTATATTAATGAAATAGATATTATAGTCAAATGAAATGTATATATTATATGAAAACTGTTTTTCATAATCTCTCATACCAGGCAACTCTGCCTGACTGAGATATGAAAATAATGTATATATATATATATATATATATATATATATATAAAAAAAAATTGCGTTAAAGGTATTTAATTTGAAGAAAAATGTAAAATTGTGCATTGCACATAAATACAAATGCAATTAAAATTGTGAGTCCGGATACAAATAATTAGTGCAATTAATTTCTGATAAGAATGTTATTTTACACAGCCACGCATCCATGTTAATAATTCGCGTATGAGATTACAGACAGCATACGCAGAAATCCAGATATCTCTTATAGTATGTAATATAGTATTGTAATATAGGTAGTGTATAGTAGATACGTAGCACGGTAGGTAAGTATAACTTATTTATTTATATAAAAGGCGTGTGTGTGTGTGTATAAATGTGCAGGGCTCCACCCCGGCCACGCCCACGTGTGTTACGCTAGTAAGCACGTGTACAATGTCACACATATGGTTTCGAGCGTGCACGTGCGCAATCCGCCCGCGAAACGTTGACACTAGAGAAACTAGACGGCGAAAACGACGGGAGAGGGGATATAGGCATGTGACGCGAATAAAGGCACATGTGTCAATCCTTCGCAAAATAAAATTGCACAACGCGAAAACACCACGCGGTCGGCCAATAGGAAACCGAAACCGGTATCTCATCATAAACTACTTCCCCAATTCAATAGATATGGGGCCTTTTCTATGAAAATCGACTGTAAACCTATATAGCAGATTATTATTCTTACATTGTTTTCACATTAAATGTCGTATAAATTGAAATTAACCTTCTATGATCAAATGAAATAAAAACTAGTGGTGTATGGCATCGTGCCTTAAGGCAAATTGCTGGAACTTCCCGTACCGTAACGAAATGTTCGAGGAATATTAAATGTTTTCAAATAGATTATTATAAATACTGTAGCATTGTCTAATATTTATTAAAAAGAATTATATAAACTGAGTTACAAAGTTAAAATTATTTATTTAAAGTATGTAAGTATATAATTTAGTCAGAATTACAATTAAAATCTGAATTATTTTCGATGTACAAAAAAAAATTTAAATAATTTTTTTCCATAAGCAATTATTTTGTCAACACAAGCAGAAAGTTTTTTGAATCATTCAAATTGGACGCTTAGTTCTCTCAAAAACTGCCATTTTTGTACATTTAGCTCTGTATCTTCGAAATGGCTAGACCTGCCCTTGCCAAAATCTAATCACCTCTTCCCCTAATCATTACAAACTGAATGTTTTTTGGATCATTCAAATCGGATACTTCGTTCTCTCAAAAACCCAATTTATATTTCTCTGCACTCTTTGCTCCGTATCTCCGTAATGGCTGGATACGCCGTTATCAAGAACTAATCAGCACATCTCCCTATCAATAGGAATCGAATGTTTTTTGAACTATTCAAATCGGTTGATCCGTGCGCCCGAAAACGTGTGGACGAAAAAATGCGGACACACAAAACACACACACATCCATTTTTTCTGACGTATGCCAAAATGTTCAGAAACCTTCAAAACGTGAAGATATGCAAAAAATTTCATTTTCGATTTTCGGCCCATTGCTATAACTTACCCTACGGGAAGTTAAAAAGTTTAAACAATTTTATTGTAGTATAGTAACTATGTGACTTTAAGTCACAGCAGCTTATAATGTTTGCACTCCTGTGTATAAAAATTCATGCGTGGAATTCTACAAATTCGCATTTAGCATTAAAGAAAAATGAACAGTGTATTTAGAACATTGAAATTTCAGAACTCCTTTACGTTCGAGCTTTTTGAAACATTCTCTCTTTGGTCAATGTGACACTACAAATTTTCTCTACAGGTATCGTTGTATATAGCTTTTATTATTATTATAATATTTTATATTATTATTAATATCGTTAATATTGCTGTATATAGTTTTTATTATTATTAATATTATTTGTATGATTTATTTGAAGTTGAGCGCCATTTATTCTGTATCAATAATATTTGTTCGTCGTCAGGGAAATGAATCATTTTCGTTCTCGGAATATAATATGAAATCATAGGACCCATTACCGCTAATGAACCTATTTCTGTATCATGAAAAAAAAATAACAAAATGAAAATTAAAATGCAAACAAATAGGTTATTTTATTTCAGGTTGAAGAGTCTACCAAAGATCATAAGTATTAATATTAGTTGTCTTGACAAGATTATAAGATTAAAATTTATAAGTTAATTCCGTGAAAAGTCATAATTATTTGAAAAAAAATTCGACAAATTGGAATGTGATCTGAAAGTTATACGGGTTAATTTATAAATGATGCAATTATGACACACGCTTATCGTTAGTATTCGAACAAAAATAATAAATATTATTTAATATTTATTATGTTTTTATTGTTGATGAGTTGACTGCATTTTTTTCTCTAAACATATGTTTCAACGACATGTTTTACAAAATTTACTCATGTATATATAAATATATATACATGAGTAAGTTTTTGTAAAGCAATACATCAAATGAAAGGCAAAGATTTATAAATTAATCATTAATTTTTCCAAACGTTTCAACATAAAATTTTGTGTCATCTGTGTATAAGTTGCCGTGCCTTACATAAATAGATTTGCACATGGACATAATTTAGCACTATTATTAAGGTGACCATATTTTTAAATTAAAACCGGAACGTCAATTTTTAGTGATGCTAATCCGGGACGGTGGGGGTGGTTGTCTGTTAATTAACTTAGATATAATTAAAAAAAAACTATTTGAGGATACTAATAAAAAGGTTTTCTTTATAAATTAATTTGTTTTTAAATCATAATTACGGGCTTCTAGTAAGAACTTTGCTATTCGATTATATTAAGGTGACCATACGTCCCGGTTTGGTTGGGACAGTACCGGGTTTCCACCTTTTGTGCCGAGTTTTTCTAAAAGCAATATTAGTGACGGATTTAGATCTTTTGTTCCGGATTTTCGAAAAATATAGGTTTGACTTGAAACTTTGCTCTTACTTGATAATAAATTACAACAAACGAAAGAAAATTCTGCAATTATCTCATTCATAACGTATTGTTTCATATAAGCATATATCATTTTCAAATTTTTGGAGGATAGTTATAGTTTTAGTATCAAGAAACCGCAATTTAAATCTATATGTTCGAAAACCCGGGACAATCCGGAAAAAAAATCTAAATCTGGTACAGATATTGCTTTTAGAAAAACCCGGGACATAAGGTGAAAATCCGGCACTGTCCTGGCCAAACCGGGACGTATAATCACCTTACTATTATAGAATAACTTGTCTTTAACGAAGAGAGTTTTTTTAATTTTACGTAGAGTAATAGAATAAAGCAGAGTTATGTAAAATGAATAATTTAGAAAAATCACAACATATTATTGCAAGAGGGACATGTAATTACTATTGGCTTTGAGGCCCAAAATCTCATACAACGTTTGGAAAAATTGAAGATTATTTTATAAATCTTTGTCTTTCATTACATGTATCGCCTCATAAGAACCTATTTATATATCTCAACATCAAAATTATCTTTTATAACACACACACATGTATATGTATATTAGGGTGGTCCTTAATATGGACATTTTTGAATTTCCTTGCTCCCAAGGGATCAAATGGTTCCAAATTGATGAAAGACAATTCTCTGAATGTTTTAGCTCTTAATATTAACTTTTATATATACATATATATGTTAAATTTTTATAATTTTGATGTTGAAATATGTGAGATTCAGTCTTCAGGGCAATACATCGATTAAAAACTTGTATGATTTAAAACATTTTTATTGTTTCCATACGTTTCGACAACATAGTTTTGTGTCATCCTCAGTGGACTCTAGTTTAAAACACAGATTAAAACTATTAATTAAAACTAATTTATAAGAAAGTGGTATGGTGTAAAAACTTACATGTGATTTTAATATAATTATTATTAGGATTACTACAATCACATGTAAGTTTTTACACCATACCACTTTCTTATAAAGTAGTTTTAATTAATAGTTTTAATGTTTTAAACTAGAGTCCACTGAGGATGACACAAATATATACCCTAGTATATATATATATATATATATATATATATATATATATACTAGGGTAGTCCTTAATATGGACATTTTCGAATTTCCTTGCTCCCAAGAGCTCAAATGGTTCCAAATTGATAAAAAACAATTCTCTGAAAATTTTAGCTCTTAATATTAACTTTTCGATAGTGCGCAAATCAATCAAACTTCGTATGGAAATAGCATGGAAAAAATTTTAAAAATTAAAAAAAAAATGTTTAGGTATAACTTAGCGACAAATGAATTAAAAATGAACATTTGTGTATTTTTTTATTGAAAATTCGACGCTCCGCAAATTTTTTGAATTTTTTTTCATGCTATTTCCTTACAAATCTTTGATTGAATTGCGCTCTATCTAAAAGACAATATTAAGAGCTAAAACTTTCAGAGAATTGTTTTTTTATCAATTTGGAACCATTTGAGTCCTTGGGAGCAAGGAAATTCGAAAATGTCCATATTAAGGACCACCCATATATATATATACTCGTATATATATATATATATATACATATATATATATATATATATATACATATATATATATATATAGAATAATAAAATAAGATCTAATGTATATATATATATATATATATATATACACCTAAGTCTGTTTTTACACGGTCTTTTTGTACACGGTTTTGATATAACACGGTTTGAAAATTGAATATTTTTAGTTTTTTTACACGATTTTATTCCATTTAGCACGATTTTAAATTTTATGTACTTAAATTTTTTTGTCAAATTTAATTTTCTGCGATGTATGTTCATATCACAAAAAAGTATTTATGAAAGAAAAAAGTCTGAAACCATCGATAGTATCGATAGTTTGCGAACACTAGCTTAAAGATTTAAGTGAATTCCCCTTTAGCGCGTACAAACAATTTTTACTGGTCAAAGCAAATGTGAATAGCACTAATTTAGGGGAATCATTATTAAAATAAACATGAATTCTTGTTCTTGAAAATTCTTGTTTTTCACTAATTCTAATAGGTTTTAGAGATTAGGAACATATCACCCATTTTTGTATAAGATCAATGTCTTTTTTTACACGTTTTTTTTTACACGGCTTCTTCTGGAACTAATCTACCGTGTAAAAACAGACTTAGGTGTATATACATACGATCTTTTTTGTTTAGCCGACCATTCTCCAATAATATAGCAATTAAAAATCGCAAGCCGCACTTGACTGTCTATGTTTTTCGTCTATCTCTCCAATTGCTCGTTCTACACCGCGAGTTTCGTGCCTGGAGAGAGCACACAGCATCGCGGCCCTGATAGTACAACATTATACAGAGAGACTTGACCGCTCGCTGAGTCGCTGCACCCATGTACATGTAATATAAAATTATGAGTACATGTATCTGTACCCCTTATCTACTATCACCATTATTAGCTTGAAATTGGTTCATAGATCAAACGGCTGTTTCATCCATTGCGCCAAAACTGTTGTTAGAGGCGCCCAGGTATTACAATGTCGTATTTAGTGCTCTAACAATGAACTAGCTGTAAGTGGAATTCTGTCTTAAGGCAATTACGGCATCGTGCCTTAAGGCAAATTGCTGGAACTTCCCGTACCAAAAATTATTATTTTTTTAAAAACGATTAACATTTTTGAAAAAAAAATTACTTTGAAAAAATAAGATTCTTGAGAAACTATAAATTGGACAAAAAATTACTTTTTTTTGAAAAAAAAATTTAAAAAAAAAAATTTTTTTTTATTATTTTTTTTTTTGAAAAAAAAATTTTTTTCTTTATTTTGACATATTGTGGAAGATCTGAACTTCCTTTTTCAAAGCAATCGTACTGCTTTAACTGCATAGGGACAATATAAAGCGCGTAAGCGCCGCGTCGCTGTCTAACGCATAAGCATTAGTACGGAACCCATAGGAATGTTAACAAAATGTATACTTATTGTTAAAATCTCTATAAAATATCTGATAATTTGATGTGCATATGTCTAATGGTCATTTTTGACCGCCAAATGGCTCATTTTTTTACTTTTTCCTCCATATCTCCGAAACCGCTAGACCTACCTTTATGAAAATTTTATCAACTCTTCATCTTGCCAATACAAGTAAAATGTTTTTTGAATTATTCAAATCGGATGCTCCGTTCTCTTAATAACTGAGTTACCGTTTTCGGCACTTTTTGCCCCGAATCTTCGGAACGGCTAGACCTAACTTCGCCAAAAACTAATCAGCACGTCTCCTTATCAGTACGAATCGAATGTTTTTTGAATTATTCAAATCGGTTGATCCGTGTTCCCGAAATCGTCGACGAAAATTTGTATCCGCACATACATACACACACATACATACATACACACACACACACACATACATCCATTTTTTCTAAGGTATGCCAAAATGTTCAGAAACCTCTGAAACGTAAAGATATATAAAAAATTTCATTTTCGATTTTTTTGCGATTACTATAACTTACCCTACGGGAAGTTAATAATAACGCAACTCGTTTATGACCGATACGCGTGTTTTTGAATTGATTTGTTTTAGCAAACAGCAGACTAGCATGTTATTCACGAAAAATTTTCATTTATACAAGATTACAACTCATGTGGTAATTGACAAGGTCTTGCAATATTTGTCTGAACGAAATTTTGAAAACCAGCCTGGTGATACACCATTTCCATAAACATACATTTTTTTTGTTTCTTAATCGTTCACAATCACATTATTTGAAAGCGTTAGGAATATAGGGTGAACGATTTTCATCCAATGTTAGTTTAGAGGCATGTTGCGCTGAATGCTTTTGATCAGTCAGTCGATTCGTCAAATTTTTAAAAAATATTGCGGCATTTATTTGAATATCATGTTAATGCATAATTTTTAGCATAAATTGGATTGTTATTTGGGGTACAAAAGTCCAATTTGACATTGAGCAGTTATATTTTGAAAAATTATATCAAAACAAATAACACATATCAAACAAACAGCCATCAAACAACTATCTGACTATGTTCAGTGAAACGCCCAGCTAATTCATCATTGTAAAAATGAGATTTTTTGCTGTTTTTTCAAAAATTTGTCACTTGGTCCTTTTTACTCCATAGGCGGGGTTATATAGGACAGCCAGGAAGCAAATTGACCCAATGTCTTATTATTAATTTTAAAGGGATTGAACGAAATAATAGTTACATTATTCAACCAATGCAAAATATTAATTTCGTGCATACATTTTTACAGAGATAACACTGTATATAACTTCGATTTGGTATTTCGTTAAAAATATTTATCAGCAGTGTGGGAATAACAATGTATTTAATTTATTTCTTATAAAACTGCTTTTTCTAACTGAATTTTCATTTTTATTTACTATTTGGCTCAGGTGGCCGTTTTTACTCCACACATGTGTAAACAGAGGTTATATAAAACAACGTTGAATATAACTTAAAAGTACATTTTATAAAAAAATAAAAAACGTACACTTAAGAAGATTTCGTAAACTAACCAAACAAACTAACAACTAAAGAAAATACTTTGTTATGGATTTTCAAACATTGCCTTTTATCTCCCGATGTCATAAAAATCAAGGTGATGGCTGGTTATACATCTTTATCTCTCTACATCAAATATTAAATACTGAAATATCTATATAACAAATTAATAATTAATAAACAAAAAATATAAATAAAAAAACAGATATTGTCTTTCTGTAAATATTAATAAGTCGCAAATTGAAAATGTGGTATTATTTTTATTTTATTTTGAAGAATCATCGAAAATATTGGATTTGAATTATTTTAAAGATACTGTCACAATACAATAATTTATTTAATATTTCATATTTCAGTACTAAGTAATAATATAAAAAGTGGCATAGCAAATTCATAGTTAAAGCGACGATACACATTGCAGATAATATTATAGTAAGATATGAAAAGCGTCACTATTGTGTAGTACCTTATAAATTAGCGTTATTTAAATATAGGTGCAATTACAACAAATTTTATGCCAGACATGTTTAATGATTTGCTACCAGGGTGTATTATTTATAAGAAGTTCTTGACTGTATTATTTTGTCCTTACGTCGCGATGTACGTTGACTAGAATTTTTCTCATCGCGTATTATATGGCCCTGACTTCGAAATGTGTTTAAATATCAAAGTCGAAGAACTGACTGCTAATGTTAACAAATTGCGGTCTTTCATATACGAACATTTGTAATTACAGTCGCCAACATATGAAGTCATCGGCATAGAAAAATAGTATAGTGATACTAATAATAAGCACTATCACTATACGATTTGTACTAATATCTAAAATTGTATTCGTATTACTACATTATTTTGTAATTTTTGTCTTTTTCTAAATCTCTAGCAACATAAAATAATAGATCTTATTACCTAAATCCTACGAATCAATCAACTTATTGCCATCTTATTGAATGTATATTTGTTGGTTGATAGTTGATAATGTTCTGATATACCAATTTAATTAATAAAACAAAACTATTGTTTTGAATTCCAAAATTACATTTTGATTTCATCTTAATTTTTTATGTTTATAATATGCAGTTTTTGTCAGTCTAGAATCATTTATTGATATGATAATGTAGATAATGTAAATATGTAAATATTGTTCAATATTTATTTTTACGGCTAAGCACTGTTGATTTAAATATAATTTTACAACTTAGGGTATAGAATTAGGTATAAAATTAGGTATGTTATATGGTAAAGCAAATTTAGAAAATGTCAAAGTTCTACAACGATAAATTAGCTGGGAGTTTTTCTGAACATGATCAGATGGTTGTCTGTTTGATATGTTTCATTTATTGTGAATAATTGGTTTGATTTTTACAAAATAAATGCTCAAAGTCAAATTAAATATTTGTACCCCGCCCTGTCCTACCACGTATTGTATATAATAAACAGTAATAAATTTGCGCTTAAATATATGTTTATAATTACAAGATTTTTTTATAACTAAATTGACTATGAGCAAAAAGTAAGTAAGGCTTATGGACTGAAAAGTTGCAACTTGACCAACAATACTAACTTATTATACCAACTATAGTTATGTCTACTATAGTTTGAAAATATAGATATGCGTACGAAACACTTATTATTATTGCGTAAATTAGTGAATATATTACTGAAATATATCAATTTTTGTTTGAATTTGGAACAGTATTTTTATAAATACTGCTTTGGTGTAGGTTGTTCTAGCTCCAATAACTTCAGTACAATATCGATCTTTGATAAGGATGCTCTCTAAATACTGGAAAAGATCCACCTTCTGCAATTTCAGATCTACTGATATCTCCAATAGCTTTAATGATATATATATATATATATATATATATATATTATTTCCAATATACTGGCAAATTATATGAACATTGCAGGTGTATTGTTGATGCCGATGTAAATTTCAAGAATATCATGGCCAAAGGGCTTTGCGCATACACAACATAAGAATCGAGACTTCTAATCGAAATCTTATTACAAAGACACGGAATTACAATGATGTACACGTTATATCCACATTGACATTGTCGTTTTCTTTCAGCCCTGAATACTCTGTGAAGACTATGTTTTTTCAATATTTTCAGATGTCTGTTTAGAAAACGGAAAGGATACAAATCGAATTCGTTGCCGATTCGTAGTTTTTTTTATTTTTGCCTCACAGAAGTTTTCACCTTATTGCAAAAACTTTAATTTTCAGATTTGTAGAATTTAATACGATGTTTTTGAATTTGAACATTTGTATTATAAATGTGGTGAAAATAATAACGAAGAAAGTGAATAAAAATCAGTCACACAATCACATCGCAAATTACAACTTTACAAATGTTTTAAACTGTTTTATTTTATTTTTAAGATTTCTCAATTCTAAATAACAAAATTTTATTTTTTACAACTTCTATTCTATATATCAAAAAATTGTTAATATTTATGTCAGTAGCATTGTCATACTTCAAACATTACCTTATTTTTTGGCTATCAAGCACTACCTAGTTTCTTCAAGAAATTTTTTATCTTATAATATTTGACTATAACGCTTATAACTAAAATCACAAGTGTAACCCGATAGTGTGATATAAAATGTTTTACTAAAAATCTTTAGATCAAAATATGTGAGTGTGTATATGAGCCAAAATTTTATAAGATAAAATCAAATCAAACTAATCTTAAATTGATTAGTTTTCAGTGAAGGCTAAAACTATCTTCAAAATGAACAATTTTGTCTAATTAGCTAAATCTCAATTCTTATAGATTAAATCGGTTAAATACACACCATTGGAAAAAGCCCTAAGGCAAAATGCCACTTCTACCTAATTTTATTATCAATTTCTTTTAGACCTTCATCAAGTAATGAGTTTTTGCCATGATTTTGGCTTACTAGATGTTCATATTTTAAGAATTCGTTCCAAAGTCAATCAAAAACATTTCAGGAACATATGTACAAAAATGTGACAAAAATGGCATTTGTATTTGTTTCATTGAACTTTTTTTTAAAACTACTTAGAATTTTACGCTGATTTCATATAACTTTCATTTTTCGGTAACAGCTCCTATTTTTGAGTTTTAGGGAAATACCCCCTTTTCCATAACTAAGTGTTTTATCTGCAGTTTTGGGTACGGCTTGGACTCTAAGACGTTGTGTGCATAATACAGATAAATTTAATTTTATCGGAAATATCGAAAACCTATGTCGAACTGCGTAAGGCGACGTATTTCAACCACTTTAAAATTGATTTGTGCTATCAAGTTAAAGCAAGGATTCTTTATACTATGCGCCAAAATTGCGTAGTGTTTTTACATTAATGTCCAAAAAATCCTATAATTTTAATACCTCGGTCATTTGGAAAAAAACTCAGAATATCCACGACGACTATTTTCTCTGTGATTTAGCACACATCATCAATGCATCAATGGAATAAGTTCAGTCAATAGAACTAAATGGTCATACCCCTTGATTCCAATGGTCTTGGGTTACATAGGATTAGCTACATGACATTCATGCTAATTATCAACAACATAGAACATCTACACCTTCTACTTACCATGTAATGAATTGAGAGAGCATCAATGAAAGGAGTTAAAAACTGATAAATTCGATGATCTCCAAATTAGGCAAGGACAAACTAAAAAATTGAGAGAAAAACGAGGGTGTCATTTATTTTGGTTGTAACAAATTTTCTGGGAAGTAAACAATAAAGTAACTTTATTGACCTTGTTGAATGCATGCAATCCAATTCAAAAGATCTAAGAAACAAGAGCATGAAAATTCATTACCCGCTCTTTCATTTAGAACGGTTTTTGTAAAATATTGAAAATATTAGCGAAGAGCAGGGCCGGAGAATCCACCGGCCAATTTGAGGTAAAATAAGCACATTCGTATATTTCGAAAACAAGATCTCTTAACAAAATTCTGTTATTTTGTTGGAACCAGCGTCCTCGAATTATCTAAAAACCATCATAACATCTCGGGGAAAAAAATTACTGTCACGCAGTGTTATATGTGCATTTATATGCACATGAAATATATTAGTTTTATATTATAGATATAGAGATAGATAGAGATAGATAGATAGATAGGCGAAACTCATTGTCTCATTGTCATAGTCATCGCAATAAAATCCAAAAGGAAAATTTTGATGTATCTTTCGTATAGAAGTTACTGAACATTTTGGCATACCTTACAATTATCAAAAATAGATTCAACTCAATGGATGGAATTCGAGAACACGGATCAACCGATTTGAATAATTAAAAAACATTCGATTTGTATTGATAAGGAGACGTGCTGATTAGTTTTTGGCATAGACACGTCTAGCCGTTTCGAAGATACGGAGCAAAAAGAACCAAAAATGTTAATTCAGTTTTTGAGAGAACGAAGCGTCCGATTTAAATAATTCAAAAAACATTTTACTTGTATTGACGAAATAAACAACTGGTAAAATTTTTGTAAAAGCAGCGTCCAGCGTCTCCGGGGATCCAATAAAAAAACTAAAAAACAATGCCATTTGGCGGTCAAAAATGAACATTAGACATATGTACATCGTATTATCAGATATTTTATAAAAATTATAATAATAAGTACAAATTTTGCGCTCCGTATCAATATTTACACGTTAGTTATTTGTTATTACAAATATTCAAAAAAAGATCCAAATATAAAAAAAAATCAATTTTTTTTAAGAATTTCAAAATCTCTCAAAAACCTATTTTTTTTTCAAAGTTTTGCAAAGTTTTATTTAATAATTTAGTTTTTGTTACGAGAAGTGCCAGCAATTTGCCCTAAGGCACGATGCCATGCACTACTAGTTTGGTACGATATCTTATATAATTTCCACAATTGTCAGTGCTGAATGTCGAATCCAATATTGTCCCTTCTATTCCTTATTGTTTTGTTAGATATGGATCTACGATCCCATATGCGAATATCGTCTAATAGTGTTCCCACATATCAGCGCGTCTCGGCGATCGTGCGTTAATAGTAAAAGAGATTTGTAACTGCCCGAGGCATTTACAAACACATAAACATATAAAGATCAGGCCTAGCCTATTGCGAGACCTTTTGTGCCGCACTACACAAATACCTTACGATCAAAAGATCAGTATATTTAAAAGCATATAACTTTATAAAATTGAAAACATACGCTTGTCCACACCTTGCCGTCATAATACTTCGCTATAATGTATGTAAATGTTATTTGATATCGATTGTTTGCACTTTTGCACGTAGTTCCACTAGCATATGTGCCTTGATATTAATCGTATTTATTGTGATTGGAACTTACGAATATGATGTCATACAATTTTCGCAGTACTGTATTTCGCAGCATTTGATTTGGCCTTTTTAACAATAACAACATTTGAAAAGCCATCATATTGTGTTTATAAGGTTTTCGATAATTTGTAGACTTAGTCATATACACAAGTAGGGGCTCGCCCGTAAGTAAGCGGTTAATAGCGACGGGACTTGTTTCAGAGGTCCCGGGTTCGATACCCACTTCGAGCAGCCTGTTGTCAGGCAGCAGTGACAACGATTTTCACTTGGAAATATAGATAGCAATATGTTTCCAAGTGAAAATAGCCCTTGCCCGGCATTGCTGCACCAATAACATGTCAGCCCTATTAGATTAATTCTAATAACAAAAAATCATCAAATATGGATGGATTAACCATTGGGTTACCATCTAAAAAATACGAAGTAAGGAGAAGTTTCAGCCCAACAGCCCATAGAACGTAAGGTTCTGATTGCTGTTCAAAAATAATACTAAAAATAAAATATAAACAGGTGCACACACACATCTATATATATATATATATATATATATATATATATATATGATGGAATACTGTTTCCATTGCTCTTGAACGAAAAATCTAATGGATATAGCTATATATTTATATTTTGTCGTACTTATCAGTCAAATAATGCCGAATTTCACGTACTATTTGTAACAGTACTGTATCAGCACTAACTGTAATTAATTAATAAAATTAAGCGCATTTTGCAACTTGTCCCTCGGTGACCATCCACATGTATTGCGAACATATTCACACAACGAGGCGTGGAGCGGACGTCCTAGTGGCCAAGATTTGTTCCGGGTGAAGGTTACCGTTTCTCTATTCACATATAGTCATAGAATTTATAAGTAATATTTTATAAATTGTTGGCATCCATTTATATTCGAGATTAGCATGACACTTTCCAACAAACACACATACTAGTTGCGTTCGTTTTAAAAGGCAAATTGATGCAATATTCTGATGTTCTGATAAACTTATGCTATAAGTTAAGTTCATAGGCAGTTAAGGCCACTGGCACATCAGCGAAAGTAAACGAGAGTGTCTGAGCATAGTAAATTAAGCGATACTTGTTTCTACTGATTTACATGGCAGTATTTGATATAATGTACCGATAATTTTGGAATTTTTACACTTTGTTGGGTCATCAAGTACCTACTTAGTATTTGTTATAAATTTTGTCATTTAAAATTTATAAATTTATCAAAGTGTATAAGAATCACTTTGAATGATTACTTCTTGTAATTTCTTGTAAATAAAATATATCTGAATCGTTCAATTTAAATCAGTGAAAATTTATTAACTTTCCGAAGGAGAAGTTTACGTTTTCATCAAAAAATCTGACTCACTAATTTTATGTTTTCTTGACGTTTCAGGACTAGCGTTTCTTTGTAAGTTTTGTGCGACGATCTGCCGAGCCGTTTTTTGTAATTTGAAAAAAAAAATGTTGAACATTTTGTACACATTTAAGCTCATACTACCGAATCGATTCTAAAAAATCAAAAACTGTTCGAAAGATATTAGTTGGGAATGATACTGATTAGTTAAGTGTTGAAACCTTTGCAACCTATCATCGCTTAAATTAGTAATTAACTGTTGAAAAAAAAATGAAGCCGATTTTTATGGAACTTTTTTTGACAATATATATCATAGTCTTATAGAACTTACTGAAATATTACGGCTTTACGACAAGTAGTTTAATTTTAAAAATTCATCAAAGTTTGAGAAAATGAGTCGTTTTTTTGACGTTTGTTAAAATTAAAATTAGACAATTTACTTGGTATAACGATTAAGCACTCGGTCTCAATGCACATACTAAACCATTGAAGTCCTACGAAACTGGTCAATTATAAAAATTATTGATTTTTGAAAAATTTCTTTTAGAAAATACTGCGAGTTAACGTGTTCGTTCGTTTTCAATTTTGTGTATTAAATTCACTTGGAATACTTTTAATCACTCATAAATTAATTTATTTTTTATTGGTTAAGTCGATTATTTACACATATCGGAAAGTTCATGTAACTTGCCTCAAGGCAAAATACCATTACCAACTAGTTTATAAAAGGCATAACGCACACCCACATATATATGTTACACATATTATATATATATTATACATATGTTACATATATAATATATAATATGCATATATAATATATATGTATATAATAACCCACATATATATATGTTACATATATAATATATACCTATATATTAAATAAAACTTTTATTACCACTTAAATTTATTAATAAGCTTAATTGTAATACTAATTTAAGCGATGATAGGTTGCAAAATTGTGTTAACACCATATTTTACAAATTGTCATTTATGAAAACGAAATTTAGTTCCCTTAACTAAATTTAGTATTTCACTTAACTTTTTTTATCGAACATCTTTTTTCAGTTGCAAGGCAGCATTTGCGCGACATCGAGATAATTTTTATTTGACCATGGACTAAAACTAGAACTGACTAAATTACTGTTAATACGGTAGTAATAATAATCAATTATATATTTTATCGCGAATAAGATTATCATATGAAATTTATTATCGATAGCTATATGCGGGGATTTTTCAGTGCAGTGCGTGGAATGCATTCCATATACATCTACGATGATATAATTATAATTTTAATTGAAATACATACATATCTTAATATGTTTGTCATATACAGATATTCGTGTTCGTGCTTTCTCACCCTGTGCATCTTTTGCCAGTATATATTACGTAAAGTATAAAATTATGCTCATACAGTAATCTCCGATCAAAATTCTCGTTATTTTTAATACGTTGCAATTTATCTGATTGTTAAAGTGCTGTTGGCTAAAGTAAATGTGAGTTTATAATGCAATATAAACACTATTGCTATTACTACTATTGCACAGAAGTTTGAATCGCGCGATGGATGACTCAGGCTATTATTATTATTACGTGCTAATATTTAACAATGATCGGACTCTACACGCCGAACATCCTTAACGACGGCGATGCACGTCCATCAAGATCCTTCGTCATAAAAATGGCTTCGGTTAACAAGATATTTGCGAAGAATTATTTGCGCTCGATAAATAAAATACACAACAACCTCGACGTCTAAATCCAGCAACATCAGAAAATGCTGCAGCAGGAATTTTTAGTATCACTTTTAATGGCACAGGGAGGTTTGACGTGAGGCACGAGTATATGATAAATACGATAATAACGAATGTTACGATAATAATTAAATAAACAACTGTTTAAATTTGCATGAACCCTTTAATAAAGTTGTTTTAACAAAGTATGTACCTACATAAAATAGCCCTTTGAAAGCAACAATCTATCATATAAACATATTTTTTCTTTAGGAATTTTTATTATTTTTTTTAGGAATTATTTCCTTGATGACAATTGACTGTGCGTCTAATGTATATATATATATACATAAACATTTTTGTCGGATGGCATATCGAGCTAACTAACTTCCGTAGTTGGATTTGAAAGCGTTGAGCAAAGCTTGATCACGAGGCAAAGGATACACTGCCTTTCAATATTCGTCGCTCAAAGTGCGTTCAGAATTTTTGTGATAAATCGTTACATTGTTTCAAGAGTTAAATAATCGAACATTTTACCACACAAAAAAAATGTAATTTGCGCTGTTCTAGAATGATTTTTGAGAAAGTTTCATTTCCTTATAGATTTAGTGAATCTCTATTATTAAGTGAGTAAAGTTTTATGAGAAAATCAGTCCCATGGCTACAAAAATGTTTACAATTGTAGCCGTGTGGGAAGATTTTTATATAAAAATAAATTAGTACATCAAAGATATTAATTTGCTATAAAAATTAAGCCATTGTGTTTACAATTTCTTTATTTAAATTTTGGTTATCGCCTTAATGTTTAATCTAAACAGGGCCAGTCAGTCAGCATCTGTGCCTGATTTTGCGAGTTATCCTTTCGGTTATCAATCATTTCATTCAGTTCATTTTCGGTTTGATTTGTATCTATTCTATCTCAAATAGATTTATATTCGTTCTTTTCTACTATGTGTTATACTAAAATTTCGAAATTTCTACTTAGAACAGTATTTTTGCATTTTACAGCAGTTGAAATGTTGAGATTTAGTAACTTCCAAACAACGTGAGATAATTTTTTTTTCTATTTTTTAGGACAGTTAGGGTTAATACTATCACCCCGTTTCGGCTTGATGTCAAGATCTGGGATACTCTGTATATATATTTGGTAGAGCAAAGCTTGAAGGTCCACGAGTAAAAAAGTCCACCACTTGAATCAAAAACAAGTAAAGTAAGGACTTTTTTTGGGGCTTGCATAAGGTAAGTGGCTAGAAGGACTGTACTTTAATCGAAGGTCATGGGTTCGATTCCGTTGCTTGTTCGAGCAGTAGTGACAACTGTTTTCACGGGAAAATATAGATAGAAATATGTTTCCAAGTGAATTTAGCCGTCATCCGGCATTGCTACATCAATAAATATTCGCCATCAGTAAATATTCGCTATAACAGAAATTGTAATAGTATAAAATTTATTTAAGGGTCTTATAAGCTGTTGTGCTTAATACAAAGTTAGTTTCACCTCTGTGTGTTAATCTTATATATAAAAATGAATCGCAAAATGTGTTGGTAAGCGCATAACTCAACAACGCCTGGACCAATTTGGCCAATTCTTTTTTTAAAATGTTTGTTGAAGTCCAAGAATGGTTCTTACGGCGAGAAAAAATCGAATAATTGCCGGGAAAATCCTAAAAACGGCTCTTTTCTCTTTCACATACAAACGTTTTCTAACTAAAACTTAGAATCAATTTGAGCTTTAATTTTTTTATAATGCGTAATTAAATAAGGTGAATTAGAGAATTTATAAAGGTAAACTGATAGACAGGTAAATTTAAGGATATGAAAAATGATAGAGAGGAGAACTGGTATCTAGACAAATATGTAGACAAATAAACAGGATAACAGGTTAATTGATAGACATGTAGAACGGGATGACAGGAAAATTTGTAAGCCGATAAAATGGTAGATTGATAAACAGGTTGATAGGTAAATTAGTAGACAAATGATTAAGCGGGTAAATTATTGAACATGTTAATTGGTAGACATTTGGAACGGGATGACAGGTTAATTGAAAAGCAGGTAAATTGGTTGACAGGTAAAATGGTGTATTGATATACAGGTCGATAGGTAAGTTGGTAGACAGGTTAATTGATAGACAGGCGAATTGGAAGACAAGTAGATTGGTGAAAAGGTAATTTGTTGGATAGCTAATTACCATTATAAAGAGTAATTTTATAAAGAGTATAAAGGTAATTTGTCAAATTTTCAACGAAAGTTTTTAGCTTATATATGGTTAGGTAAAAAGCACCGCCTAAACCTTTATACTGGCAAGGTGTAGACAATAAGAAAATAAATACTAAGAAAGTAAAATAAGTAAAAATTAATGAGATGAATAAATTAATAATTATTCTAACTTTGATGATAAATTCTTCTGACAAAGTTTTTACCCCGCCTATGGGGTGACAAATTTTTGAAAAATAGCAAAATCATAGTTCCACAATGATGAATTACCTGGGCATTTTATTGAACATAGTTAGGCAGTTGTAGGCTTGATATGTGCATTTTTAATTGATAGGTAGTTAAAAGTCAAATTGGACCTTTGAACGCCCCCCTACCCTAATGCATATATAAGAAATAGTATCAAGTTTTATTATTCATTATTATTTTATCCTGTAGGGTAAGTTATTGTAATCGTCCAAAAATCGAAATTGAAAATTTTTACATTTCTTCGCATTTTGAAGATTTCTGAACATTTTGGCATACCTCAGAAAAATTTGATGTGTGTGTGTGTATGTATGTATGGATACAATTTTTCGTCCACGTTTTCGGGCGCACGGATCAACCGATTTGAATGGTTCAGAAAACATTCGATTCCTATTGATAGGAAGATGTGCTGATTAGTTTTTGGCAAAGGCAGGTCCAGCCGTTTCGGAGATACGAAGCAAAGAATGCAGAATATAGAAATCGAGTTTTTGAGAGATCGGAGGACCGGATTTGAATGATCCAAAAAACATTCAATTTGTAATAACGGGGAGAAGTGGTGATTAGTTTTTGGCAAAGGCAGATCCAGCGGTTTCGGAGCTACAGAGCTAAATGTGCAAAAATGGCAGTTTTTGAGAGAACTAACCGTCCGATTTGAATGATTCAACGAACTTTCTGCTTGTTTTAACAAAATAATTGCTATATAAATATTTGTTTGTATATCGAAAATAATTTAGATTTTAATTGTAATTCTGACTTAAGTTCTAATATACTTTAAAAAAATAATTTCAACTTTGCAATTCAGTTCATATAATTCTTATAAATATTAAACAATGTTACAATATTTATAATAATCTATTTGAAAACATTTAATATTTCTCGAACATTTCGTTACGGATCGAAAACTGGCTTTTGCATGTTTTACTATTTTTCATGTTATATAATATTTTTTAAATTATGTATTACAGTCTATTTTCAAAATCCAAAACTATTTTGGCAAAAAAGTATTTTTAAAAGCATGTAGTTTAAAGATTTTTTTGATAACATAAGTTTTTGCAAATTCAATTTTATCGAAGCAACCTACTGATTAATTTAATATGATTTGACTCGAATTTTTTTCATCTACATGATCTTAATGATTAAAATTTGAAATTATTAGATTAAAAAGAAGTTGGTGAAAGTGCACAAGCTGCCTGAAGAAAAAATAAATCGTATTTCATGCGATGCCACCTATGAGCGCGGAAAGTTAAACACTTGCATCTATGTTCGAAACTTATCAATACTTTGCAGAGGTATCTGCACAAGCCTCGTAGAATTGTAATATTTGCGTTTTGCATTTTTTCTGAATATTAATTGATGTCAAATTTATATAAAAAAACATAGTTTAGCATTCATATACACTACATTATATTACAAAAATAAACTCAATCCGAATTGTTCCGATTCATTTGTTTCGCTGCATTTCTATTTATTGCGGATCTTTATCCCGGCTCAATGTGTGGTTTCCACTTTAATGAAAACTTATCAATTCATTCCAAGCAGTTTGCTTGATATGTTTTTGTAGACTTCCCGTCTATCTCACCTCCACGTTTAGCATCGTATCTCCTAATCTAATGAAGAAAATTTATAATTTCGAGTTATACATTGAAGAATAAGTCAATAATTTCAAAGATATTCTTTGTTTAACTTTTCAAAAAAGGTTTTTTGTGGGCCCATTTTTTATAATTTATTAAAACGTCATCAAACATATTTTCAAAGTCAACATCTACATTTTTTAAGTTTTTAATATAGCTGTTAATTACTATATCAAATAAACGTGCCTTAAGGCAAATTGCTGAAATTTTTCTTACCAAAAATTATAATTTTTAAAAATGCCTTAAAATTTTGGGAAAACTTTGAAAAAAAAAATAGATTTTTAAGAAGTTTGATATTTTTGAAAATTTCACTTTTTTGAATAATTTCCCATAGGGTAAGTTATAGTAATGGCCTGATAATCGAAAATGAAAATTTTTGCATATCTTCACGTTTTGAAGGCTTCTGAACATTTTGTGTGTGTTTTTTTAATGTATCCGCATTTGGTTTAAAACATTCGATTCCTATTTATAGAGAGATGTGCTGATTATTTTCTGGCAAAGGCAGGTCTAGCCGTTATGGAGATACGGAGAAAAAAGGGCAGAAAATAGAAATAGAGTTTTTGAGAGAACGGAATATCATATTTTATTGATCCAAAAACATTCAATTTGTAATGATTAGGAAAAGTGGTGATTAGTTTTTGGCAAAGGCAGGTCCAGCCAT
Organism: Ctenocephalides felis; assembly: GCF_003426905.1. Lineage (NCBI taxonomy): Eukaryota > Metazoa > Arthropoda > Insecta > Siphonaptera > Pulicidae > Ctenocephalides > Ctenocephalides felis. The sequence goes on along the minus strand of NW_020538040.1, from coordinate 79,410,104 downwards.
TTCGAACATACAGAGCTAAATGTACAAAAAATGGCCGTTTTTGAGAGCACTTAGCATCCGATTTGAATGATTCAAAAAACTTTCTGCTTGTGTTGACAAAACAATTACTTTTGGAAAAAATATTTTAATTCTTTTTTGTTTCAAAAAAAAATTTTTTTGTATATCGAAAATAATTCAGATTTTAATACTGGCGTGGTTCTAAAACTCACTTATATACTTAAAGTAAATAATTTTAACTTTGTAACTCAGTTTATATAATTCTTATAAATATTAGACAATATTACAGTATTAATAATAATCTATTTGAAAACATTTAATATTCCTCGAACATTTCGTTACGGTACGGGAAGTTCCAACAATTTGCCATAAGGCACCATGCCATACACCACCAGTCTTTTTTATATTTGTTTTTTTTTTTTTTGAAAATTTGGAACTTTTTTCAAAGCAATATCGCTGTGTTAGCTGCGTAGAGATAAAATATCGAAGCGCTTAAGCGCCGCGTCTCAGTCTTACTGATAAGCATTTTGAGGAACCCATAAAAAAGTAAACAAAATTTCTTTTACTTATTTTTAAAATCTTTATAAAATATCTGTCAATTCGATATGCATATGTCTAATGTTCATTTGGACAGCCAAAAGGCATTTTTTTTAGACCAGCCTTCCCAAAAATTTAGTCAGCTCTTCAATTCATGAACACAAATAAAATTTTGTTTGAATCATTCAAATCAGACCCTCCATTATGTCAAAATGATAATATAATTTAATATGTCTGCCGATTATAATTAGGCGTATAAGTTTCCAGTAGAAAAAATCGCTCATTTAAAATCTTATATATATACTTGATCTTACCTCAGACTCCATGGATGTCAGCATTTTTTCGCAAAATTGCACAGAGTCAAATTGTTCACTCACACTTCACTTTATTTAATGAGCACTCTTGTTTCAATAATTAATTAATTTACGCAAATTTTATAATATACTACACTCACTTCAATTTTAAAAAGTTTTTTATTAGGCTGCAAAAAATTTGTGGATTAGTAAGGGATACGGTCACAATTTTGTCTACACTAAAAGTATTATTTATATAATTAGTTCATTATATAATTAACTGACAACTTCCTAACTATAACCCAGTTTACGGCCTACCCACAACGATACGTGTGACAGTACCCTTAGAAATCATGCCTAGGAATAAAAATACACTGACCTTTGTTTAAAATCACCAATTCTTCTGGAACATCCCGATTACCAATTTATTGTCTAAAAAAAGAAAAAAATGTAAGCAATTTTTCAATATATTATGAAATATTGATTATGGCTAAAAAATGGTGTATTACCTCGTGATTTCCAGAAGAGAGCTGACCAGGATCCAGGAACCAGGAACTCTAGCAACCAGAAACAAGACACTATCACTGCACTAGTACACTATAAAGGCCTTTATACACAAACACTAAAAAAATGATAAACAAAATTGGATTGAAAAATCAAAAATCGAGAAAAACAATCACTACGAGCCGACACCAGGCAAATTATTTGTCCACAAGCGAAAATTTGTCTTTTAAAACACTGTTCATCACTAACAGAACTTGGATAGATTTTTATAATGATATTCTTCTTATCAACATAAACATCACCAATGAAAATAAAATACATAGCGATTTGTTTTGTCTTTAGCATCTCCAGTTTTATGGTTGATTCTTTCGGCTGGTTAAATGGATGCAGATGGATGAATAATAATTTCATGTCAACTAAGAGGTCTTTTTCAATGTAAATGTCCATTTAAATCCATCCTTCTGATTTGTATTTCCAAACATCTAGTAAAATTAAAAAAGTCTTCCTGGTCAAACATAGTTGCAAACTTTGGCACAACACTGTTAATACAAATAAAACACTGTTTAGTCCACAAAACGACCCAAAAGTTGAATTATATTTATTCAATATCACTACTTTATTGTCCTTGTACTTTTTTAATGGTTTTTATTTACTTGTTCTGGATCATAACATCTATATCCTATGATTGTGTATTTTTCACAATTTGTGAAGTTCACCCTTTGCTGTAGTGAGTTCCTTACTGTATTTTATGTGACTAATGAAACCATTCATAAAAACCTATTTACACTGAAATTAGCTTTATTTATAAAAATGTCCATATTAGGTTCATAATTTGCAATAATTTTATTACAAAATTGAATTTAGTACCATATTTCTTTCTGTATTGTTTTTAATTGTTTTAATTATATCTTTTTTCCATAATTGTATTTGGGCTCGCCCATAGGTCCCGGGTTCGATACCCACTTCGAGCAGCCTGTTGTCAGGCAGCAGTGACAACGATTTTCACTTCGAAATATAGATAGCAATATATTTCCAAGTTAAAATATATTATATAAAAAAATGTATTTAATATACTAATTTTTCCATGCGAGTCGATTGAGAAGGTTGCACAAGATTGTGCACCGGCACTTGCAGATATATTAGGACCAATGTTATTGGACGAATTAAAACTAGGTGAGTGATTCCATTATTTATGATAAAAATTTACCTAGAAAAATTGTATGAATTTAACAATTAATCAGACTTTTATAGCACACATTTGAAGGAATGTTCGAAGTAGATGGACGAAACCAATACTTGCTCCTTAAGGGAGGCCATGTCCAAATGTTTTAAATTTATATGAATAATTTGCACAAATTTTACAATTATTCAGATTTTTGAAACTTGGAATTTGATAAAATTATTATTGGCAGGACGAAACCACTATTTGCACATGAGGGGTGGTCCTGTCATAATATTTAAAATATACAACAAGGGATATGTTACTTTTTACATATATTTAATCTTGTATAACAAATTTTGATATAAATATAAAGTAGAAGAACACTACTAATATTTGCATTTAAGGTGTTTTTGTTTTAAAAGGCCTCATTAAAAATGATGAACACATGGACGAATAAATGCATTCATACATACATATACACACACATCAATTTTTTCTAATGTATGCCAAAATGTTCAGAAACCTTCAAAACGTGAAGATATGCAAAAAATTTCACTTTCGATTTTTGGACGATTACAATAACTTAACCTGCAAGAAGTTAATTATAATGAAGACGTTAAAATATATATTTTTTTTTCATGTACATTGTAATATTGTTTATATGGTTAAATTATCTATAGGAACTAAACTTAAATGACATTTAAATTAATAAGCACTGTTAAAATACTAAATTTAAAAATATTTATTTGAAACATATATATATATATATACATATATATATATATATACATAAATAAATATACCTTGATATTAATTTTTTTCGACGATGAAACATATTTAATTGCCACATATTTAATTTAACAAGCTGCCTGCCAATTCAGCAAAATTTTCACAATTCTGAACCTAGCCATTAAACATAACGGATTTAATTCAATTCCATTTTACAAATTATTACAAGATTTCTGAATTTTCCACTATTTCTATTATTTATTAAAAGTAATGTAAGGTTATTATAATATTTTAAAATATTTGTCGTTATTTCTTAGCGTGATTTGTATTTGCCAATTTCAATTTGTAAATCTTGTATTATTGTTCTTGAGTATAACTATTTGTGGTGTAATAGTACCGTACCATTTATGTTTTTTTTTTCTCTCATATCTGAACACTAATTAGAACTTCACGTCCTATGAGCAGTTGGCCTGAAACTTCTCATTTCTTCGGTTAATCCATCCATATTTGATTATTTTATTATTAGAATTCATTTAATAGGGCTAACTTTTTGGGCTGACGATTGGCACTGAAACAATTACGGGCAAAGGCTATTTTCACTTGGAAACATATTGCTATCTAAGTGAAAACGTTTGCCACTATTACTTGACAGCAGGTAGTTTGAAGCGTGTCTCGAACCCCGGATCTCTGAATCAAGTCATCATCATTCACATGTGAATTTCATATTTTATCATATGTTTAAACAAAAATTTTGAACTGAACTGAAATTCTTACATTTTTTATAAGCCTACTGACGACTTACATATAATAGAAATTCATATGTATGTCGACTTGCTAAAATAATGAAGAGCTAGTAAAAGAATTTCTATTTGTTTATAAAACGGTAAGCTCGAATTTGCCTTAAGGTACAACTGCACATAGTTGTAGTATTGTATATTGTAAATAGTGGCAAACAATACGAGAATATCAATTGTATATTGCGTAATAACTAATAAGCATGTTATTAGTTGCAATAACGAGTCTATCTGTTGGTACTGAAGCTCGTGCGAACAGTAAGACATGGAAGCGGGCGAGAGAGACTGCTCTGAATCCAAGAGAGAACCATTAAAATAAAAGCGTTCCATTCGGTTAGATATTTTCAGATATTTCACACGATCGAATGTTACATTACATTAATGCTGTACCGTAATAGTCGGAGACCATACGTAATTACGACTTTGTACGCGTTGCGCGACTACACATTTTTTAATACATTATGTTTCACGGATGATGAGACATGGACATTTTTACGCATCGATGAGCCCACAGTCACTTGATATGCTTCAATAGTTTACCATCATGCATTCATATATGACTTTGCTTATCTTATCCGAATGGCACAAGATGTAATCTTACTCCGGATGCAGCAATACTAATCCACATTACATATGTGTACAACACCGTCGACGACGTTTTTATTCACACCGATGACGATTCCTCTAAGGACAATTCCATAACAACCAGGTTAATCAGCCAAAACCATCTCGGATTAGTAATATAAAAAATAAATTGATTTAGGCTCTTTCCTATACGCATAAGTCTGACTGGCGGACTAGAACTCCTTTTCAGTGAGATATTATTAATCCGCACTAAGTTATATTTAATTAAGACAAGCGCACATACATGCGCACAACCTACATATACACATATATGTAGAGTTTCGAGCAGCAGATCCATTTGTAAAAAAAAAAAACAAAAAAAAATTAAAAAGATTTTTATTTATTATCGACGTTTCGGAACTAAGTACATTCCATCTTCAGGACATCTGTCAAGAAACATGATCTTGATTATATATAAACAAACAATATATATAATTATTGAAAAATAAAAATTAGTGGATTTTTATGAAATTGATAAAATTGTGAAAAGTATAAAAAATAAAAATAGAAATAAATCAATGAATTATATAAAAAATTAGGATAAAACAGAAGTATTTACCCGAATGATTGATTATACACTAATACTTTCTATGTCACTAAAACAGTTTTATATAAAATCTGTGTTAATTTGATTTAATTAACTAATTTAAGAAAAAGATCAATTTTTGTAACTGAAGTTTATATGTTATTTTCGTGAGATTTTATTCAGTTTACTGAGAGATTTTATTTATGGATATATTTAAAACATTAAATATATATATATATATATATATATATATATATATATATATCTTATATATAAAAATGGAGCTCTCTTTCAAATGTCCAAGTAAAACTCGAAAACTGCTAAACCGATTTGGCCAGTCTTAGTCTTGAAAAATTCGTGCCAATCCAGAGAAAGTCCAAAAGGTGAGAATTTATTTCAAATCCGCGTAGAAACTTTTTATCTTTAATTTGAAAATATTTGTAGAAGCGTAATCTAAATAAAATAATGGACGGTTGCTAATCCGTGAAATGTCAAACGTTTTTGACAGATGATGTTCAATTACGTTCAATAGGATATTTTACGTGAATATTATTTAATTATGATTAAATTGTAGTAAGTAGCTTTGTTTGTAGTTTTATTTATATATAGATACGTTAGTAAACGGGCCGCAAGTGTTACTAGAAACTCAAAATATCAACTCTTTTGAAATGGTAATATGAAAATGCACTTTTTGGCGTTGTAGCACTCTTTTTTTGCAAATCATATTTTTCTCAAACCCGGTGCTCTGAAAGATCTCATTTGTATTATATACTCATTGGTATTTATAAAACATTTTCTAGGATATATTATTTTTTAATTATGTTATTTCAATTCAGACCCTAAATTTGGCATCGATCAAAGGGATATTTTGTCGAATAGCATTTTCCCATTTATAATTTCCTAGAATTTACCGAAGAATAGATAGTAATATATGAAGGTCCAGGGTTGAAAAATTCTACCACCGACGTGTCAAAAACCAGTAAAGTTAGGCATTGTTTAACAACAATATTTGAAAGTAGAGGGTAAAAGATGTATAATTAGCTGTAACCTTGATTCTTATGACTTTGCTATCGGAAGATAAACGGTAATCTTTGAAAATCCATAATAAAAGTATTTTCTTCCGTTGGTAGTTTTTTAGCATTAGTTAAAAATGTAATTATTTTGTAAAATACCTTTAAAATTAAAATAAGAAATTAAATATGTTTGCCACCTGGCCATTCCAAGTTACTCCGCCTATAGAGTAAATTAGTCTAGATAACAAATTTTTGAAAGACAGCAAAAAGGCACATTTTTACAATTATGAAGTAGATGGCAGTTTTACTGAACGTAGCCAGATAATTGTTTGTGTAAAATGTGTTATCTATTGTGATATAGTTGGTTTGATTATTATAATATAATTAATATTTGCTCAAAGTCATATTTGACTTTTACATTTACTTTAATTCATCGAATGTTACTTGAAATTTTTCAAGAAGCAGGTCAAAGAAGAAATACTTAATTCATTTTCTATCTCTCCTCGCAGAAATTTGAAAATTTTCTATAAGCTCAGTAGTATTATTTAGTAGTATACACAAAGTTCAGAATCCAAAAATAATCTGAAAAACTTGAAACGTAATGAATAAGTCGAAAGACCAAAAAAGACTTGGATTGGATTATACCATGTTTTCTATAGAAAGTGTATAAAACTTTTATAATACCTCATTTTATATAGCATTCAAACAACACATCCTTATACGCAAAGAGTATTATTATTTTTGATTCTCTAGAAATTGTTTAGAATATACCTTACTTAGCAAAACAACGTTTGCCGGGTCAGCTAGTATATATATATATATATATATATATATATATATCTTTAAATTTAATGTTTAAAATGTCTCCATAAATAAAATTTCTTCAAAATAACTTATTCAAATTTTTAAGCTGCAATGCTTCTAGTTTAAAAATGAGTCAATTTTTATTTAAAACTGATTTATTGTAATTGACAAATAACAAGAGGAGAAGTAGTAAAATAACAACGTAAATATTTTTTTGCAAATTAAGACTCATCGGAATACCCTTAAATAGTATTTTTCCAGTGAACCTATTTTGTTTATTTATGAAATGAATCATAAGTTTAGTTCCAGATTATGAAAGTGACGTAAAAACAAATAAAAGGAAGCTTAATATTTAAATAATTGTAAATGTTCATTAAAGTGAGGCAAACATTTAATATTGTTATGAATCTAAAGTTTTTCCTTAGAATAAGTTTTTGAGAGCTATTTCTCTGTATCTCTAAGGACGACACACATTATAAAATTAACCGAAATTTCGATTTCCACTGTTTGGGTCAGCCACTTCGTCAAGTATAAACAACACACACGTAGCCATACGCTTATATATATATATATATATATATATATATATATATATATAATTTGTGTATGTAAATATGATGTACATGTTCGAGATGTCCATTGTTTGCTAACGATCCCGAAGACACACGTTCGCGTCTGTGCATACTCATTTCGTAATTGTCCCTTCCTCAGTGGCTCTCATCCACTGCCCTGTATGCAGTTCGTTATTGTTGGATGTGTCTTAGTTCTCTACTACTTCAGGGTTTGAGCCTTTAGCCTCCCACGCAGAATTATACATACTCACCCCCTTGGCAAAGTATTGCTCAGCTCTCTCAACCCCCGGCAAGGCGATAAGGGGCCAAGGAAACGACCCGCAAACGAATGTCAGAAACGAACAAGACCCTCGTCTATATTTTGCATACTAGTCAATGTGTGCCTTCTTGTCTATGATTTGGTCAACATGTATACGTCGTGCGTGATATATCGACGATAAGTGCGATACATTCATCCGAACCATCTCTTGTGGCCACATGCACACAATCAAGACATTAAGTACACACACATAAACAATCGTAATACATATACATATATTCAGGAAATTTCTATATGCATATGAATAAATAGATAATGTGTGTACGTGTATGTACGAACAATTCGAAGTTTTGGTAATCTGTCTGCTGTATTAGTCAGTTTGGACACGATGAGTTGGACGATATAAAACTATAAATTATTAATAAAGGATAAAACTGATTTACTTATTAAACTTTATTAACTTCACTTCAGACTGATGAGACTTCTATTTTTTTTTGTCGGACTGTAGGGTAAAGCGGGGCTTGAAGGTCCGCGGCTAAAAAGTTCCACTGCCGATATCTCAAAAACCAGTAAAGTTAAGAATTTTTTAATAACAACATTTGCAAGCAGAGGGAAAAAGATGTACAACCAGCCTTCGCCTTAAATCTTGCGACGCTGCGGGAGATAAACGGCAATGTTTGAAAAGACATAACAAAAGTATTTTCTTTCATTGTTAGTTTTTTTTAGTTGTGAGCACTGTTGCTAAATATACGTTACTTATTTGTTTTATAAGATGTGTTAATTTTAAGTTAGATTCAACAGTACTTTTTATATAACCTCTATAAAAGCTTGCATGTGGGTGGGATAAAAAGGACCAACTAAATCTTTACCCTGGCAAAGGTGTGAGAAATAAAAAAATAGCAAATAAAAAAGTAAATTTTGTAAAAAGAGCTATTTTACAAGAGATAAAATTGATACTTATATATACCAATTGTGCTTATAAATATTTATGAGAAAATACCAAATCAAGGTTATTTACAATGTTATCTCTGTAAAAAATGCATCCATTAAATTTATATTTTGCATTGGTTAAATAATGTAGCTATTATTTTGTAAAATCTTTCTAAAATTGAAATAAGACATTGGACTTGTTTGTCCAATAAAAAGGTAAAAAGAACTAGGTTACAATTTTTTCAAAAACAGCATAATAAGCATTTTTCTACAATGATTAATTGAGGAGCGTTACTGGACTTAGTCAGATAGTTGTTTCATTGATATGTTTTATTTGTTGTGGTATAATTGATTTGGTTCTTACAATATAAGTACTCAAAGTCAAATTGGACCTTTGTGCCCCGTCATAATTACTTATATTTCATCATAAGCTAACAAAAAATTTTTAAAAAATTACTTATTTTGGACTCTCCTGTTTTATGTAGATTAGATTCTATATCTTAGCCATATACACCATTGTTAACCCATCTTGCGACAAATAGTAACAGTATTTTAGACGAGGTTACTACTCAACATTCGAAATGTTCATATTTTACAGAACGGTCATCCTGATGTCAGCTTATTGCTGCTTAACTACTAATAACGGTGACGACAATGTCATTAAAACTGATAAATATACCTTTTTGAGGCAATGCTTTTTCTCTCACAGATTTTTAGAAGTTCAAGAGCCAATTTTCTATTTTGTGATAAATAAACAATCTCATGCGCAATCAATTACGAACGTGTTGTAGTTCAAAATTGAGTGTTTAAAATACAATAAATCAGTGGGGTTGAACTCAGTATTAATGTTTCAGCAAATACATATACATATATGTATAACGGACGTGTGTATGTGCGCAATAAATCCGTAATGTGTTAACACATTTACCCAGCAAACAAGGTCACTGATTTATGTGCCTATAATATGCGATCACCTTTAACTGCAATGTTATGTATTATGTGCTGCGGTTCAGCCTATTTCTCATTTCCGCAAACTTTGGGATTAGGGCAATATTGTGCGTGAGTGGGTTCGAAGTGGGCTTATCACTAAATTGTTTATTAAATATCTTTCAACTAATTCTTAGCTATCGAATTATTACATTAAATTTTGATCCGTAGGCGTTCCAAAAAATTGTAATCTTCTCGCTGGGAAATATTCAAAATTAAATCTCCTTTTTATTGATGGTTTGACCTACCATGAGATCAAAGTTTTTTTTTAAATAATTTAACGGGCTCGCCCGTAGGTAAGCGGTTAAGAGCGACGGGACTTGTTTCAGAGGTCCCGGGTTCGATACCCACTTCAATTTATATCCATCCGAGTGGAAAAGGTCAATATTTATTTTGACACCATATTTATTATTTAATATTTCTTATTACCAACATTATTTAATAAACGCAAGGCAAATTTATAGATTTTCTAAAAATTTCAAACAATAGTGTTTTGAAGCTTTGTTTAACAGCTTTCCTAAATGTTATAAGAGAATAGTTTATTTTCATAAACTTTCATGTTTTTTTGTTAAGATTATATAGTAAAAATGACGAGTAAATTTTTCAAAATCTGAAATGACCATGCTAATTTTTTTAACTAGCACCATTGGCCAATATCAATAATTTATCGTAATCATTTACTTTATTTTATGTATATACCCAAGCATTTTATCTTTAATTAGTGCTCATTGATTTTTTTTTTTTTAATAAATTTGATCACATTTCCTCTTGATCTATATGTTATTAAGAGTGTTGAGTAATTTAAAATTTCATATAAGTCTTATAAGCAAGAATGGATTGAGTAAATAATGTTTTGTTTGCGAATGCACGGCTGTGTCCGGTATTACAAATTTGGCATTTAAACCAATCCAAAACTAAACTATCCACATCTTGCCTAATGAACAGTAGACGTAGTCCGGCTATACGTTAGGGCTGATGGGCGTATGGTGTGGGCATCTAGCCGTTAAGGGGGTAGATGCTCCATATCCAATTTACAATTCTCTTCGCAGTGCCTCCACAACATCTCGGACATGTCTTGTCATTTACCCCGTCCTCTAATTCATCGTTCCTCAATCTATGTCCTGCTACCACCTATCCAACGACTCGGATTATTATTCTGAAAAGCCAACGAAAATAAATATGCACGATGTACGTAAGGGATATTATAGCATCAAAAGCCATGGAAAGTTATAAACGAATTTAATTAGTTCACGTAATATGTATTTAATTTATTACATAGAAAGTTATAAATACAATATCAAAATACATTATACCAATCACATAGTACATCGACGTTAGAAGTTAATTTTTAAGTTAGGGTTTGAATCACCTTGAATTGATACTTAGCATTATATTACATTATATTACTTAGTTATTATTACTAAATTTGAATTTCTCATAATATTACATTATTTATACTAATAAGTTAAATCATGTTATCTACATCGATTTGGAATTTCCCTTCTATAAATTCTGTATAAATGATTTTTATTATGCAAATTCATAATCATGTCGAGTTTCGTTCATTTGATAAGATGAAACTTAGATTTTTAAGCAAGACATAATACTTTATTTTATGTATTTAAATTTTACATTTCGTCGCTATATAGGTACAACAATTTGTGAGATCGCGTCTAATTGATAATAATAACTATATAATATTATTAAACAAGTATAAACAACTTTTTAATGTTCTCTTTTAGGATGCAGCTAATTATTGTATTTATAAGAATAAAATGAATATTCACAGCATTCTAGAGTTTTATTTCTCGCAATATTTCTTCCTTACATATGTATATAGATGCAAACAAAGCAATAATGTATAATAATGCCCAAAGGTCTGCGAACTAACATTAAAGTAAGATAATTCAATTTCAGCTTAGTATTCTCTAAAGTTGTCCTGTACCCAAGTCTACAATCTAAGTTCCAAATTTTTTAATATCCTATCCTATACTTTTTAATATTCTATTTGATATCCTTCCATTTATGGTTTTAATATAAGCTATATACGTATTGGAAACTGCAGTTCTTTTATCAGTTTAAGAAATTCAGAAAAAATAAGTTTAGTATCTACGGTGAAAGAACAATATCACCTTTGTAATTTCCAACCAATATAATATATAATAGTCTATAATTTTTATAATCGTGTACCCTATATTAGTTGCTTTTTGGCAATTACAATTTCTTACTAATAATTTAGTCAACATTGTTACTTTAGTTAAAATCTAAGGCGAATTAATTTGTAAAATCTAGTTTATAAGGCACTGTTCAATCTAAGATTATGAACTTGCTAAATATTTCATATCCAATGCCAAACAAATGAATTTGTGACACTTTTTTTTTGAACAGCAATCAGAACCTTACGTCCTATGAGCTGTTGGGCTGAAACTTCTCCTTCCTTCGTATTTTTTTAGATGGTAACCCAATGGTTAATCCATCCATATTTGATGATTTTGTTATTAGAATTAATCTAATAGGGCTGACAATGCCGGGTGAGAGTCATTTTCACTTGGAAACATATTGCTATCTATATTTCCAAGTGAAAATCGTTGTCACTTGTCTGACAACAGGCTGCTCGAAGTGGGTATCGAACCCGGGACCTCTGAAACAAGTTCCGTCGCTCTTAACCGCTTACCTACGGGCGAGCTCAAATTTGTGACACGTGAAATAAAATTCTAAATCATTTCTTCAATAAGTAGAAATATTCTTTTGTATTTATACAATTTAGTGAAGTAAAGTAAAATACAACATGCTTAAGTTTAGAAAAATTATGTATATGCAATTTTGGACGTATTGTGTTATATTTATTAAACTAATTTATAATTTCATCTTCCAACATATATTGTATCTTATACTTTCTTAATTTCTGGCACATCTCAGTTGGTTTTCAACAATAATATTGTAGATATTGCATTTTTCTTATTCATAATTATGAATGTTGATATTATATACTAATATTGTCTAGACTCGCTAAAACTAAATTCAAATTTTAAGTGAACCGACATTTTTAGCAGATGACAGTTCTCATATATCAAAATATTTTCAATGTCAAACAATGATAAGCGGTTTTTTGTAATTTTTTCCATTTATTTCTACAATCTAACTATATTTCTATAATCACAACAATCCTAAAAAAATCCTTTAACAAACTTCAGAAAAATTTATCAAAATCCGAATAATCGTTTAGGAGAAGTATATTTACATATATCATTACAGAAGAATTTTATATATAAGAATATACCCCAATTGTATTAAGGCCAACGCAGTGCCCTAATACAATCTATATTTTTAAGTGAAAATGCTTTACATCAGATGGCACAGGGCGCTGAATCGAACTGAGTGCCTTGTGGTCCTAAGGTCGAAAATCAGAACCTTACATATTATACCAAGATGCACTTATTTAGTCAATTACATACGATGCTACAAAAATATAACTGATTAGTTTATTTGTCACGTTTGATTTACTTGTAATATGTAGTAAACATATTGATTGGATACTTCAAGGCTGAATGGCACAGTTTCCTTTTTTACCAAAGATGCAATCCTTTCACTTTCAATGGTATTTTATAAGAAGTCTTTAGCTGAGAATTTGCGAAGTTTTTTATAAGCGAACTTTGCATGCCACGGCTTTCGACGACACCTGCAGTGGTGTGTCTTTCATCCTCAAAGGTCGGAGCAGCGTCAATAGTGTAAATTGCAAGGATACTCTGCTTGTGAAAAACGCAAAAATAATGCTCGCAACGTATTAGGTTTTCCGGAAAATATTTATTTTCTACAATGTTTGGCTTATAATTGTATTTTTCAATACTTGAGTGAGTTATCACTATTTGTTTTGAGTGTTGACATAAGAAGGCTTATATGTAAAAAAGTGTGATTAATTCTACTCACTAGTTTTTAGTGTATGATTCATGAATATAGAGAGCATTTCGCCCCAATTTTATTATATTCCACATTTTAACTAATTAATAGCCCGTACCATTTAAATCGATACGTGTGGTTTATAAAAAATCGATCTGACGATTTTGACTTCAAAGATGCACCAAGTTTTGAAAGGCCAGTTAAACCTGTGAAAAGTAGTATTTGATGCAAATCGGCAAATATCTACACATGCGATTGGTGAGATATTTATCAAATACAATTAATTATAAGCGAATGGATCAACAATATTATATATTATGTTATATGCAAAATATTTATATTAAGGAAAAGAAATTTATCATCAAATTATATATTCCTTGGAAATGAAATTGATTGATCAAGCGAAATATCCATAATAATGTACATTTAAATGTATATATAAAAATATGAATTTATTAAGTTTATTTTAAAATTACTACATTTCGGTTGATGTCACAGATTCTAAAACAAATCTTAAAAAATTGATTATTCTACGTATTTATACCTAAGTCAACATCAAATTTAAGTTGATGGTAGGGCGCAGCACAAAGGTCCAATTTGACTTTGAGCAATTATATTGTGAAAACCAAACAAACAACTATATGACTATGTTCAGTAAAACTCCCAGCTAATTCATTGTTGTAGAAACGTGTTTTTTTGCTCACATAGGCGGAGTATATTGATACGACCAGGGGAAAAACAGGTCTAACGCTTTTTAACAAATTTTAAAGGAATTTTACGAAATAATAGCTACATTATTTAACCAATGCAAAATATAGTTTTCATGGCTACATTCTTTATAAAGATTACACTGTATACTATACAATATCGGTGAGGTACTTTGTCACAAATATTTATCAGCAGAGTTGAAATAACTATTTATTTAATTTATCTCCGATAAATTTTTTTTTTTTTTAACTTAATTCACCTTTCTATTTACTATTTTTTATTGTTCACACCTTTCCAGAGTAAAGATTCAGTTGCTCATTTTTACCCCGACCAGGAGAAAAACAGGTCTAATGTTTTTTCACAAATTTTAAAGGTATTTTACGAAATAATAGCTACATTATTCAACCAATGCAAAATATAGCTTTCATGGTTACATTTTTTACTAAAATTACACTGTATCATTGATAAAGTATTTTGTCAGAAATATTTCCTGGCAGAGTTGAAATAACTATTTATTTAAATTATCTCAGATAAAATTGTTTTTTTTTAACTTAATTCACCTTTCTATTTACTATTTTTTATTGTTCACACCTTTTCCAGGGTGAAGATTCAGTTGCTCATTTTTACCACAACCAGGAGAAAAACAGGTCTAATGTTTTTTCACAAACTTTAAAGGTATTTTACGAAATAATAGCTACATTATTCAACCAATGCAACATATAGTTTTCATGGTTACATTTATTACAAAAATTACACTGTATATAACATTGACCAAGTATTTTTTCAGAAATATTCCCTGGCAGAGTTGAAATAAATATTTATTTAATTATTCAACCAATGCAGCATATAGTTTTCATGGTTACATTTATTACAAAAATTACACTGTATATAACATTGATCAAGTATTTTTTCAGAAATATTCCCTGGCAGAGTTAAATAAATATTTATTTAATTTATCTTTGATAAAATTGTTTTTTTTAACTTAATTAACTTTTTTATTTACTTTTTTTTTGTTCACATCTTTGACAGGGTAAAGGTTCAGTTGGTCGCTTTTACCCCACCCACGTATAAGCTTTTAGAGAAGTTATATATCTGACCACAACAATCTTACTTGAAATCAATAACACGTCTTATAAAACAATTAAATAAGGTATATTTAAAAACTATGTTAAAGTCTCGAAAACTGAACAACAGTGCTCAACCAAATTACAACAAAAAAAATAACAACGAAGAAAAATACTTTTTTTATGGATTTTCAAACATAGCCATTTATCTTCCTAGAGCAATTTCGAAAGAATCAATGTGATGGCCGATTACACATCTTTTTCCACTGAAACAAATTCTTAACTTTACTGGCTTTTACCTACCCATTACGCTCTACCCTAAATACAACATGTGTAAAAATATATATAAGATGGGTCATAGAAATATATTCCTTTATATAATAAATAATGTATATTGTACTCTAAAATTGGGAAACTTAATATGAATATTTATTTAATATTAATATTAAGATTGGGAAACAATGAGTGCCCACACCATCGTCAGCACGTGGTCGGTTTTCATGTGCGTGAACGGGAAGGTCGGAGTATTCTCCAATCATTTGACCCCAACTAAATCTGACATCTGCAGTCCGTATGCTTCGAAGGAGACAAGAACTTTCCTAGAACGATACACACAGTAATATATCATAGTTATACTTACTTGTGTGTTTGGATGAATCTCGAATCTCGCTATTCGAAGATTCGCTTAAATTCGTGTAAAGGCAGTTATCATATACGATGCTTAGCACGTGTTACATCATTTTCACTTCGGACGACAAACATTTCGCACGTTTATGATTATTATTTTTAAAATTACGATTTATTGTTTCACGAAAGAAAAATCGGTGCACGACCTGAGTCTGATCCTAATTTGATCCAATATAAGGGATAAAGAACTCAGTAATTTGACAATTTTTTACTAGTTACAATTGTTATCGAAATAACGAATTTCAAAAAAGTTTTTAAAAAAATACATATATGGGCTAAAATTTCAAGAAGACATGTAATTGAATAATAAAAGTATGTTTTGGAAACAACTGGGAGATTCGTTTTCTACAAAAAATTAAATATTTTCATTTTAGTTTTCAAATTACGCGTAATATTTATTTTTGCACACTTTACTTTCTTTTACAAAATAAATGCATGTAAATTAAAGAATACGGTTATTGCAATTTATTTACTAAATAAATTTGTAATACTAATAAACTTGAAATTGTCTTAGTTTTGTGGGATTATTATATAAAAATATATCAATTCATATAAAATCATAACTATCATATCAAATCAATATTTTAATTTGATTTACTGCATTTAATTTAGTCGCTATCATTTTTATTTTTTTCCCTACAAAGTAATTAATCTTATCAAAAGATAAAGCCTTAATATAGCATAATATTAAGGTGATCATAAGTCCCGGTTATACACCTTGTGTTCCGGGTTTCTCTAAAAGCAATATTTGTCCCGGATTTAGATCTTTTGTCTGGGATCGTCCCGCGTTTTCGAAAAGTATAGAAAAATTTCGAAAAAAATTGAACAGAATTTCATACAAAGATTAGAAGCGAAAACACGTATAAATCCAAAAATAAAAAAATATAAAATAATAAAAGAATAATAAAATATTTATTAAAAGTACAGTGGTGCCTCGACTTACGAGTGACTCGATATGCGAGCCGCCAAAAAAACGTTTCGTTGCCTCGACATACGAGCAGAATTTGAGATACGAACTTTGAGCGAGTAAGAGTTATTTATGAAAATGTTAATGACATAATGAAAATATGAATAATTTCGTCAGTTGTGACAATGATTTTCATACTATGTAAATAGTTTGGCTGTTTTATGATAGTAAATTATTTAATATTTAAAAAAATTAATTATATATTAATATTTTAATTTAATTAAATATTAATTTTTAATATTAATATTTTAATATATCAAGGAATATTTTAACGTATGATAATAATTTATTTTGTGTATAGATTTCGTATAGTTATATATGTTGAATTCGCGTTTTTTTTTTGGTTTATATACATTAACAAAATATTATGTAGTTTTATAACCATGGATCTAAAGAAAAGGCCCATGTATCTTGAATTAAAGGGTAAAATTATTGAAAAATATGTCGAGGATGTATCATCATAGATATGTACTGTGTTTAAACCATATCATATTCGCTCCTCCCTCCTGTCCCGGATTAACTAAAAATTATAGTTACTTTAAATAATATATATAAAAAGTCTCCTTAATAATATTCAAATATTATATACCCCCTACATATGTTTAAAAAAGTATATAACACAATTTTAACCATATTAAGAGGTTTTATAAAAGAAAATATTTAAATTCTTCTGCATAACTCGTGCACGTCCTCAAATGCTTGTGACGGAATGCGAAGACAAAATTATGCGCCGTTTCTACATCACTTAGTCCATAACACATACTAGTGGTGCGTCTAAAAAATGTGAAAAAATAAGTATAGTAGTTAATCTATATTTATAAAAAAATCTTTATGCATATGGCATATTCAATAAAATTGCCACTAAACCGCACGGTTATCAATCGCAAGATGTTCAGGAATTCTGTGATGACGCTCGGAGATGTTTTCAGTACAACGCGGAGAAGTCAAGTGGCGGTAATCGAATTATGTGGAGCGGTCATTGCAATATTTATTGGAATTATTCGCCACGGATATTACTCCACTGAATTTGTACTATCAATACTGATATAGAGAAGTATACTCTTATTTGTGAGCAAATTTGTCAAATTTGTAGAAAAGCTTATTGCGGAAATAAATCTAAATTACATGAACCCGATATGTGTAATCGACTTAAGGGGCACAACTAGTGTAACCGCCTAAAAAAAGGTGATTTTTGGAAATTTATATTAAAAAAACTACTTTATCAATCATTTCAAAATTTTAGAAATATATTTATACATGTTTTAAGAATACATAGCAAAATTTTTGAAGAAAAAAATTAAATATTTTTCAAGTTATTGTCGATCTCCAACGGCGCGACAAAAAAAATGCCTTTAACTGCTGCAGTGATTCCGGCCTTCTACGTGTATGAAATAAAAAAATGAATAATTCTCGTTAAACTAGATAATATTGTCTGTAAAATGAACTACGATAAAAAAAAATCAAAAATTGACAAAATGGCGGCGTTTAAAAAAAAGTCGAATTTTACCCAAAATTTTGATCGTTTTTCGACTGCCAAATTTCGATATTTGCTCCGATCAAAAAATCGATAGTTCATTTTACGGAGAACCATGTACAGAACATGTAAAAAAAATTTGATAGTGATCAGATCATTCGTTTTTGAGTAATCACTGCAGCAAATTAAGAAAATGCTGTTTCGAGAAAAACGCGTTTAAAGATAAAATGATCGTTGTACTATTATATATAACTATATGTATACTTTTTAAATGGCTGTAACTCAAAAACTATTTGAGATATCGATTTGAAATTTTAATATGTTATTTTTAAAGGTGTAATCTACCGAAATATGAAAAAAAACAAAAATCGATTTTTTCAAAATTTCACACTAGTTGTGCCCCTTAATAATTAGGAATTGAGATTTAGCAACTTTGCAAATTGTAATTATTTTAAACATTGATGAATTTTTATTATTTAGCTACGTTATGTAGGTCTACGATATATTATAATATTAGTTTAGAGAACAATCGAAATTTTGGGGTCCCCGAAATTAAAATAGGGTTCCATGGATCTCAACACAACATGTTAATATCTATTTACTTATATTTTACTATCTATAATAAAAAGTCATATACAATATTTATAAAAGGCCCAAAGAAGTGAAAATATTTTATAAAAATGTTTAAGATGTAGCATGTAGCATGTAAAATGTTTCAAATTGTAAAGCTTCATATGTTGGATGTTGAAATCTTCGGCAAGATTTTTCTCGCTTTATGGATACTAAAGATCAAAGTTTAATTGTAAAACAGACGTCGTAATACACTGTGCGGGAAAGAGGGTTAATATTATTACAATCTCTCACAAAAAAAATATGTGGGCTGGAGGAGATGTAAGATTTACTTTATAAAATAGTCTGCAAACTTTTATGCTTAAACATTTATTTGGTGCTTACTTTATTTTGTTATTACAAACTTGCTGAGAATTTTTATATTAAATGTTCAATACTAAACTTAAAAAATATATATTAAAAAAATCGATATCAAGTAAATAGGAGGACCATGGCAAAGTGCAAGGGGTACATGACACAAAAAAGTTAGGCAAACTATAGTTTAGGTAATGAACTCTATCCAAAGTTGATTTTTTTCAATAACTAATTACGAATAAATTACCAATTTAATTTTTCTTAACCGTTTTTCAAAAACGGTTCAGCAATTTCTCGGAAAACGTTGACGAAAAATTTTGCAGTTATAAAAAAATGGCTCAGCCGTTTCCTGCGCAGAACTAACCAACGCAAGTTCCTTTCTTATCGAGTTATATCAGATGGCTTTTCACCAAAATTTTGCAATTAATGCAAATGCCGTTTTTGACACAACGTCGACGAAAGCTCAAATTTTCGCTTACACTCACGTGCTTTTATAATTTTTGTTTGTTGAACCATTCAAAATGATTTTAAACGCTGAGAAGTATAAAATTAGCAAATTGGATTTTTTAGCAGAAACACAAAGTTAGATGGTTAATAAGAAAAAAGTATAAATGTTTCTATCTCGCGCATTGGAGCTTGCGCGTATGAAAAACATTTGAACTGATTGTGAGTAAAATGCATTAGCTAAAATGATGTCATTTTTAGATTTTTATTTTTTTTACTCGAATTTTTTTACCATCCAGTTTTTTACACTTTTTGCGTTTTTTTCTCAAAGTCGACTTGTGTCAAACATTTTAAATTCGTAACTCAACAAAAAGTTTTAGTTCTTAAAAACAATTGTGTCAATATTTTTGACTTTGTTCTAGGAATGTTATTTATGATTACGAATCCAAAACTTAAATTAAGAAAGTAAATAAAAATTAACCACAATAACCAAAATATTTTTTTTTATTTTTTATTCTCTCTTTTATTTACAACTATCCAGTTAAGGACATTCAATAAATTTGTGGAATTTACAATTATCGGTCGTAAAAGGACTTTGTATACTAAAGGGGCATGTTGGAAAAACAACTCAATAGTTGTTTTCCCATTCGTTATAATATTCACAATATTTTATTGATAATTATATAATTTTAGCTATTTACTTATAAAATAATTTCTTATAAATAATGACTAAGTTAGACAATAACCGAAATATGGTCACATTTTTACCAGAGCGTGAAAATTTTTTTTTTCACATTTTCTTACAAATTAATAATTTACTGATAACATTTTGCGAGTTCAAACCCCGCTAGAGTTATATATTTTTTAAATTTTATTTTCACATCTATCTGGATAAATGTTATAATAATTAATAATAATCATTAATTTGTTACACATACTACATAAATATATGTTATATGGTTCTAGCACACTAAATGGGTTAAAACAGATTTTTTTAAAATTCAAACCTTTGATTCAATCCACGGGACATCAGAAGACATTTTAGAGGTATGGTTTTTTTTAGCAAAGTTCCTTATTTACTCTAGAATTCGAAAATCATAGGCGCCTAAGCGATTTTTTTTCGTCCCCTAGAAATCGACCCACCGTAATATATATATATATATATATATATATATATATATATATATATATTAGTGGTTGTGTATTATAATTCGAATCATTGTGCCTGAAAACGGTCCTGTATTTTTACAACTAATCAATCTTTGACCATCTACAGTCATTAGGCACATGGGCGGGAATCATGGAATACCTTTATGTGATGCGCTCTCCGTGATATGTCATTCTCTTTAATATAAATCAACATTAGACTGCAATCGTGCCGCAGCCGATGCGGTTCGTTATTGCTCTTCTTTTCAATGATATCGAAAAGGTAACATGCTGATCACGCTGATGGTACTATAGAATTAAAGATATCTTTTGATTAATAAGTTTGTAGATCGTTCCAATGGTTGGCTTTGCAACATTTTTCCTATTTTGTTTCGGTATTGTATACCGCAGTGCGAAATATTCTGTTTTGTTTTTAAATGTAGGACTTCAATGCGAATAACTATTTTAATTGGCATTTTTTAATTAAGCGATAAATATTTTACACATATCTATTTATAAGAATAAGTACGAATAAAAAAATTACATTTTGTTTGGAAAATATTCGCATTTCTTGACAGAGAGCTTAAATATATATATAAGTGTTTCATGGTGTAATGGTTAAGCTCACGGACTCTTGTGACCGGCTTTAGACAACCTGACATCGTGCAGTAATAAGGTGACCATATTTTTGCATGAAATCCGAGACGGATTATAATGTGTGCGAGAGCGGAGGGAGGGGAGTTTGTTGGTAAGCTAAAAATTTATATACACATTTTTTCGGTTCAAATTTTCTAGTTGAAATATATTTAAATTAAAATTGGCATTCAAAACATTTTTGAAAATACGGGACAATTCAGGACAAAACACCTAAAACCGGGACAAATATTGCTTTTAGAAAAAGCCGGGACGGAAGGCGGAAAATTGTGACTGTCCCGGTCAATCCGGGACGTATGATCACCTTAGCAGTAGCGATGATTATTTTTACTTGAAATACCGATCAAAAATATGTTATCAATCGAAAATAGCCCATTTCGGGCACTGCGGTGTGAAATGGCAATGGGAGACCTCTTGCACTATTCTTCCCTGAATCGAGTTGGAGTTTAATTCAGCTTACGAATCTGCCCTAGGACAATACCACTTATTATTACATGTATGTAGTTCAGGCTTCAGGGGCTTAGCTGCTTCCGCATTTGACCTATCAATTGTACAGGGTCCTCGGAACACTGGGATTCCAACGAGCCTAAGAAAATATTAGCAAAAAATCTAAATTTTTTATAGAGGCAGAAACTTTAGAAAATCTAAAGTCATCATCAGCTATAAATTATTTAGTAAAACAGTTTGTCAAAATAAAGGCAAAAGGAAAGTGTATATTTAATTTGAATCGTAATGAATATTTTTTTTATGATGAATATTATACTCTCTAAAAGCCTGAAATGAAACCCTATATGGGACTTTGCCATGGCAAGATATATTTTTAATATATTTGCAACTAAATTGGTACCCATACTTAATTTAAGTGACTTAAGCGTGACTAAAATGTCATTTTCATTTCAATATTTGCAATGTTTGTAAGCCCGGATGCTCATTTGAACTTACGTAGTACTTTTTGGTCGGTGCATTTTTGAATAAGTAGCAAGTACCATTTTTCTCTTATTTGATACTCAACAATTGATTAATTTCATATTTCTTTGCGTATCTTACTACCAATGCAACATTGGGCAAGGTCTGGCAACCAGCATAAAATATTAAAAATTACAAGATTAATTTTTTTCTATCATATGATGCCATTTAAAGATCGCAACGTGATTTGTATTTATTTTGTACTATTAGTAAAATTGTGATACATATTTATATAATATGTTATAAACTATGTAATGAAAAAAAACAAAAGTCGTTACACATAACAAGGATTAAAGTACTAGATAAATTTTTAATATTGAGATATAACATTTATCTTTCCACTGATGTTAGGTCGAAACGAACATATTAATAAACTTTAAGAAAAACTATGAATGTTTATTGATTTCAAACTTAGTTATTACACTATGATAATATAATATAATCGAATATCATTCGAATAAAACACGATATAACTCGATTAGATTCAACTCTAATCAAACCGTTTTCCGAATCATGCGAATCATACGATTTCTGATCTGGAACATTAAATATCATAAGACATATAAAGAAAGGGAGCGAATCCGGTTTTTACATATTAACACTAGTTTTAGAATATATTTCGACAAAACTAATCAAATATTATATATTTTTTTTTTTTTTACTATGGATTTGAGTAATAAGTACAAATAATGAATGTAGTACCCACAATGATGCATGTTTTAACTTTAAAAGTTAAAATATTTTTTCAAAACTAAAAGAATACAAACGTTATTATTATTACAACCTACACTGCGTAATGGGCAAGCAATAACAATTTCACACAAATAAAGGTAATTCACTAAACTTCAAGCTTTCATCACGACAACATACGTTGCTAGAACGTGGAATTCGGGAAAAGACCAATTTCCCTGGTCACACTCATATTATGCGAACTACTATTCATTCGGTGATTGATCTCTTTGAATTAGGTCGATAACTGGATATTAATATAAACAAATTTTCAAACAACGCACTTTTTTGTTTCAGTATTTCATGTCTTCCTCAGGAATACATAAAAAGTTTTCTCATATTGTTCTATTTTATCATCAAAATTAATTTTTTATTCATAATTTAAATAAAAAAAGAAACAAATTGATAGTAATTTAATTTTATAATCTTTACTTGAGTCAATTTGTAATTAATTTAGTTTATTTTAATTCGACATCAATTTAATGGCTCAGCTGTTAAAAAAATATTTCACAAAAAGCGAATTAATCGTAAAAACTTTGTTCCATCAAATTAAATGTCATTATAAAAAAACGCGAGAATGTAAAATTATTATTTTAAAGAGTTTTATTTTTTCCGGGCCACGGGGACCCATGCGCAAAAATTAATAGAATCTTACGAATTTTAATTTTATTTTACGAATAAAAAAAGTAAAAACAATCATGAAAACTTTCTTCCAACTAAATTTAATTTCGAAAAAAACATAAGCGTGTAGAATGCAAAAATATAATTTTAAAGGGTTGTGATAGAATAGAAAACAAGCATTTTATTAAGTCATTTCGCAAATTAAAAAATCAAAATTAATTTAGCAGTTTGCTAAATGTCTCGAAAAATTAGCGGAGGAATAAAGCGTAATCACTAGTGGTTACAGCTGCTTTTAAAAACAAAATGTAAAGTATTGCGACCCGTAATCTTAATTCAAACTCAGCATGTACTATTGCTAATTAAACATATTAATTTCTTAAACTAAACAAAGAGACTTTGACTCGATTAGTATGTTCGAAAAATTACCACTAGAGTCATTTAACAAAACAACTGTCTGAGAAACTTTTGTCTAAATACAGAAAGAACATCTCTGTTAATTTTTAAAACCAATTGTAAACTCTATAAAAATATATTTAAAATATGAAATTCAATATTTTTTAATATTGCTGGCAAAGTTCAATAGTTTTGCATACAATTTAGCCAGTTGTAACAGCAAATGCTGAAGAAAGTTTTTCAAAAATGAAATAGATAAAAAATTAGCCAATTAGTTGTAGGCCGTAGGAAACCTTGCTTGTATTTCCCGATATGTGTAAATAATCGAACTAATCAATAAGAGTTCAGATTTTTTCCAAATTTTTATAAATTTTTGAAATTAAGGACTTATCACACAAGCGCATAATATTTTATAATCCATGATGGTTATGATCATGGAAAGTTTTATTAAAATCGTCAATTAAATTTCAACAAATAATTGCGAAAAAGCTGCCCGGGCGATATATTCCGAATAGTTTTTGATTTTGAAATGAGGGCGAGAATTTTAACACTCTTCTCCTAATTTTAAGGAATCGGCTCGGCCTATCGTTGTAAACAAACATTTTCTGGCAAAAACATAAACTTTTCCTTCGGAAAGTTAAATACTTCGCTGGGCCAGCGGTTAGAGCGTGGGCTAGCACCAACTAGTCCCAGGTTCGCTGGATCGATTTCCGCTACCGCCAAGCCTGCCATCAGGCAACATTGATGTCAAATTTTCACTTGAGGTCATAGATCTCAAATATAGCCTCAAGTGAAAATCGCCTCTCGTGGGCATAGTTGCACATATAATAAAGATGTCAGCAAATACTTCGTATACCTAGTAGACACGCCGCAGGGTGTTGCTACTATCTACTGATTCATATCTTAAGATAATCATTGTTAGCAATCTCTGCTTAATGTTAATGCTCATATAAAACAGATTGCAGAATAAATTAAAATAAATAAATAATACTTCGCTGATACAGGAACAGCAAAATCAATATTGTTCATAGAAGCAGAAACTTCATCAAAAACTGTAGTCATCATAAATAATAAATGACTTAATAAATGTGTATAATGAATTTGAACTGTTTGTAGAAATTTTGGAAAAGAGATAGATGAATATCGATAATAAGTGAAGGTTTATTAAATTTTTTTATGAGAAAGTTATATCCTACCGGAGGGGGCCCTCAAAAAAATTTTGGTACGGGGCCCCGGCAATGCACGCTACGCCCCTAAGCCAATGCGAAAATTATTAATATATATATATATATATATATATATATATATATATATATATATTGGATGGTAAGGTCTTGGATTTGTAAATATTTTAACATTTTTAATATTATGTTATCCACTCATTTATTTCTCTCATTAGGATTACTACAATTACATAGCCCACTGAGGATGACACAAAACTATGTGTCGAAACGTATGGAAACAATAAAAATGTTTTAAAAGTCATTAATGTATTGCCCTGAAGACAATCTCATATATATATATATATATATATATATATATATATATATATATATATATATATATATATATATATAATATATAGTGTGTGTGTGTTTGTGTGTATGCAAGTTTGTGCTCTTGTACATCAAAATTCAGTAAATCTAGAGTAAATGTGTTATGCAGAATCGCCATTACATTTTCATCCCTCTATCAATGCTATTTAATTGCAAATAGTTTATATGAACGATTTGTAATTATAGTAGGTGCAAGGGTTACGGTCAGTAAACCTATTCTCTATTTATCAAACCGATGGTA
Organism: Ctenocephalides felis; assembly: GCF_003426905.1. Taxonomy (NCBI): domain Eukaryota; kingdom Metazoa; phylum Arthropoda; class Insecta; order Siphonaptera; family Pulicidae; genus Ctenocephalides; species Ctenocephalides felis. The sequence goes on along the minus strand of NW_020538040.1, from coordinate 79,383,902 downwards.
TGCAATAATTGCTCCTATTATAGTTACAAATGAATTAGGTTTCGATGGCGCCTAACGTTAACGGCAAAGGTATGTCGATTGCAGTCATCACTATAGTTGTATAGTTGCTTACGCGAGCCATTTCGTATTATGAACTATCCTTTTTATGTAATGTAGGTACTTTATATACGAATACTATATATCTCTATATCAATTATATATATATATATATATATATATATATATATATATACAGGGCCGGTCCTGCCTTGCATGCGATGCATGCAAAAAATGCGGGCGCACGCCTTAGGGGGCGCCCAAACGAGATTCGGAAATAGAATTTATAATATAAATATTCACATTTTTTTAATATAAAATTTAGAATACTTAATAGATTATAATAAACAATCTAACTTAATGAATACGTAGACACAAACAGCATATTCAGTTTGCAATGTGATATCAGTAGAAACAATTCATTACTCTGCAAATTAGTAAATTATTGTTCTGCTTATTAAATTGTTAAATTATTGTTTCATGTACTTATTAAATTCTTCTCGTTTGAAGTTAATGTGGACTCAAAAAAGAAATTATCTAGTGTTCAAACTCGTAAGCACAAACCTACGAAAGTTTAAATTATTGGGCATTATTGACGAAAAACTACGAGCTGATTTAGTTTGAACGAAACTTGTTAAAAAAAATAGATACAAATTATAATATAAAAACATGGAAAATTGGAAGTCAGTGCCATAGAAAATGGCTTATTAAATTAAGGCCGAGAAACTGAATAGTAACTTTTGTTTTTGTTGAAAATGTTTCGCATCTGATGAAATTGGACGTTGAAGACATACGTGGTTAGATTTATGGAAATGGAGCAAATATGAAAAATGGAAGCAAAATGTACTAGAAACAAAAATCTTGAGCTTTTTTTTATACCAATTGGTGTTCATACTAATTTTAATTATTAACTAAGCAGAAATAATACACATACAAATATAATTGTGTTTTGTTTTCAATATAGTTAAGGAAATATGTAATTTCTTTGCATCTTTTAATAAAATATGTTAAAAATTTAACTTCAAAACAACAATCTGATATTCTGAATCAGATGGGAAAGTAAATATAAATACAATTCGGTCCTTACGATAACAATAAGGAGAAGTTTACGGTGCAATTTTGGATATTGTAAATAATGAAAAAAAAAATAATAAAATTTAAAAAATCCAACATGAAAAACAGTGTTCTGTTTAAAAATAAGTAAATTGTTTTAAAATCCAAATAATATTACACATATGTTAAAAATACTTGAAAATGTAAACTATTTGATTATGGTCGACCCGCAAATCGCTTCGATTTTCTAAAAAAAATTAGAATCAATTGTAGTAATTAGTATTTTATAAGCTTTTAGATTATATTTAATTTTTTGTGTACTAAATCCAGAATGATTAACCCCTTCGACTTGATAATAAATGTTAGAACAGTTAAAATTATTGGGGGGGGGGGCGCTAGAACAAATCTTGCATGCGGGCGCTGAGGACCCCAGGACCGGCCCTGTATATATATATATATATATATATATATATATATACAGGGCCGGTCCTGGGGTCCTTAGCGGCCGCATGCAACTTTTTTTCTAGCGCCCCCCCCCTATTAATTTTAACTCTTTTAACAGTTTATCATTAAAATTATACAAATATTTACTTTTTTTTAAATTGTTTTTTAATTATTCTGTATTTAGTACACAAAAAATTAGATATAATCTAAAAGCGTATATACATTGATTATAAATTATTACATAACATAAGTACATAACATTGATTTTAAATTTATATAGAAAATCGAGGCGATTCGCGGATTGATTATATTTTTAAATTTTCAATTATTTTCAACGTATGTGCAATATTAACATTTGGGTTTTGAAACATTTTACTTATTTATTATGCGATTTGTTCTATTGAACAAATCATGCCAAGAGAGCTAAAAAAACTAGCTTTTCATTTTCATTATAACACTCGTATTTCACATGTTGGATTTTTCAAATTTTAATTTATTTTAATTTTTCATTATTTACAATATCCAAAATTGTGTGGTAAACTTCTCCTTATTGATATCGTAAGAGCCGAATTGTATTCATCCTTGTTTTCTCGTCATATTCAGATTATCAATTGTGATTGTGATCATTTTTTTACGTATTTTAAACTCGTCCAAAAATCAGTAAAAAATGCAAAGAAAATACACATTTCTTGAACTATATTGAAAAAAAAACTAATTATATTTGGTATGTATTATTTCTGCATAGTTAATAATTATTAAATTTAGAGTATGTACACCACTAGGTATAAAAAAAGCCTTAAGATTTTCATTCCAAAGTAAATGTTGCTTTAATTTTTCATATTTGTTCCATTTCGATAACCCTAACCACGCATGTCTTCAACATTCACAGTTCATCAGATGAGAAACATTAGCAACAAAAACAAAAGTTACAATTCAATTTTCCAAAATAAACATGCCATTTTCTAAGCACTGACTCCCCATTTTTCAATTTCCCGATTATAATTTGTTTATATTTTTTATAAAAGTTTTGTTTCAACTAAATCAGCTCGCAACTTTTCGTCGATAATGACCAATAATTAATGTAATCTTTCGCAGGTTTGCGCTTACGGGATTGAACACTAGATAATTTCTTTTTCGATTCAAACAAAAAAAAATTGAATAAGTTAGTTTGTTAGATTGTTTTTAGATTTTATATAAATAATAAAAAATATAAATAATATGTTATAAATTTAATTTCCAATACTCGTTTTGGCGCCCCCTAAGCCATGCGCCCGCATTTTTTGCATGCATCAAGGCATGGACCGGCCCGGTACATATATATATATATATATATATATATATATATATTAGGGTGGTCCTTAAAATGGTCATTTTCGAATTTCCTTGCTCCCAGGGGCTCAAATGGTTCCAAATAGATAAAAAACAATTCTCTGAAAGTTTTAGCTCTTAATGTTAACGTTTAGATAGAGCGCAATTCAATCAAAGTTTTGTATGGAAATAGCATAGAAAAATTTTCAAAAATTTTAAAAATGTTTTTTAGATGTAATTTAGCGAACAAATGAATGGATAAAACTCATTCATTTGTCGCTAAGTTATACCTAACACATTTTTTTTAAATTTTCAAAATTTTTTTCATGCTCTTTCCATACAAACGTTGATTGAATTGCGCTCTATCTAAACGTTAATATTAAGAGCTAAAACTTTCAGAGAATTGTTTTTTATCAATTTGGAACCATTTGAGCCCCTGGGAGCAAGGAAATTCGAAAATGACCATTTTAAGGACCACCCTAATATATATATATAGTTAATACTTTCATGTTTTTTATAAAACAAGGTATGTTTTTTCACACACACATACTTTTTACAACTTTGGTCTCATTCGATTCGGAATGGCTTGAAACGTCGAGAAAATCGGATTTTTTGGCGAAAACAAACTTCTCTTTCGGGAAGCTAAAAAATGTAAGTCCCCTACACACGTCTCCTACTTATCACCACTTTCCTTTTTATTACTTATTATTATAATTTATTACAGTCAAGCGTAATTTTTTTACAAAATTGTATCAAGTGTCATTGTGGAAGAGCAATTTAACAATCTCGTCCATGCTATTAAATTTGGTGAATGTGTTAAGATACTCGGTACACCCTTTGGCTTGATACTTGTTAATCTTTCACTCAGTCGCTGAAGTCCGAATAAAAAATCCCATTTTTCTGCGAATGCAAAATTTCAAGCGGCGGGTTCCAGGGGGTGTAATTTTGTCCATTTTTCGCTTAGAAAAGTAGAAAATCGTGTTTTTAAAATTTTTACTTTTTTCTATGAGAATTTTTAGTCAATTTTTTGCGTTTTCAGGCTTTATTTAAAAACGTTATGTTGACCTCAATGACAAGTTCATTTATATGAATTTCAATGACGTAGTCAAGGAAAGTGTAAATTCTATATAATACGTCAAATTACAAATGTTTTTAGATATTTAAACTTTTATTCGATTTAAAAATATCAATTGGAAATCATGGACAATTGATTTTTATATAGAACTATGTATTTTTATAACAGCTTTAATAGATATTTTTAAATATTTATTTAAATATTTTAATATTATTTAAATATTTTAAGTAAAATTACACATATCGATATGACGCCAAATTCAAATGCCACTAGGCCATCGTGCTACATGAAAATTAACGATATATATATATATATATATATATATATATATATATGTTATTAGATGTGTATGTATTATTTGAGTTTGAAAGTCGGGCGTTAAATCAATAAAAATAGCATAAAAGTTTTTAGAAATTTATTCAAAATCCATACTTTTCGGCTAGCATCTTAGCCTTCATTCAGTAAAATTAAAGCTAAATAAATAATATGTAAGAAATTTCATAGAAAAACAAGAAAAACAATAATAATAATAATAATAAACACTTACAGTTTTGTATAACAGATGAAAACATCATTACTCCATGGTATGAGCATGTGCACAGTGGTAAAATATATTTTTTTTAATATCACAAATGGCAAAACACACAAATAAACACGAATAACTTTTAATAATTTGTCGAAACTATGTATTGACTATTCGGAGTCTGTCTTCGAATATCACATTTTTTCTTGAAGCAGTTCTTAACATATTTTCAAATTTTACGAAAAATGTAAAAAGCGATAGGACCTTGTCATTTTTTAAGAAATTTTGACACGCTATTTAGGAACCACGTGTTTGTTTCGTTCAGGGCCGTGTTGTTAAATCGTTTGTTTATGACCCCTGTCGTTATGCAATTGGAAAAACAACTCCTCAGCGAATCTTCTTTTATTCCTTTCGAGACGGTATTCAATAGATCGGTTTGTGTAATATTTTGAATATGTGATATATGTTGAAATAAAAATTTAAAAAAATATTTTAATTAATAGGGAGGCGGCTGTCGAGGCTATTTAACCATTGTACCGTCGGTACTTTTTGTTGGTACACATTTGGACCAACCGTTCTATAAAAACAATAAAAAATTATACATGTGCCACAAATCTAACTTAGTAATGAATACAAAATGTGTGAAACATAGTTATATTTGTTGGAACATTCTTGTTCACTGTAATAACTAACAATGACCGAAAAACGCAATTAGTTTATATATTTTATTCAAAATACATAGTATAATTTTAGCAACGTGGTCTGGGCGGACAAAAAACAAAACGCGACTGGTTCCAAACTAAATTATGTGTTATGGGCCATATGTGTTTTATATCGCAGCTAAACATTTAACATTACGTCGTTGCATAAACTGCATTGCTTTCATTCATAAATTCAACTGTCTAGAAATTTTTAAACTTGGTGGTACATACGTGTACCACGCGTACCGAAAGGGTTAATTACGTTCTCTTCAAAATGTAAAATTTTTGAGTTAAAAAAATGTATATTATGATTTAAATTATTTGTACGCTCGGTTAACATAGTTTTGAATTGTTTGGTATTTTTATGTTGATGAAGGCATTTACTAGTTTTGGCTAGTTTCTCCGATATAAAAAAAGTTCACAGTTAGAACAATTAATCTGATATACTAAGTTCCTGAGGCGGCCAGAATTATACTTAGAATTAATTTGTGTAAAAATGGAACTAAGGGTTGTATCGCAATTACACACTAACAAAAGGTCACATTGTTGAAACAACTTCTCCACGAAAAGATTTGTATTTTTGAGCGGTTAGAGCGAGCGACTACTGGAGGCAGGACTCTGGAGGCAGAACGTGAGGCGTATCGAATCCTCGTGAACGAGACTCTGAAGCTGAAAAAATAGAGCAGTGGTCGCTGGTTGTTGGAGCACGCGAAGGATCCTGAAACACGCAAGATGTACAGATTTGTCACAAAATGCAAAAAAAAAACAACACCAAAAGGAAAAAAGAAGAAGAAGGAAGGGGAGAGACGGACCTAAAAATATCCCTTAAGTCAGGATTTTTCTTCCAGGTTTAGCGTTGAAACTTTTTTACGCTTTTAGTACTCCCTCACACCAAATCTCAAAGTCAACACTTGAATAAAATAAAGATCCACTATGAAATTATCACAACAAAAAAACTTTACAGAGACATATTTAAAAACATGCCAAAAATTTTTAAATATGCCCCAGTAAAATTTTCTTGTCATGAAATTTTGAAAGCAGACCTCAATTATTCAAATGTTAGCTCCGGGTTAATATAGCATGCAAAATTGACTCGTCTGTCATCATCAAAAAGATTTCAGTGAATATACAGTTGAATAAATTAATCAAAAGAATGATTTAATCAATTTTAATTTATGATATAATATTAATCAAATAAAAAAAAAAAATACATTATCTTAATCAAATCAATGTTGACATGATTTGTTGCAACATGTGAAACCCTTACAATTAATCGAGACAAAAACGTATGTAGTTGACTTGAACTTTTAAAATAAAACTACAAAAAAATAAATCTGGAGAAACATATCGAGTCTTTTAAATATTTTGATCAAAAGCAGCATTATCATCAATGAGATGAAGTAGCGTGTTATGCAAATCCGTGTTATAAGAGAAAAAGTATTAGTACAAAAAGAGGGGTTACGTTACAAGATTTCAAAAAAAAAAAAAAAACATTCTAAATATCATGATTTTTTACTAAATATTGTTATATTTATTATTTTTTTTAAAGAAGTAATATACATTACGTGAATAATATGATTTAGTCCTATTTAACAGGTAAGTGCTAGACAACACAATCATTTTTTTTTTGTGCAAAATATATTCTTCCTCTGAGCAGTTTTCTGTACTACCTCCAGATCTGTGCATTATCTTTTTCAAAAAAAATATATTTACGATTTCTTGCTTTTATTGAAAAGATATTTATATATTTACCATTTGCAAAGTTATTTTTATTAAAACTTTATTCTCATTTTATTTAAAGAATGAAAGGATTTGTTTAAGACTAATTGACTAATTGTTCGGTTAAGCCTAGATTTTTTTTTTTGATAAAACGTACGCGCATGTTTTGCATTAGCTTCATTACATTTATTGAGCTATTGTACGACAATTTTACTAATTTTAGATTAAATAAAGTTTTCATAGGTTTTGCTATATTTTTTATTTTATTAGGGTTTTGTTCAATTCTCAAACAGTGTTAGAGCAAACTCGTGCTTTAACAGCACCTAACATAACAGTGTTATGAAGGGGATGGTCTCAATTCTTAAACCGTGTTATGCGAGGGTTACCTGTATATATTTCCAGAAATATATTCTTTGATTTGCATTGTATAAAACATGTTTCAGCACTTACATTGGAAAAAATCCTTTGCAGCAGCTCTCAGGACACACAGTCGATACTTAAACCACTTTTGGAGCATCTGCCAGAAAGAGAAATCTTTAGTACTCGACACAAAATCACCACTTTCAACGCATTATGTAGCTATATCTGTTACAAGTCTATCAAAATGTTGCAAATATCCAATTGAAGTTTCTTCTTCACACAACAAATAATAAACGAATTACATTAGAGACTTTTGTGAACTTAAAATTTGATAATTAACAGATATGTGGTAGAAGTGCTCAAGATAACCTACAATTCACATACACATATAAATTATACATTTAATAATTACATATATATATATATATATATATATATATATATATATATATAAAATATATATATACATATATATACATACATACATATATATACATATATATATATATATATATATATATATATATATATATAAAGGATACGTTAGCTGTAAATAAAATGTTTAATTATAAAATTGATTCAAAATGCCCTGCCTGAGAAAATTATGGCTATTCAAGATGCACTTAAGCACTTTCGCATATATCCATTTTTTTCGCTTTTGATGATTGTTTAACGACGATTTTTTTAAATCAGGTAGTTCTACTAAATTAATTAAACAATTTGATGCATAAATTAATTAAATCTTACCAATAATTTAATTAAAAACTCTTAATTAGGATGAGCACATGTACCTTCACGCAAATCTGTGTTTGACAATTAAAGTTAAAATTTGTAAAGTTAGCAAAGTGACCGCCGCCACTTGTACCATTTCAAGAACTAAATTCAAACAGAAAATTTAATCTTAAAAGGAGAACCCGCGCGTTGCTCGTCTCGGATTTTGATGAAACTTGGCACAATGGTAGATTAGATGCCCAAACTGACTGTGGTAAAATATTAGAGGCCTATGAAAAGCGGTTTAATTTTAAAAATTAATTAAAGTTTGCATTGTAGCAGCGCGCGGCATGCATAGCTTGCGATGTTTTTCCTTATCAACAGCAGATTGGCCGATGGCTATCGTCGTGGAATTCTAATTTTTGCTCCGGGGTTCAATTCCCGATTCAGATATATATTTTTTTATTTTTTTTATTTGATATTTATAATTTCACGTGTAAATAATATCAAAATTTATTTGATTTTTCAATTAATTTTATATTTTTTGCTAAATATTCTATAATAAAGTCCTCCGTAATACCGGTAAATTTTTATTTTGATATTACTCATGAAACTTACGATCATATAAATGTTAAGTGATTCCTGAAACATTATAATTTTGTATTAATATCAGCCACTCGGCCAATCTGCTGTTGATAAGAAAAAACATCGCAAGCTATGCATGCCGCGCGCTGCTACAATGCAAACTTTAATTAATTTTTATAATTAAACCGCTTTTCATAGGCCTCTAATATTTTACCACAGTCAGTTTGGGCATCTAATCTACCATTGTGCCAAGTTTCATCAAAATCCGAGACGAGCAACGCGCGGGTTCTCCTTTTTAGCAAAATTCATTTATATTCATCAAAATTGGTTCAAAGTGATTAGATTTGCTTGAAAATATAAAATTCTTCAGTTAAAATTGTTTTTTGACATTATTTTAGCATCATTATCTAATATCTAATTATCAAGATAAGAGACATAATGATCTGAAATCATGCTTAAAAGTTATTAATAGAAATATTTAAATGTACAATTTAGATAGTTTGTAAAACCTCTAAACTATTGAGTTCTCATTTTTTAAATCATCGTCCAAGTCCTCTACAGCTTGCTGCTTCACTAAAAGAAACTTTGAAATAATGCAGCTTGTCCAGAGTACATAATCAAATGCTTGTATGATGCTTTTATCTTGTTTTCGGTTGCGTAGTTGTATCATTGAAATTGAATACAAGAACTTTTTTAAGAGGAAGAAATATTTTTATATACAATTTTTTTATTAAATGATTAAATGTGTCTCAAATTATGATATAAACTAATATAAATTATATTAAATTATTAAAAATTAATTCAGACTAATATCAGTAATACATGATAATCATAATCTCATCAATATGCGTTATATTCAAATTATTACGGTACTTTAGTACTCATCACACACATATATAGAATGCAGTCAGTTGGCAGTATAATAATATTCTAACAGTGAAGAGTCTTCTTAGTACATTTTATAAAGATTATTTAAAATAGTTTTCATACAGAAATATACTGATCACTTATTAAGAAATTTTTCATGATTTGTCAAATCAATTGTCTTGATTTATCTTTGGTCTGCAATAAATAAGCTATACATTATGTATAATGTCAAGTTTTATATAAGACATTTAATTATTTGTTTAAATTGTCTGTTATGCCAACCAAGTTTTTCATTGTTCTTCATATATTTATGTTTAATATGCTGTATTTTGTTTAATTTAGTATCATTATAACTATAATGCAAATGGCCTAAAACAGTAAAACCTCAATCTATCAAATAGTCTCAAAGAAAAATCTCACTTTAATACTATGAAAATGCATAATGGAATTTTTTTTAGAACTAGTTTACTACATTTCAATTTGAATGTATATATAGTAAAATATTAACATTAAACTTGCATGTTTGCAGATGTTTTCTAAAAATGACAGTATAATAGCACATGTAACGCAAATACTACAAATCAAATAATATCTGAATAAATAACACAAAACATCTTTACTTCACAAAAAGTAATCAGCTACATATATATATATATATATATATATATATATATATATATATATATATATATATACATAAAAAAATATTGATTTTGAGATTTATGTTGAAATAAAATTCTTTTTTTTTTATTGATGTTATTTCCGATTATTAGACTAGATTAGATTATATATATTGTGCATGCATGCATGTATGTATGTATGTATGTATGTATATATATATATATATTACGACACAGCTGTGATTGGAATGATTTAGACATCTATGTTGAAGGAAAATGAAATGAAATTCATAAATATTTTATCAATTATATATTATAGCAAATATAGAATAGATAATATATAATCAAATTTTTCTAGTATGACTGTATATATTATGAAATGATTAAATAAATGAAAATGATCCTAAATATCAATGTTATTCACAAATTGTATAGAATACAAATTACATTATTGTTTTTACCTGTATAATGCGTGAGATATGCATAAAAACAATCATTTTCAAGAATAATCTGCCCATGCCAGCTTAATAGAAAAACAAATCCTTCAGTATCTCCCAGAGATTTATAAACTATCAGATTTATTCCCTTACACTCATCATCAATAACACAATAAGTTAGTGAAATAATTGTAGTTATTGCATTGGTCAAAAATAATAAGGGTTGGTTAAAAAACTCTAGGATTGGCTTCACTGACATTATTGATTAGCTCTGGTTAAAGAGCATCACTCTTTTTTGTATTATTATTTATTATATTAATATTATATATAATTTGTCTTCAAAGTACAAAACTTGAAAATCGTGATCTTGTGTCTTAGACACATTTATACATCTACGTAAAACAATTATCATTGGTCTGTCAACAATAAACTGCAAGATTTTAGATCGTTTGCATATTAGATTTTCAGTGCTAAGTACAGACTGCTTATTAACGTATCCAATACATCTGTCCAGCTTATTTACTGCTATATGCTGGCATCTTTTATATGCCAGTAAGTACAAACATAAGTCTATATAACTATTAGCTGCACTCGCATACTACAAAATTAAAATAATTAAGCATAATAACTACACATACGCGATTAAAATATAATATAAGATGAATTATATAAATGAAATAAGTTCATTATAAAAATTATTGTTACTATGATTAGATAAAGACCAGAATATGGGGATATGAGAACTAACATTAAAAAATAGTGTATAAAAAATGGCCTTAGGAGTACAAAGAGTTGAGTCTTATCTCAAAAGCTTATATGTTGTTATGAGTTAAATTTCTATATAGTAATTTTCAAATAAAATGTTGATTATGATCATATGAATAATATGAATCAGAGTAATTCCATATTCATAATAATGTCATAATAAACAATAATATATTAAACTTATATACATAAGTAAAAGATATGTGGTAGAATATTAATTAAGAAGAGCCTGTCAATGACAACCTTTTTCTCTCGAAAGATATAAAGTTTTTTTGATAAAATGCTTAATTTGAACATCAAATGTGTGTTACTACAGTAGAAATGTAACTCATCGACATATAATATGAGAAAGAATTCGTGGGGTTAGGACCATAAGAATATGAATCATGCGTACTAAGGTGGAACATACGGTGGTGGTTTCCTGTATGTTGGGGTTGGCTTTGGACGATTGTTTCGATTGGATTCCGAACTTCTAGAACTAGTAAATGGTGGAGGTGGTTGATAAGGTCCGTTATCATCACTGTCTGCATGCTGAGGAGAATCTAATCCCTTATATTCTGGTGGTGGATGCAGAGGTGGCTTTTCATCTTTCAAGATCAAAGGTGACTTGTTACTAGGATCTGGCTTCTCTTCCAACTCGTCTTGAAATATCACTGGTATTCCTAATTATAAATATTTACATGACGGTTAAATAAAATATTTACATTATTCTAAATTTTATATAATTAATAATATGAAATATGTCAAAATTATGTAAGAATTTTCATCTAAACTTAAGGAAAAGTTAGTGCAGGAAGTATTTTTCATAATTCCATATTTCATTAAATCAATAGAAGCGCTAATTTAGAGTTTTTATTTTTTACTTCGATCTGAAATATATAAATCAATTTTATTGGTTAACAAAATTGAACTGGTGGACATTTATCATCCTTGTAATATATTTATTAACCAAATAAAACTAACCAAATAATAAAAAATATATTATTTTACACAATAGTAATATGATATGATTAAAAATGAAAAATTTATTTTACCTTTATTTCTAAAACTTTGTCTTTCTTCTTCATCACCGAGTTCCATTTTACCTGTTCGTCGTTTTTTGTACAACAAACAAGCAATAAGACTAGCCAAAATTATCATGCCAATGATTATAATTGCAGGTATAACAAAAGTGATAAGATAATCATCATGATCTTGGTTAAGAGTAATTGTTGAATCAATATCAACAGATGTGTCAGGTGAATGAATATTCAAAAACTCCCCTCTACACACACCCGTAGGTGTCATTTTAGCAGATATAACAGGAAAATCACTACCCATTGTTTTTACCACATAGTGGGATAATGAATCATCCTCTCTCAGTAACACTGATTTCAACTCATCAATTCGATTCTGCAAACATTTTGTACCAGTCAGACTTGTGTTTCTCCACGCTACAATAGTTGATCCTTGTCGTATACTATCTATTTTGATGTATCTGGAGTCATGATCATTAAATAGTTCTGTTATTTTATCAACAAATTTTCGCTGCATATTGGCATTATTGATAAAGTGATCATAGGCAATATCAAGAGTAATTTGGAATTCAACCATAAAATCTTTCTTTGATGCTGGGTGTACAGCCACAACCAGTCCGTCAGTTGCAGTTAATCCTCCACGATCTTCACATACCTATTATCAATAAAACAACTTTTGTATTATACAAATCAATGATATATTAAATGATATAGGCAAATCCTGTGAATCAAGACTTAAATCGGTATAAAACAATATAGCTTCAAATTTTAAAATTTCAATAAAAGAATAAGTAAAATAGGTAAAATTTATCAAAATGTAAATTTAAGATATTTAAAGATGTACAAACTAAAATATTCTTTATTAAAAATGACTGATGATTCACTAACACAATATACAGCGCAATAACATATTACTCGGAGTTAGACAAAAACAGTTGTTGAGGTCACAAAGACAATTAAAGAGTCAAAAGAAATGATTAAAAATAGATTGATGTTTCAGAATTTGAAAATAAGAAGAATTACATGTGAATTGCAATATTAACTTATTCATGTAAATTTTGCAATACAACCAATTTCTAAAAACATTTAGAGACTTTAAGTTCAAATGCTCAGTAACTTAAAGATTATGTAGCAGCAACCAATTACAAAAATAATGTACTATTTAATTTATCCAAGAATGATAAAACAAGATTGATCACTTTCATTCAATAACAAGTGTAGTCATAAAGTTTTAATAAACATTGACAATATTGTAATAATAGAGTTCCTTCCAAATATATATAATGCTTATCTAAATAATTTGAACATCTATAAAACATTCATCTTCATATTTGTTAGATTTTAATGTTTTGAATAGATTCACTAAGAATTTATATGTATATAAAATTTAAATGCTTTGATAAAAGCAATAACACCATTATATCCATGTGAAATCAACAGTCATGGAAAGCCACCCTTGATAATCTAGCCCCCTTCTTTTGTAAGTTGTAAATATTTTGACAAAGTATGTATATATGCAATATTTATAAATTATACCTAGCATTTATTCAAATACTTCATATTTACCAAAAGATATTGCCGATGACCAATATCAGATGATGTAGGAATTCCATAGAATTCTTGATTTTTTGTATCAAATTGCAGCCAATGATTTGGTGCTAATGGAGCTCTATCAATATTTAACAAATACATTTTTAATGAGCGACCATTACCATCCTCTGGATCATAGAATGAATCCTGTATGATAAAACAACAATAAAAATATATTCGAAATTAAAATATATATTAAAATAATTTAAGCTAAGTTGAGGCAACAAAATCAGATTTACAAAAATTTTAAAAATCTTTTTTAAATAAATTTTTATATATTAAGGGGCACAACTAGTGTAACCGCCTAAAAAAAGGTGATTTTTGGAAATTTATATTAAAAAAACTACTTAATCATTTCAAAATTTCAGAAATATAATTATACATGTTTCAAGAATATAAAGTAAAAATTTTGCAGAAAAAAATTAAATATTTTTTAAGTTATCGTCGATCTCCAACGGCGCGACAAAAAAAGGCCTTTCACTGCTGCAGTGATTTTGGCCTTCTTACGTGGATGAAATTAAAAAAAAAAAAAATCTCGTTAAACTAGATAATATTGTCTGTAAAATGAACTACGATAAAGAAAAAAAATCAAAAATTGACAAAATGACGGCGTTTTTTTAAAAAAAGTCGAATTTTACCCAAAATTTTGGTCGTTTTTGGACTGCCAAAATTCGATTTTTGATCCGATCAAAAAATCGATTGTTTATTTTACGGAAAACTATATAGAACATGTAAAAAAAATTTGATAGTGATCGGATAATTTGTTTTTGAGTAACCGCAAATTCGGAAAATACTGTTTCGAGAAAAACGTGTTTAAATATTAAACGATCGTTATACTATATACTACATATATATATATATATATATATATATATATATATATATATATATATATATATATATATATATATATTCTTTAAATGGCTGTAACTCAAAAACTATTTAAGATATCGCTTTAAAATTTTGGTATGTTAAAGTTATAACCTATCAAAATATGGAAAAATTGAAAATTCGTTTTTTTGAAAATTTCAAACTAGTTGTGCCCCTTAAAACAAAGGCAAGACAAATGTTTTTTTTTTGTAAAAAACTAATTATTGTAATATTATTTAGTAAGACTATAAAAATTCAATTTTTTTTACCTCAGGAACTTTGTAAACAAGTAATTGTCCTACAGTTGCATTGAGATGATCTACTTGATTCCGGGGCATGGGTGCAAAGTTTTGTACTGGAGTCTTCGGAGGTGGTGGAATATCAGGTGAAGAACACGCACCCACTCCGCCACCCAGCACTGATTTCACACGTAATTCAGGGGCCATGGCACGCACTAGATCGATTGTTGGCTCAGTGCTGTCCACTGATTGACGTACTTTCTACAGATAAATGTTTAAAAATTATAAAGAAATATTTGGAAAAATAAAACATTCCATTTCAATGATTATTTTCCAACAAATCTTAGTTTCATTATATTCTACCTGGTATTGTTGGACAAAATATAATAAAATTTAAAAAAAATGTTATTCTACTTAAAAAATAATGCTGTAATATAAATCAATCTAGCTTAAAAATATTGGTTTATCCGAATGATCAGAAGTACAAGACTGTGCTAATTAAATTGATACTGAATATTTTTATTCATATTCACCTTTAATAAATTTTCAATTTCTTCCCTGGGGCACCTGTTCCGTGGTAATGAATCATTAGTCCACGTAATCTGTAATGGCTGCACTACCGTTTGAACATGGGTGACTATAATTTGTGAAAAATCAGGATCACCAAATACTTCAGCCAATCCTAAACAAAAACTTAATTAATAAAAATAAAAATCAAATTATGAAATTAGCAATAATGAATTGACAAGTGAACACAAATACACATTTTCACTACAAATCCAAATCTTTGTGTAAAACACATCTTTGGCGGATATTATTTTACTAGCTAATATTTCTACATAGAAACATAATGAAACCTAATACCCCAATATCTCTTAATTGTTTATTGTTTTGTTGAATTAAAAAGTGAAATAACCGGGCTAATATTCTATTATTTCATAATTATCGTCATAACATTTATATATATCATAAAAGAATCATTTTATAAAGAAAGTACATATAAAATTAACAATATAAAAATAGTCTGTTAGATTGAAAGCTTTTAGAATAATTAGAATTATTAATTTCTTTAGTATAGTTTACCTTGAATGAAATAAAGAGCTTACAAAATATCTCGGTTAAAATGAATACTACACTTTTTCTTTTATATGACAGTTTAAATTTCATCAGATTCACCTGTTTTGTTTTTGTATTACATATAAAGTAATTACCTTGTAATACTCTGAATCGTAAATCTACTTCAGTATTTTTCTTCAATCTTTTTTCTGACTGAACTGCTAATGTTATCTCGTGATTAACGGTTCTTCTACCTTTATGTTGCTGCACTGTTATCTCTAAAATATCGGAAACAGAGGCATTCTGCTGATCACTTGCCGTTATTATGTATTGATATCTCGATATATCTTCCTCAAGTGGTCTATTAAAAATAAAAAATTAGTTAATTTTAAATATACTAAATATAAGAATTTTAAAAATAAATACTAACAATCCATAAACTCTTCTGTTAGCTGGATCAAATTGAACCCAAGAACTGTATTGTAAAGGAGCACCAGTCATATCATGCATAGATAGTCTCAGATTATAGCCGTCCTCTGCATCATGAAAGGTATTTTCTGGTATATCAAAACTAGAATTTAAAAACATTATTTAATGTATATAATATTTTGTTACTTTTTTTCACAACAAACTTTCATTTTATATGATGCATACTTTATCAATTTAAGAAATGCATGAATAAACAGAACCTAATTATACCACTTCATTACCTGAAAGCCTTTCCAGCAGTGACGGGTAATTTTTGAAGCCTGTGTTGAATAATAGGTGCATTATCTTTTATTTCTTGACCTTGATTTGGTACAGCAAAAGAAACATGATTAGTAACTGATGGAAAAACAGTAGTGTTACTAAGGTTTTCTTGGTGATCTAATGTGGTTCCATAGATGTCTGGCTGTGTTGTTAAATGTGATGTGGTATTTTCAGCAGCATTTGATACATTTTCAAAGGATATACCCATATCAATTCCAGAAGTAAATACAGGTTGCAAGTTACTACTTGTAACAGGTGTCATGGAGATATTATGTAATTCTGTATCATCAGTTGTTGGAGTATGTACTGCACTCTACAATAAAAATATGTATGTATTATATAAGTACACATTACTTCGAAAATAGTCTACAATGCATTTTCATTGGATTCAAAAAATAAAAAAAGAACACCAAGACTTTAATTGCATGTTAGGAAAAAAGTCAAAAAAAAAAAACGAGACAAGATCTATATAATAATTTCAAATAAAAATCATGGAGAATATTGTGATCAGATTTTTTGTTAATATCTAGATTAGAGGAACATTTACCCAAAATAGGTTTTTTCATTATGAGCCTTAAGCAATAACAATTTTTTTATCTGACACATATACAATCATAATATTTTCCATATGATCATGTTTCAATTTAATATAATTAATGAATTATATATCTTGAATATTAATTTTTACAATCAAAATATATAATTATCAATATTAATAGTGTTATTCTTAGTTATTTATAATACGCATAGTTATTCTTAGTCATGCTTTCTGGTAAATAGTTTTTGCTTCTCAAATATGAAAACCATCCCATAGAAAGTTTACTTTCAGAGGCAAAGCAATGTACTCGTTCGCTGGCTTGATCACTTTTGTGTGCATCAACAAACATTTTATATTTCATCAATATGGCAACGTTTCTTTCAAATATTCTCTAAAGTTGCTTAATATTGATTAAAAAAACTAAGAAGAATACCTGTTGAACTGTGCTAGTTGGTGTATTTGTATCAATAACTGCCACTATAGGAACTATATTTGTTGCTTCGACAGTTTCATTATCTTCACTTCCCTCTTCATTATAATCATTATAATCTTCATTGCTCTTAGTACTAAGATCTATTTTATTGCTTGATAGTATGCTTTTGTTGAAATTGCTAACATTCAATGTCAGAGTATCTTGTGTTGCTAAAGGCTCTCCTCCTCCAACAAAATCATCAATATCGTCCTGTACATAGATAACATTTTATAAAAAAAAATTATATGTTTAAATTATTATATAAAAAAGAGTGTTTTACATCATGTGAATTAAATAAATCAACCAGATAGTAAAACAGAAATAGCAACTTGCTACACACAAACTTTTATATCAAGATGTTTTAAACATTTCAATATAAAACACAAAAAAATAAAATTGTAAATAAAAACTAAATAACAACAGATGTAAGCAACTGATAAGAAAAAAACAAAACAGTATAAATATATAACAAAAGATACAAGTACAAATATATAAAGTTTTTTGATGAAATATTAATTAGATTATACTGAATATCTTAACCAATTGCAGAATTTTGTTCAAAACATAATAATGTACAAATCACTACAGTATAAAATATTTAGGTGAATTTACTAACAGCAGGTGTTACTGAATTAACACTTCTAGCAGTTGTTAAATCAACAGCATTGGCAAATTTTGCAGTGACATCCTCTTCCACTCCATCACCATCAATGTCATCCTCGTCATATTCTGCATCATAATATTCATCATCCGCTGATCCCTCCAAATCTCGCCGAGAACGTTTTCTAAAATTTGTTAGCAAACTTTTAATTATGACGTTATAAGTTATAACAATGGTCAAAGAAAATCATGTTGCATTTGAATTTATTATTATGCTAAGAATAAATACAATATAAATGGACATCGAATTAAACTAATTAAAAAAACCTGTAGCAATGTAGTATTAGAATGCTAGTCCCTATATTATTTTATGGACTATTTATTGTCTGTATATATCAATATAATAATTATGTAAGCTATTTAATATTCACCAAATTAACTAATATTATTAATTTATTAATTATATATTGACAATATTAACCAAATAAATTGAAACTAACTGTAATTAACAAGCTATTAAGTGTTGTACTTTGATTGAATTAATGCTTAAATTACAATATTTTACAACTGCTCACAAGTTTATGAGTGAAAGATAAATTTAAGGGTTAAGGTAAAGATAGCCTTCTAAATATGAAGGTGAGTGTAATCATCAAAATAAATAATTTTCATACATTGATGTTTTTTCTGGAAATGAAGTAACAATCATCCACTTTATAAGTGGCACTTGAATATTAGATATATTTTTTAGTTGACTCACGATTGAATCATATTTCATCATTAATGCATTTCCGCTACAGCCCAGCTGCAATAAAAATCATCATGTGTCATTTTCATACAAAATTAAATTTTAAGTATTTAACTTATACTAACTTCAATTTGAATACTAGATACGGAGCTTTGTGTTGGTTTGGTATTTCCATAACCGTATTTGATGGCCTTTTGAGAAACCTGTTCTATTTCCACTGGTGATATATTTTTCATGGTAAGAACACTCTACAATAAGATCAAAACTATCCATTTATTTAATCTTTAAATTACATAATAAACTAAGTCAAAAGTTTCAACGTACACGTGGTATATTAAAATAATCCGAGAGTTTAGTTATTAATTTCACTCTATCACTAGGTATAATGTCTTCTAACTTTCCATCCACAATAAAATATAAAATTGTATTCTTTTTATAATCTGAACAGGATTTTGTTTTATATGAATTTCCATGGTGATTGCTTGCACTGCACACCTAAAATTAGCAATTTACCAATAATGAATACCTGCAAATATTCATGCTTTGGGCTTGTATAGCACATAACATTGTTGAAGTACATATCCCGCAACTTTTCATCTAAATATTAATATTGCATTTAAAAATGCTATTTACTGTTTATAAATATAATACAGTTTCCTTTAATAAATCATTATTGCGCAAATGACAAAATAATACATGCATTGAAATAAATCCCAAATGCAAAATAAACATATATTTCTAAATATAAGGTAATTGTATTTATTACTTATATCATCATGAATATTTATGTTGAATAATTATAAATTTATGAAATTTTGTACTAAATTTTAATTCAACGATTTAGCATATTTTTTATGTAAATTAAACATAGCATGCATAAACATTTTAAATTGCAAACATTCAAAAATTTTAATTGTATGTAAATGATTACCTCAATACTAAATGTGGTCTTAATAATTTCCTCAGAATTTGAATGAGTTATTAGCGTAATATTCAAGTTTTCAATGTCTGATTCACTGGGAACTCCTTGGAATATTCCTGTTGTGCTATCAAAGAGCAACCATTCAGGTACACCATTGATTTCAAACATAGAAGATTTATCTAAATTACAACATTTACTGTTATAAATTTATTTAAAAATATTCAGGATCGAAAATAAAATATCAAAAACAATAATAGTAAGAAAAATTTGAAATAATATTAATAAGAATTCTCAATCATTATTATTTCTCTAACATTTTCTTATTATTATCATTAAAACTACAATTGTCATTATATTCTTTATCATTTTCATTCATTTTTCTTATACATTTAAACAACTTCACTTTAAACAACAACTAAAATTTATTAGAAATAAATATTTTATATTTTTCTCATATAATTAAATCTCTTCAAATGCTATAAAAACAAATAGTGGTATGAACATTTTTAAAATGTGATATACATAGAAATTTGAATTACAGTAAGAGTAGGCGCTTTTATAAATGTAATTACCTATAAATTACATGTTATAAAGCAAGAATATATTATTAATAAATGACTGTACAGAATATTAGTCTGATCCTAACTTACCTGTTAATACATCCTTTGATATTGCTAAGGCTATAAATTTTCCTGCATAGGCAGTGATATGTGGAATTGAGTACTGAAGTGTACTAGTAGGGAGTTGCATAAAATTCACCTAAACAATAATAGATAATTTAATATTATAGTCTATTCATTATAGCACATATATAGCAGTGTCTATCAATTTGAATTGAAAAAAAAAATTAGAACTGATGATTCACATCTAGTGTTGTTCAAATACATAATATAAAAGAAAGTAAGTCCATTGACATAATGTACATATAATATAATAAAAACATATAATAATATATTGTTGTAAACACCCTCTTATTATAGGTTGCTAACCACTGATTTTATATTAAATTTCTAAGTAGTTGAGACTGAAATCTTAATATCTTCAAGTTCTAGCTAATATCAAGGGTTCATATTAATTTTTCTCAGACTATTATTGTACCTGACATGAACATTCTTTTACATTGTACCAAAAACCTACATCGACAAATCCCACTTTTGCCACCAAATGTTAGAAAGATTTTAACATAGATTGTTGGGTTTCCACAATTAAACTTTGAATTTCCGTTTAGAAAATAAAATATTAAGAGAAATTCGATACTCACAGAAAATAATGAATAAATGTTTAATAAAAACAAGAACAAATAATTTTTAAAAAGACGTTTTACAAAACTACTTTTTGGAAGATTAGGTTTTGGAAGGTGCTGCCGGTTTCGACAGCTGACAGTAGACTCCTCTGTTTAATGTTTTAAGAATTTAAATAAGACTAAAATGCTTAGTTAAACATAATTGCAGAAATCTTTCCAGAAGGATTAATCATATGTAAATTCCGCGATGTACTGGGATCCAAATATGATTCGTTTTTTATTACGTGTAATCTTTCTGATAACAAAATTTATCAGAACTCATTGATGTCCAATGTACTATTAAATTATTTACTAAATTATAGCAGTGATGCACAACAATTAATTTAATTACAATATTACAATTAATAACAATAATAAAAATTTAAATTAATGACAAAAACAGATAATTTATGTTTTGAAATATAATTTATTATTATCAATTATTATAATTGATCTTTTTCATTATCTCATATCATACTTTATTATTTGTTTATAAGTTAGTATTTTTAGTATAAACTGTACCTGTAAATCATCCCCAACTTCAAACTGAAAATCATCGACTGAATGAAGTGATTTTGTTTTGGCTATCAGTAGCAAACAAACCAACAAACACAAGGCTCTCATATTGAAAGCTGTTTATACAGAATCTTGCAACATATCAAGATATAGTATACATTAGATCTGCAGTTTTTCAAATACAAGCATACAAAATGATTGCATGGTTGAAAGGTTCACCTAAAAAATGTACAAAAATGTAAATGACACGATTATATATATAAGTTTTACATCATTATATAATACTGCATGAAGATGCAGAACTAATTTAAATGTTATTCTAACAATATGTTCGTTTGGAATAAGCTTTTTTATAATAAAATATACTATTTATTTTAATTTTACATTTAAAATTTATCATAACTCGACGTTTTATCAATTTGTTGTTTCACAATTTTTTCGTGCAATTTTGTGTGTTTTTTTTTGAAAATTTATTTGTATGATGAGTTTCTTTACATTTGTTTATTCTATGTTTCTTTTCTTATATACTTTTCATATATACATCACAATATATATTTGTTATAAAACAAATTTATTAAATTGGTTAGATTTATCTTTTTTTAACATGTTTTTATTTATTTTTGTCTGTAATTATGTATTTTTTATATTGTTTTAAATTGTAATCCTGAAATATTTAATTGTAGCACTGAAGATGGGTCAAATCAAGACCTGAAACGTATGTTTTCTGAATAAAAACATTTTCTTTCAATAAAACTGTTTTTAATTACTGGATGGATTCGCAAGAACAATTTTATCATATTATTTCACCATCTGAAGAAAAACCTCTCGCTTCATATATATATATATATATATATATATATATATATGTGTGTGTGTGTGTGTGTGTGTGTGTGTGTGAGTTTGTGTGTGTGTGTGTGGGATTAAATTTGATCATTGCAGGATTAAATCAAATTGTATTTAAGAAAAAAAAAGTAGATGTTCTGAACTCTAATTTAAAAAAAATATCACATTTTAGTTTATTTAAATATACTTTGGATTGGATTATTATTTATATAACAATTTGATTATAAATGTAAAAGTACTTAAAAAAAAAAATAAAAACTGGGACTGACTATTCTTTTTAATAATATGTCTAGAGTTCAACAGTAATACAGTACAGAACAATAATGCACAAAATTAAATATTTACTTGAGAAGTTAAGTAAACATTTAACCAACACTAAAAAGTGCATCTATCGATTAAAAATTCATTCTGTTATAAAATAATATTCAAATATAATGACCAGTTTTTATTCAGACATTTATCAAATTATTAACACAAAGTAATTAAAATGGATTTAAACTAAACTAGTTCACAGTTTTATTTATAGTTCATGATTGTTTATTTTATTTTATTTATTTATTTGAGTTTATTATGACAAAATATATATATTTTCAGTTCATAAATATATATAACTTTCATTTATTATGTTCGTGATTATTGTGTTAAGCACTGAAGTATAATCAAATGTCTGTGATATTTAGTAACATTTGTTGAAACTTGATGGATTATTAATATAACATGAATGAAGATGCCCGAATAAAAACTTTGTATGTGTGTGTGTGTATATATATATATATATATATATATATATGCATATTACACACTTGGGTGTGTGTAAGAATGTGTTTGTTAGGTTTTCTTAAACAGTTTTGATGTTAAAATATATGAGCCCAAATGTTCAGGGCAGTGGCGTCGGAACCAAATTTTTGATGGGTGGGCTCGTTTTTTTTTTTTTTTTTTTAGATGGGCAGCCAGTGGTCTCATTTTTTTTAGAGATATTAGCCCATATAATTTATTGAAATTGATGGGTGGGCTGAGCCCCCCCATCAAAATTCATGGGTGGGCTCAAGCCCACACAGCCCACACGGTTCCGACGCCACTGGTTCAGGGCAATACAAATATCAAACAAAAATGGAAAAATTTCATATGATCTTTATTATTTCTCTATGTTTCGACATATTATCCTATGTCATCTTCAGTGGCCTACGAATTGAAAAGAAAACAGATTACAAAAAAATTAAACTGTAATCAATGGAAAAGATAAGAAATAGTAAAGGCTGATATAGAAAAATAAAACATAGTGTGATATGCAATGAAAATGATAATAACTCATTTAAACATACATAAAATTATTTGATAATTCAAAAACAATATTATTTCCTCTAAGTTAGCAATGAAACTACATGAAAACTTGACCCACCTACTCTTATTGTTGACATATCTAACTTATGATTTATTGTACATATCTGCATATTTGTGGCTAATTATTTGTATGATTGAATAGCATGATTTTCAAAATATTTTTTTCCTTGGTAAATATCAATGTTAGAAGTAAAGTACATACATGCGTAAGTACTAATTAATTAATTAATACACACACACACACATATATATATATATATATATATATATATATATATATATTCATATGTGATTTAAGATCATTCATACATATATATATCAATATACACATACATATTTATCTATATAATATAAGCGTCCGTATGACTGTAGGGTGTGGGAGTGGAATAATAGAATGAGTATTTGTGCAATGAATAATGCATTATAATAATATTTTATATCTCTCAATTACCTGCTAAACTAAAAATAATATTATTTGCTGTGATATACACAATTTTACGAAAGACACATTCAGTCGACTTAATTCAGTCAAAGCACTCCATCACAATTGAAGTTAATTGATAAAAAAAAAACACATAACCAATTCACATACATCCCATCCCAATGCCATCAGCATCAAATCGTATATTAAACTTATATTTGATCTATGGAGTCGCCACAGTAGTGTCGCATTCGTTAAATATATCAACCCGGTCAAATACCTCGCCTGCATTTAATTATGGCGGCATCTTTTGAAAGTACCTATGATAAGGCAATCGAATCAGCAATAGGTGTAGATCCTGGCTTGCGAAAACAAATTTCCAACCAAATCATGTTCAATAATAATAATGAATAATAATAATATGTATATATGTTTCCTAGACAATATTACAATATGATATTCATATAATATGTACATATATTCATTTGATATGCAGTATGGGGCAGTATCCTAGACAATATAAAAATGCCCTTGTTATTATGTATGTAGTCTTTTAATGCAATTTATTTATTTATTGCATATAATTATTTATTTATGCAGTATGATAATGCATTTCATACAACATTTGATTAACGTTTTATTACTTTTTCGTTGTTGATATTATAAATGAATATCAAATAGAAATATATTTGTGGTAAATCTTTACGAGGAAAATGGGCAATCTAAGTGTTGTTGATCATATTATGTTTTATCTGTAACCTAGAACTAGGAAGCGTTGAAAAAAATAGTTGAATTGAAATTAATATCAAATAAAAACATATTTTCAAAAGCGATTTTTGAACAAAGTTTGTAACATAATTATATAATATGTATACACATTTTGTTTGTGTTCAATAATAAAAATACAATAAATAAAACCACATACTGTTTATTTAAATATTTTATTGGTAAATGTTTTTATATCAAATAAGCAAATACCACATATTGATAGATCATACCATGAAATAAATATAAAATATTAAAGCCACGTTTTGAGTACAAAGCTATAAACATATCCAATTGTTTTATTGTAATTTGCATATCACATTTTTTTCTCCCTCGGGTAAAATTCAATAATTCTTACAAGGTAGCACAGAAATTTCATGTCTGTAGACATCTTGGCGTGAATATATGTACCAATGAGTCCCAACCACAATCAGCAAGCTGACTCTTTTTATTAATATTCCAATCTAAGCCATATGTGAATTCTGAGTGATGTTTAATAACTTCTATAGCGTCCGCTGATTGTTTAAAGTCCCATATCCTACATTATAAATAAAATAACTTATTAAATCCACTTTACTAAACCTTATCATTTATAATTGAATGCATCTACTCTATAATTAAATACTCTTCTTTTATCTATGATTGAATGCTTGGAAGCAAAATTTTAGATTGTTTGTGTATATATTAAAGTAGATTTATGTGATCTAGCATAGCATATATATTTAGGACAATGCAGCAGAAGCAAAATTTTTCATATATTACAGCTTACATAATCTAAGCAGTCTAATAATCTGCATAAATAATAAGTACCATCTTAAGAGTATTATCTAAGAAAGTATACAGTTATTATTCAAATTAACAATATTCATTTAAATCATAATAAGAATCAATGTACTATATATATATATATATATATATATATATATATATATATATATATATATATATATGAGTAAGTTCTTCAAGGGCATACATCAAATAAAAGGCAAAGATTTAGAAGTTAATCTTTAATTTTTCCAAACGTTTCGACATAGTATTTTATGTCATCATCAGTGGATATAAATATGGTCTTACATCAGTAGCTAGCGCAAGGAACACAATTTTGCACTATCATATATACATTAACTTGTTTTTTTTATATTAATTTGTTGAACAGAGTATAGCAAAATATTTGTGAAATATATAATTTCACATAATTTCAAATATTATATATTTCACAAATATTTTGCTATACTCTGTTCAACAAATTAATATAAAAAAAACAAGTTAATGTATATATAATAGTGCAAAATTGTGTTCCTTGCGCTAGCTACTGATGTAAGACCATATTTATATCCACTGATGATGACATAAAATACTATGTCGAAACGTTTGGAAAAATTAAAGATTAACTTCTAAATCTTTGCCTTTTATTTGATGTATGCCCTTGAAGAACTTACTCATATTTCTCAACATCAAAATTAACTACTTTAACATATATATATATATATATATATATATATATATATATATATATATATACACAAACATTAAAAATGAATATAAAATATTATGCTAAAATCATTATATCTATATTTTTGAAAACACAAGCATCCTTCTCAAGTATCCTCTATAAATTATATTTTGGCACTTTATTAATTATTCTGTAATTAGTAGAAATAAATAAATACCTTGTTGTAAAATCATATGATACTGAAGCCAAAATGCTCATGCTATGTGGTGAAAACTGTATCCTTCGAACAGCATATTCACAACCTTTAAGTTCAAAAATAGGCATAGTCATGTTACGAATATCCCATCCTTTTATTAAGCCATCTGATCCAGCAGTAGCTAAAACATTTTGCTCGTACTTGCACCAATCACAAGATAAAACCTTAATGAAAATGATATATAATTTACTTAATTTATTTGATATTAATTCAAGATTAATGAATATTTATATTTACACTAAAAAAATAAAAATATCTTAAAAGTATTGCATAATTCAAGTTCCATTTTCGTTTAAAGTTTACCAAGTTTATCACAATTAATAGACCATAAAATATGTAAATATTCTTGCATTATAATTTTTGTGATACATAACAATTTACAATGCACAACTAAAACATTTCCAAATAAATATTAATGACTGAGGCTTGAAATAAAACATTTCATAAAGTACTATAATGAATAAGCAAAAGAAAAGAATGTAAAATAAATTAGAAGTGTTCATTTAGATAAAACATTTGATAATATAATTTATGAATATACAAAATAAAATATAGGAGAGTTCAATGGATTTACCTCAGCATCGTGAGCCTTGATGCTTGCATCAGGTCTCTGCGAATTCAATGTATTCCATAATTTTAAAAATCCATCTCCGCTAACAGATGCAAATGTATTAGGTATATGCCGTGAAAACATTGCATTATACACCAGTTGTGAGTGGCCTAAGTATGTACTTAATGATGTTAATCTGTTAGGGTCCCACTAAGAAAACAATCAATTTTATAAAAATAATAGAAAATTAAAATCTCAATTAGCATTGACTATATTTATAATAAGTTTTCTAAGTAATGCTTACAAGTTTAACGGTGCAGTCCCATGAAGCACTGAGCATATGCTGTTCCTGTCTTGTTCTGCTCCAATCTACTGAATAAACTTCTTTTTTATGTTCCTTGTAAACACTATGAGGCATTGTTGGAACGTTTGTAATATTCCATAGTTGTAGTCCACCATCACCTGAAGCTGTTATCACTGTATTGGAATCTATCTCTGACCACACCACATCAAACAATCCATCTCCCCACTGGAGGCTTTGAATCTCAATGATGCCCCCATCTGGAGTCAGTTCTAATAAAAATAATGTACCTCCACCGGCTAATCCATAGTATTGACTCGTTGCAACAGCAATTCGGTCAGGTGAGAATGGTGAAAATCTAACAGAATAGCCATGTCGATTTGGTGTAAGGAATGTTGGCATTTTCACTGAAAAAAGAATTTGTATATAAATCTGCTGTACACTACAAATAAGGATAGTTACTGTGTAGTATGTATACTCATAAAAACATTTTAGATAGATGTATTGAAAAATAAGTTTTATTAGACAATGTAAAGTATTGCTGAAACATTATGCAAATATATTTGTATTGAGCATTAAGAATATAAAAAATAATGTTTTGTAAATATTATCTATTATCTAATGAATGTATAAACCATAAATATATTTTCACATGCCTTGATTTTCCACATTAGCATTGTAATAAACGTTCTCACGTTTCTCCAATAATTAATTAAACATTATAAACACTTATTAATAACGTTATTAAATGTTTTGCAATTCTCATCATTCGATATTCTCTAAAGATTCTGTATAATATTTTATAGCGAGAAATGTTAACATGAAAGTAATTAAGTCATTGTGTTTATTTTTAATATGACAAAATTAACAATAAACAGAAACAAAAACAAAAAACACGATTTAAAGTAAGTAAGCGATCGGCAGTGATACATTCGCGTATTCTTCACCTTCACGTTACCAATTCGATTCTAATAAACACATATTCTATTCATCACTTTTAGGTTAAACAAATGTGTTTTAAATCATATTGGAATTATCAATATGATAAGATTAGGTTATACTGATGAGGTTATCAGATATGTCGTCTGATATTTACAATATCTAGTCTAAAAGTACATAGTTTGTCACAATCAAATATCGACTCTTGACATTTCCGAGCATATCAATCGTCTTTTTATTAATCAAAGCATTTTTCACGTAGCATATGTCATCTAATGTCGTCACTTGTCAGACAACTGCATTCCATTTCAAAAGATAAACTAGTGGTGCATGGCATCGTGCCTTAAGGCAAATTGCTGGTACTTCCTGTACCAAAAATTATTTTTATCTAAAAAAGATAAAAGATTTTTGAGAAATTTTAATTTTTGACAAAAATTTACTTTATTTTTAAAAAAAAGACTTACTGAAAAAAATGTTTTCTTTATTTTGAAATATTTTGGAAATTCTGAACTTTTTTTGAATTTCTGAAGCAATCGTATTGCTTTAAGTGCATAGAGACGAATTATCGAAGCGCGTAAGCGCCCCGTCGCCGTATAACGGACAAACGATGTTACAGAACCCATGTAAACCCATGTAAATGTAAATAAAATTTATACGTATTATTAAAATCTTCATAAAATATCTGATAATTTGCTGTGTCTCTGTCTAATGATTATTTGTGACCTCCAAATGGCTTTTTTTTAGTTATTTTACTAGATCTTCGAAAACGTTAGACCCGCCTTTCCGAAAATTTAATCAGTTGTTCATCTTGTCAATACAAGTGAAATATTTTTTGAATTATTCAAATCGGACGCTCCGTTCTCTTAAAAACTGAGTTACCGTTTGTAGCACTTTTTGCCCCGTATCTTCGAAACGGCTAGACCTGCCTTTGCTAAAAACTAATCAGCATGTTTCCTTATCAACAGCAGTCGAATGTTTTTTGAATAATTAAAATCGGTTAAACCGTGTTCCCGAAATCGCCGACGAAAATTTGTATCCGCACACACACACACAAACACACATTTTTCTAAAGTATGCCAAAATGTTCAGAAACCATTGAAACGTAAAGATATGCAAA
The DNA here is from genome assembly GCF_003426905.1 of Ctenocephalides felis. Lineage (NCBI taxonomy): Eukaryota > Metazoa > Arthropoda > Insecta > Siphonaptera > Pulicidae > Ctenocephalides > Ctenocephalides felis. The sequence goes on along the minus strand of NW_020538040.1, from coordinate 79,354,116 downwards.
ACTTCACTTTCGATTTTTTTTTTCGAATTCTATAATTTACTCTTCTTTTGGCGTTTCAAGATATTCTGCATCGAGACCAAAATTGGAAAAAGTATGTGTGAGTGTAGATGATGCAATTTTTTACCTTTCGTCGACGTTTTCTCAAAAACGGCTGCACTGATCTCAAAAATTAAAAACCCATTCGATAAAACTTGATTAGTACTCGCGTTACTGTTTCTTTACAATTGAAAACTTTTAATTCCACGTTTTAGCCGCAATTTCTTTGGTTGTATTATAATTATGTAGTTTCCGGTAAAGATTGTCCGAACCGTTTCTTCGTAATTAAATATAAAAAAATGTATGCGTTTTTAATGATACTAAGCTCTAAACAAACATCCTACATTTTTTTAGTCTTAAGAAAAGTGGTTAAATTACAAAAATACAACAACTTATTGAGTTGTTTTTTCAACATGTCATTATAGTATACAATGTCCCTTCACGGCTGGCAATTGTAAAATCGCCAAATTTTCTAAATGTCCTTAACTGAGCAGTTGTAAATACAATAAAGAATAATAAAAAAAAGAATTACAAAAATAAATTAAAGTTCGGATAATGGACCGGTATTTTAAGACTTACGCGCCCGTGCTTGTGCACTATAATCAATACAGATAATTCGACTTTTTATATGATTAGATTTTAGTACAAACGAAAACTTTATTTTCTAAAAAAACATCTAAAATTATTATCTAAGTAGCTAAACCTAAATTCTTATCAATTAATTCAAATATATACACTTATCGCAAAGTTCATGCAACTCTGCCTTAAAGCTAAATGCCACTTACACCCGGTTTCATTTTGTTTGATAATGCTATATCTTAATTACGTGACGATCACGTGGTGTGCCTTCAGTTTTCAAATTAAATCTTCTTTTTATGAATGATTCAACGTCTACAATTATCTTTCTTTCACTTATTTTTCTCAAACTTGATTATGAAATAATTGAATTTGATGATTTATACAAAGAGAAATAAATACATAAGTATTACTAATAAAAGTCAATAAAATAAGTAAATTAAATTAATTTAAACATTTAAATGTTTCAAGAGACAAAAAATATCTTGCTTAGAATAAGATTGTTATTAGAAATATATTCTGAAGTTTACCTATTCTTATCAAAAATATATCCAACTAGAATTACATTCTAGTTGGATTATAAGCTCTGAATATCGGATTCTAGTTGGATTAAAAACTCTTTTCGTTATATAATAAAGGATAATGAACCAATAATAGTATAGTATCTTATAAACTACAAAACTCTAGTTGAAAACTTGTGTTAAAACGTAGATGTTCAATAATGTGTAATGTACAACTGAAAAGTATAACTTTTTTCTTCTTTTTATAATTTTTAGCTTTTTGCCTCTACGTGCACAAAATAAATAATACGTATGTTGAAGGCAAACAAGCAATTTTATAACAATAAAGAATAAAATTACAATATTCATAACTTATTTTTTGATAATTTATTTAACAATTTTTTGTCTTATCATAACACTTGTTTAAGCTTATTTATTAACAAAAAATTAATTGAAAATAATATTCAAACTCTTCAATTCTTAAAACAAAATTATAATTTTAAATACTTGAAATTAAATTTAACATTATTTATTTCTATTTTCTTCCTTCTAATCACCAATAAAAAATTAATAGTTTCATTAGGAATAATTAGAGAATGCGGAATTTGTGCATAAAATTCTACGGCCTTATTTTGTTAACATTGATTTATTATTAACATAGATTATCTACAGAGGAATCTCTTCAGTGGAGGAGACCTCTAAATGACATATTTAATGGATCACATAAGCTCATAGAAATTTGTATTTAGATTGTCTATAAAAAATAAAGAAAAAAAATATTCTACGGTCTTTTAAATAGTGAAAGTTTCTTATGAGCTTCCAAAATGGGGAGGTTTTTCCATACAAATTTTGAATGTAACATTTTTAGGGATTGTTAGAAGTGATAAGTGTATGAATAAGTGTTTGAATTTTAATTTGATTTGAATCGGAATATATACTTGAACATATTTTTCACACCAAGCTTTAAAAATTGGTATCCTTAGAGACCTCGAACTAAGTATTTCGAGCAAATAGCTTGATAATACATATTCTTATGAATAAATTTGGTAATAAAAAACATTTTATTCAATTTTGAAACTGTACGATCTGGATATTTATATTCAATATAATTGATATATCATAATTTTAAATAATTAAATAAATTGTGTTGAAACTACAGCCAAATTTTCGAAAAAAATAATAAGTTTAACTTGTAACGTCTTCAATTAAAAGTGTCTTCCATGAAATAATGATATTTTAGGCTTTAAAAATCCCAATTTAACTTTTCTTCACTGGACACAACTACAAAATATATAATAAATATTTAAAATAATAAAAAATATATAATAATATATTATAATAATCAATGAAAAATAAATTTTATGTAAATATAATAAATGTTATATAAATATTATAAATATATAATAAACAATTTTTTACTGATTATTTTATAAATTTTTATTATTTAGTATATTATTTTTATGTTATACTTTGTAGTTATATTCACCGAGTAAGAACATATATTATTAATTACTCATATATATAAAATAATATATATATATATTTATATATATATATATATATATATATATATTACTAAATCAGCGTATTTAACTTCAATTAACACATTCTGTTTTTTGTGCTCTTAATTCACAATCAACACATTATATTTCGATTAAACACATGTTTTATAGTACATTTAAATTAAAAATCAACAATATAGTATACCTGTCATTTGGAATTATACACACAAAACAACTAAAAAAACTAAATATTTTCAAAGATTCAAACTAAAACTAATTATTTCTCTAAATATCTGAGAAATTCAACTGCACAATGTTACGGAATGACAAAACAGTATCAACTGGTTAAGGGCATTTAAATGTTAAATGTCCATTCTTGAATTTTTAAAAATTCGTTAGCGGTTACCCCACCATCGAATTTTAGTACGGGATGATCATTTAAATGTCCACACAAAGGGGTAGCGACCCCACCCCTTCCATTTGAATTGTTCAATTTACCTCGACCCAAATCGGAATCGGAAGATATCGGAAATGCCCTTCGGGCTCAACAACTGAAAGTTCCGTACCATGAGTCCAAGACCGTCCACACGATGCAGGACGTACCTGGTGAAAAATTGACTTTATATTATGGTTTCCATGTATTTAAATCCTTCTGCCAGAGGTTACATATATGTGACTGCAATTGAAAATTCAAAAGACGCAAACAATAAGTTATATAAATGTACTTTATAAATATTTTATTGAAAAAATCTATGCAAGTTCTTCTAATATATTTGATAACAACTATAATAGTTGTAAAGCGAGAAAAAGGAATATTTTTTTAGTTTTTATACTTTGAATAAATGAAAATGCTACATTAAAAATATTGTAACTAGGTGTAAGTGGCATTGTGCTTTAAGGACATAAAATTCTCGACTGTTTATTTCAAATATCAAGTTTCACTAAAAACTAATCAATGCGACTACTTATATCAAGTTGATATATTTCAAAGCTTTAATGATTTTTTATAAATCAACCACTTCATATGTCTATATTACTTTAATATGTTCGATTAAATGGTTCATGTTACATTATCCTTAACCGATATCTTTCGAACGGTTTTTAAACTTTCAAAACCTGTACAAGATCTTTGGACGCAAATTTTCGCACTTTTCTGCTCATTCTAACGAAATGCATCGTCTCGAAAAACACGTTAACGAATTAAAAACGAATTAAAATTTTTTAAAGCACATTTGTAAACTATATAATGCAAACATTATTCTTTTCTTTATAACATTATAATTCACGTTGAGATAAAAGGTGAACAAGTGTTTTGCTTGATTCACCTTTTTAGGTATTACATGTGCAATGGAGAACAAGAATACAAGTTCTCATAGATAGGTTAATTAATAATAGTTATCGGACGGGCTATGCCCGGAAGTTAATTATATTACTTCCTTTACTTATATAGTTATTAATTTCGACTATATTGCGCGGGGAGAGTTTCACGATAGCACCCACGAAGACATCTGTGGCCGAAGTTGTCACGTTGAAAAATCTGAACTAGCTGTAAGTGGAATTCTGTCTTAAGGCAATTAAGGCATCGTGCCTTAAGGCAAATTGCTGGAACTTCCCGTACCAAAATTTTTTTTTTTTAAAACTATTAACATTTTTGAAAAAAATTTACTTCAAAAAAATAAGATTTTTGACAAACAATTAGACAAAAAATTAGTTTTTTTTGAAAAAAAAAATTAAAAAAAATTTTTTTTTTATTTTTTTTTTTTTTGAAAAAAATGTTTTCTTTATTTTGACATATTTTGAAAGATCTAAACTTTTTTTCAAAGCAATCGTACTGCTTTAACTGCATAAAGACGAAATATCAAACCGCGTAAGCGCCGCGTCGACGTCTAACGCGTAAACATTGGTACGGAACCCATAGGAATGTGAACCAAAATTATTATATTATGTGAACTTATTGTTAAGATCTTTATAAAATATCTGATAATTTGATGTGCATATGTCTAATGATCATTTTTGACCGCCAAATGGCATTTTTTTTACTTTTTTTATTAGATCTCCGAAACCGCTAGACCTGCCTTTATGAAACTTTGATCGGTTCTTCACCTTGTCAATACAAGTAAAATGTTTTTTAAATTATTAGAATCCGACGCTCCGTTCTCTTAAAAACTGAGTTACCGTTTTTGGCACTTTTTGCCCCATATCTTCGGAACGGCTAGACCTGCCTCCGCCAAAAACTAATCAGCACGTCTCCTTATCAATACGAATCGAATGTTTTTATTATTCAAATTATTATTATTCAAATCGCTTCATCCGTGTTCCCGAAATCGTCGACGAAAATTTGTATCCCGATATATATATCACACACATACACGCACACATATACACACCCACATACACACATACATCCATTTTTTCTAAGGTATGCCAAAATATTCACAAACCTCTGAAACGTAAAGATATATAAAAATTGTGATTTTCAATTTTTTGCGATTACTATAACTTACCCTACGGGAAGTTAAAAACATTATAAAGCAAATTGATAACATAATCACATATATCTTCTTAAATATATTAACATATGTTATTATAAAGCATTTATATTGTATAAATAAACTGTGCAAACATTTTTAACCAATAGATTATTAGTGCAGATTCAACAAATATAAAAATTGACTTTTGATATTTTATGAATGACAATAATTTTGGAGATTAATATTGGTATCTCAACATGTAATTTTTGTCTTGTAATCGATCATAAACGGCTTTTGTCTCGTAATCGATTATAAACATACCGAACGGTCTTTGACGAATCCGCCAAAATTAGGATGCTCTTATAAAATCAAGGGAAAAAATAAGAAAGAAATTATAATATAAAAAGGCATCTGCATGTTGCTGGAATATCAGATTAATAGTAAAAAAATAAACTGACAAACACTTTAAAATGTTATTTTAAATATACTATAAAAAATTCGAATGAAAAAAATTAAATTTGTTGTAGTTATTTTGCGTGCCGCGGATTTGACGCGGAACGCCGAAATGCCTGTGGTACCGCCGTTTTAAATTTTTTTTTACTATTATATTTTATTTTGTTACTTTAAAGTACAATAAACAACTATATTTAATATCATGATTATATTGCTTTTCCTTCCGCCCGAAAACAAATGTCAATCCATCGATTAACCATTCTCTTATGTGTGGGATATTTTTGATATTAGCTCTTACGTCTAATAATTAACTTATGATTGGATGTTGCAGCTATGTCCACGAAGGACGATTTCCACTTGGAATTATATTGTGATCTATAACCTCAAGTGGAAATTTGACATCAAAGCTGGGATTAGTTGCTGCTAGCCCACGCTCTAACCGATATCGCCACCGCTGGCCCAAATGGCAAAAATATGTTTTATTTGGCTGCTACAGTTGTGTAACCCCTTAAGCAGAAATTGATAAAAACTCTAAAGCCAAACAACGATTCTACAAAATATTAAATAATTCCAACATCGCGTTTTACTTTTGTTATCGAAAGGTATTTAATGTTATTTAAGTTTCTGAATATAATTTATTTAATAATAAAAACGTCATTAAAATCTCAGTTTTCGTTTTTTAAGCGCAACGCTTTAAGAAAGATTTTAAAACTTTATATATAGGTACTTTTCGAAGACGATGGCAATTATACATGTGTTTTCAAACTGCTGATAATAAAACCTATAAGAAGGGCTATATTATAAATTATGGAAGCTTTTACGGCCACATCACATTTCATGTAGTAAATCTATAAAACTAATCGAGTTTTTAACTTAGGGCAAGTTACATAGTTATAGCCCAAAAATTGAAATTGAAAATGTTTGCATGTCTTTGATGGTTTCTAAACAATTTGGCATACCTTAGAAAAAAAAACATGTTTCTGTTTATACATATATCATATATCATATATGATATATGTATGAATACAATTTTTCGTCCCCGATTTTGGGCGCACGAATCAACAGATATGAATGATTAAAAAAAAATCAATTCATAATGACGAGAAAAGCGGTGATTAGTTTTTGGCAAAGACAGGTCTAGCCGTTTCGGAGATACGGAGCTAAATGTGCAAAAAATAGCAAATTTTGAAAGAACCAAGCATCCGATTTGAGTGATATCTTTTATTTTTATTTAAAAAAATGCCAATTTTTGCTTATGTTGACGAAATGATTGTTTTTGAGGAAAAAAATAATTTTTGTATTTCACAATTTCATAAATTTTTTTTTTTTTAATTTACGAAAAAAAAATTTTCTGAATATCGAAAATAATTCGAATTTTAATTTTATTTTTAGCTAAAGTTCTAAAGTTCAGTTATATACTTGAAATAAATAATAATAACTTAGAAAATATATAATTCTTAGAAATATGAGACAAGTTTCTTCATTCTAACTCCCCTTCATTAAATGCAGTTCATTTACTTGTCATGTAAACTTATATAAACGCCATCGTCCAATTTGTAAGCTCTTATATTTTTTCTTATATTTTTATCTTATAATAATATATTTCAAAACATTTAATATTCTTCGAATATTTTATTGCGGTACGGGGCGTTCTTGCAATTTGCCTTAAGGCACGATGCCATACACCGTTAGTTTCATCTTGTTTCAAAACGCAAATATATTAATATACAAATTTAGAAGATGAACTATTTTTTCGAATATGACAGGTATTTTTAAATAATGATATTTAATAAACGTATACACAATTTTAATAAAAAAAATGTTTATCATGGAAATCAGTGAATCCATCCAAATCATTGCTCCGGGTCACCCGGACCGGGTGTGAAATGTAAGATAAAATGAAACTAGCTGTAAGTGGAATTCTGTCTTAAGGCAATTAGGGCATCGTGCCTTAAGGCAAATTGCTGGAACTTCCAGTACCAAAAATTATTATTTTTTCAAAAACGATTAACATTTTTGAAAAAAATTTACTTCGAAAAAAATAAATTTTTGAGAAACTATAAATTTGACAAAAAATTACTTTTTTGTAAAAAAAAAATTTTATTTGAAAAAAAAATTTTTTTTGAGAAAAAAAAATTTTTTTTTGAAATAAAATTTTTTGAAAAAAAAAATGTTTTCTTCATTTTGACATATTTTGGAAATTCTGAACTTTTTTTCAAAGCAATCGCACTGCTTGAACTGCATAGAGACGATATGTCAAAGCTTGCAAGTGCCGCGCCGCCGTCTAACGCATAAGCATTGGTACGGAACCCATAGAAATGTGAAAAAAAATTATACTTATTGTTAAAATCTCTATAAAATATCTGATAATTTGATGTGCATATGTCTAATGATCATTTTTAACCGCCGAATGGCATTTTTTTTTACTTTTTTCATTAGATCTCCGAAACCGCTAGACCTGCCTTCATGAAAATTCGATCAATTCTACATCTTGTCAATACAAGTAAAATGTTTTTTGAATTATTCAAATCGGACGCTCCGTTCTCTTAAAAACGGACGTATCGTTTTTGGCACTTTTTGCCCCGTATCTTCGGAACGGCTAGACCTGCCTTCGCCAAAAACTAATCAGCACGTCTCCTTATCAATACGAATCGAATGTTTTTTAAATTATTCAAATCGGTTGATCCGTGTTCCCGAAATCGTCGACGAAAATTTGTATCCGCACATACATACACACACGCACACACACACACACACACACACACACACATACATTCATTTTTTCTAAGGTATGCCAAAATGTTCAGAAACCTTTGAAACGTCGAGAAATGCAAAAATTTTCATTTTCGATTTTTTTGCGATTACTATAAGTTGCCCTACGGGAAGTTAATAATCCATTAAAAAATGTATAAGCAATTATTATTTTAAAAATTGATAGATAACATCAAATCATTAAAATCGTAAATATTTTAGCATTATTTCATATATATTATGTTTAAAATATATTTTTGCTAAACTATAGTGTCTAAAAAAGAAAGAATCATTTTTAGAAGTCGTTGTATCTGTATCTTTACTAAATTTATTCTTAGATAGAACTGAATGCATTTTTGCAGAAAAAAAATTTGATATATTTATTTATATTTTTAGTATTTATATGAATAATATTGTTTTCATAGAATCAAGAACCATTTCGCTTATTTTGATTAGAAGAATTGGCTAAATCCTATTTCCTTTTATTTATTTGAAAAATGTTTTTTGGGCTTTGGTTTCGAACTTTGTAGAATTTAGTTAATTTTAATTATTTGATAAAGTATTATACAAACTATATATAAGTCTTGAGGCAAGTTGCCGATATGAATAAATAATCGACTTAGTCAATAAAAAATCAATATATTAATTTGTGAATAATTTTTTATATTTAATGAACTTTTATAATTAAATTACTTGTACTTTGTTTAAATGCTTTATCAATATTAAAAAGTTTTGTTATGGTCCCAAAATATTTTTTATATAATATTTACCAAAAATTAATCAGCGCGATTACCAACTGATATCTGTCGAACAGTTCTTACATATTGAAAATTGGATTTTAGGATCAGGATTTTTTTTTGTAAGTTTAGCACTTTTATGTTAATTGTAAAGAAACGGCTCTGCCGCTCGTGGCGCAAAACTAATGAACACTACATCTTATTTTAGTTTTAAGTTTTTTAAATCGATTCAGTCGTTTTAGAGGAAAAGGCAATGAAGGATCAAAAGTCGGCTCACATACAAACAAAAATCTTTTTTTCAATTTGAGTCTTGAAGGATTCAAACTGATTTGGAATGTAAAGAAAACATAAAATTAGCAAGTCGGACCAGCAACAAACTTTTTCTTCAGGAAATTAATAAGAATATAGAAATGTCATAATTATTTTTCAAGAAAAACTAAATAATTTACATATCATTCCAATACGCACACAAGTAATGCAGATCCGCATTTTTTATAATTACATTATATGAAAACGTTGGGCTTATAAAGGGTCAGTGAAAACCTGTTTCGACCTTATGGACCAGTAAAAAAAAGTCAAGCGAATTCTTGAAAGGGTCGAAACTAGACCGACCAGTCCGATAAGGTCGTGAGAACGAATTGGACAATTTATAGATGCAAATTCAGGTAGCACTAAGAGACATTTACAAGACGATGAGTTTTGCCTTTTTCGAAGTGCCATTGTCAGTTATTTTAATAGTGACCCTGTCCGGTCGCACGAATTAAAGAAAACCAGTTTTCTGAATTTTAATAAGCGCGCAGTCCTTAAATTATTATCCGCAAGGGTTGTGTCGTTGGACAGTAGGGAGGGTTTATAATCATCAGTTACAATTTCTGTTAATACGGAACTTCCTATTGAGCGTCACATTCATGAATGAACGAATAAATGTAGTCTGTTATACACATTATTACTATGTAGACACATAATTGCAAAATATGTAGTGTCTCATTATTGTGAAAAATTTAATATTATTATTAAATCTCATTAATAATTATGAATAGAAAATCTACGAAACAACAATTTACTCTTACTAAATGCATGTTTAGATTTATCATAGATTTGTTATATATAAGGTAGAGCAGGGCTTAAAGGCCCGCGGGTAAAAAGGACCACCAACAAAATCTCAAAAACAAGTAAAGATAAGAACTTTTTAACACCAATACTGGAAAGTAGGAGGAAAAAGATTTATAACCACTCATCGCCTTGATTCTTACGACGTTGCTGACAGGAGAAAAATGGCAATGTGGTTAGTTTTTTTGGTTGTGAGCACTGTTGTTAAGTTTACTAGGCCTTTATCATTATCATATTATTTTTAAGTATACGTTTTTTAATTGTTTTATAATTGTTGTAATTCAGATTCAAAAGTTTTTTGAATAATCTCTATAAAAGCTTATGCGGGAGTGGGTAAAATGGACCAACTGAATTTTTACCCTGGCAAAAGCGACAACAATAAAAAATAGTAAATGAAAAATTTAAATAAGTTAAGAAAAGCAATTATATAAGATATAAGTTAAATAAATAGCTATTCCAACTCTGCTGATGAATATTTTTGACAAAATACCAGATCAATGTTTGTATATTTTTTTTTTCAATTTTTTTTTTCATTTTTTTTTGTATTATATATTATTGTATATAAAATAATTCAGATTTTAATTTTAATTATGATTAAAGTTGTAATATACTTTAAACAAATAATTCCAACTTTGCAATAATTCAGTTTATATAACTCTTATAAATATTAGGCAACGTTAGAGTATTTATAATAATCTATTTGAAAGCATTTAATATTCCTCGAACATTTCGTTACGGTACAGGAAGTACCAGCAATTTGCCTTAAGGCACGATGCCATACACCACTAGTTAAAATTTGTTCCGCATTTTTGGCTAAAATATAGACGACTTCGCAGATTTCTGCTAATTCTAAAGAAACGATTTGACTGTTCGTCTTGTAAAACTGGACAAACGAATAAAAAAAAAGTTTAATAAATAAAATATATTTTAATGTAATAATGTAATATATATTTTTAAAGCATATTTATAAAACTTCATAATATAAACTTTTTTTTCCTTTGTATCTAAGCTAACTTTGAGTTTCTGTTCAGTTAATTATTTACACAAATCGGCAAGCTTATGCAACTTGCCTTAAGCCATAATTACACATACACCTAGTTTTTATACATTTTATCTACTATACGATGTTCGTAATTTGATTCAATTTCTCAAAAAATATACTTAGACATTGTCAAATTTACAATGAGTATTGTACGAAATCTGCATCAAAATATTAATGAAACGTGACTATATTCTATTTACAAAGCGAAGGTGAATTTTTCAAATTTTTCAACGTGACATCTTCGGCCACAGATGTCATCGTGGGTGCTATCGTGAAACTCTCCCCGCGCAAAATAGTCGAAATTAATAACTATATAAGTAAAGGAAGTAATATAATTAACTTCCGGGCATAGCCCGTCCGATAACTATTATTAATTAACCTATCTATGAGAACTTGTATTCTTGTTCTCCATTGCACATGTAATACCTAAAAAGGTGAATCGAGCAAAACACTTGTTCACCTTTTATCTCAATGTGAATTATTATTATTATTATAATGTTATAAAGAAAAGAATAATGTTTGCATTATATAGTTTACAAATGTGCTTTAAAAAAATTATTACTTGTATTACACTTTTTTTAAATCGATTTTAATTCGTTAACGTGGTTTGCGAGACGATGCATTTCGTTAGAATGAGCAGAAAAGTGCGAAAATTTGCGTCCAAAGATCTTGAACAGGTTTTGAAAGTTTAAAAACCGCTCGAAAGATATCGGAAGGATCATGTAACATGATTCTTAACCGATATATTTCGTTTATATAAGTTTACATGAAAAGTAAATGAACTGCATTTAATAAAGAGGAGTTAGAATGAAGAAATTTGTCTCATATTTCTAAGAATTATATAAACTGAATTTCTAAGTTATTATTATTTATTTGAAGTATATAAGTGAACTTTAGAACTTTAGCTAGAAATAAAATTAAAATTCAAATTATTTTCGATATCCAAAAAAAAAATTGTTTTTTGAAATTCTGAAATCTCCAAAACTATTGTCATTCATAAAATATCAGTAGTAATATTTATATGTGTTGAATCTGCACTAATAATCTATTGGTTAAAAATGCTTTCACAGTTTATTTATACAATATTTTTTTTTAACTTCCCGTAGGGTAAGTTATAGCAATCGCAAAAAAATCGAAAATGAAAATTTTTATATATCTTTACGTTTCAGAGGTTTCTGAACATTTTGGCATACCTTAGAAAAAATGGATGTATGTGTGTTTGTGTGTGTGTGTGTGTGTGTGTGTGCGTGTGTGTATGTATGTGCGGATACAAATTTTCGTCGACGATTTCGGGAACACGGATCAACCGATTTGAATAATTCAAAAAACATTCGATTCGTATTGATAAGGAGACGTGCTGATTAGTTTTTGGCGAAGGCAGGTCTAGCCGTTTCGGAGATACGGGGCAAAAAGTTCCGGAAACGGTAACTCAGTTTTTAAGAGAACGGAGCGTCCGATTTTAATAATTCAAAAAACATTTTACTTGTATTGACAAGATAAAGAATTGATCAAATTTTCATAAAGGCAGGTCTAGCGGTTTCGGAGATCTAACAAAAAAAGTAAAAAAAAATGCTATTTGGCGGTCAAAAATGATCATTAGACATATGCACATCAAATTTTCAGATATTTTATAGAGATTTTAACAATAAGTATAAATTTTGTTTATTTTCCTATGGGTTCCGTATCAATGTTTACCCGTTAGACAGCGACGCCGCGCTTACGCGCTTTATATTTTGTCTCTATGCAGTTAAAGCAGTGCGATTGCTTTGAAAAACAAGTTCAGATTCAAACAAGTTCGTTTTTAAAAAAAATAATTTTTGGTACGGGAAGTTCCAGCAATTTGCCTTAAGACACGATGCCCTAATTGCCTTAAGACAGAATTCCACTTACAGCTAGTTATAATTTTATTTGAACAGCGATCAGAACTTATGGGTTCTATGAGCTGTTGTGATTAATATCTTACAAACTATGTTTGTTTTATTACAGATGGCAACCCAAACAGTTGTCACATCTCTGTATGATAAATTTTTATTACAATCTCTGTAATAGGGCAAGTACGGTGCAACAATCCCGGGTGAGGGCTATTTTCACTTGGAAACATATTGCTATTTATATTTTCAAGTGAAAATCGTTGTTACTGTTGCCTGACAACAGGCTGCTCGAAGTGGGTATCGAACCCGGGACCTCTGAAACAAGTCCCGTCGCTCTTAACCGCTTACCTACGGGCGAGCCCATTTATACAATACTAGCAAACCGGGCGAACTCCGTTTGACCACCAGATTGTTTCATTTTATGTAACATTTCGTTTGGTGATTAAAAGATAAAGATAAAAATTGCCTGCTGTTGAAATTGAATAAAAATTTGCACAATACACGTGATTGATTTGGTGGTTTCCAATTAAAATGTCAGGAAACAAATAACATATTTTTTTTACTTGTTTTGCACAATTTCACAGTGAAAACAATGTCGGTTTGTCACATGAAATTAACTGAACAGAGAACAATGAGTAGCTATCAAACAAATGAGTATCAGTCAAACAAAAAATATTAGTTTGTAGTGCATGCTAAGTATCAGAGATGACGCTGTATGTGAAAAAAGAAAGTGTTTTCCGTTTTTCTGTTGAAATCTTTCTTCAATTTTCTTTGCTATAAACCTCACGGAGTCTGAGACCTTTCCAACGAATGCAAAATCGTCGAAATCGGTTCGTGCGTTTTGGAGTTATATCGTCAGGAAGGAAAACCCGACTTATTTTTATATAATAGATAAATGCTTTATAATAACATATGTTAGTATATTTAAGAAGATATATGTGATTATGTGATCATTTTGCTTTTTAATGTTTTTAACTTCCCGAAGAAGTTTATGTTTTCACCAAAAAAATTCGATTTGCTAATTTTATGTTTTCTCGACGGTTCAAGCCATTCTGAATCGAATGAGACCAACTTTGGAAAAAGTATGTGTTTGTGTGTGTGTGTGTGAACAGATTTTTTGCCGTAAATCGACGTTTTCTCAAAAACGGCTGGACCGAATTCAAAAATTTAAAGGCCATGTATCTCGATGAAGGCTAGCGTTTCTCAGTTTTGTGCGACGATCGGCCGAGCCGTTTCTTTGTAAATCGCAGAAAAGTGAAAAAAATTTCGTCCACGTTTTAGCCCGCAATTTTGAATCGATTTCGAAAATTCAAAAACCGTTCGATATTGGTTGGGAATCGACCTTAGTTTTTGGTGAAGATCAGCCGGGCGGTTTTCTTGTAATAAATTCTTAAAAAAATTTTTTTCGACGATTTTTATGAATTTTTTTTAATGTTAGATACCATACTATTATAGATCAATAGATCATACTAAAATATTACGGCCCTACGGCAAGTCGTTTAATTTTAAAAATTCGTCAAAATTTGCAAAAATTACTATCGTCTTTTTGACGTTTGTCAAAACTAGAATTTTCATTGACGTTTGCTCAGAAACGCCTAAACAGATTTCTAAAATTTAAAAGCCATTTGATGTATCTCGATGAGGATTATCGTTTGTCAGTTTTGTGCGACGATCTGACGAGCCGTTTCTTTGTAATTTGGAAAGAAGTGTTAAACTTTTCGTCCACATTTAAGCCAATGCTACCGAATCGATTTTAAAAAATCAAAAACTGTTCGAAAGATATTAGTTGAGAATGATACTGATTAGTTTTAGGTGAAAAGCTACCGAGCCGTTTTCTTGTAATTAACAGTTGAAAAAAAATTTGGGCCAATTTTTATGGAACTTTTTTTGGCGATATATATCATGGTCTTATAGAACTTACTGAAATAGTACGGCCTTACGACAAGTAGTTTAATTTTAAAAATTCATCAAAGTTTGAGAAAATGAGTAGTTTTTTTGATGTTTGTTAAAATTTAAATTAGACGATTTACTTTAGTATAACGTTAAAGTACTTGGTATTAATAAACCATTAAAGTCCTACGGAAACTGATTAAAATATAAAAATCGTAAATTTGCTTCTAGAAAATACTTCGAATTAACGTGTTCGTTCGTTCTCAATTATGTGTAATAAATTCACTCAGAATACTTCTAATCACTCATAAATTAATTTATTTATCATGGATTAAGTCGATTAATTACACATATCGGGAAGTTCATGTAACTTGCCTCAAGGCTAAATACCAATACCAACTAGTTAACTTCCCGTAGGGCAAGTTATAGTAATCGCAAAAAAATCGAAAATGAAAATTTTTGCATTTCTCGACGTTTCAAAGGTTTCTGAATATTTTGGCATACCTTAGAAAAAATGGATGTATGTGTGTGTGTGTGTGTGTGTGTGTGTATGTGTGTATGTATGACGATTTCGGGAACACGAATCAACCGATTTAAATAATTCAAAAAACATTCGATTCGTATTGATAAGGAGACGTGCTGATTAGTTTTTGGCGAAGGCAGGTCTAGCCGTTCCGGAGATACGGGACAAAAAGTGCCGAAAACGGTAACTCAGTTTTTAAGAGAACGGAGCGTCCGATGTGAATAATTCAAAAAACATTTCATTTGTATTGACAAGATGAAGAATTAATGAAATTTTCATGAAGGCAGGTCTAGCGGTTTCGGAGATATGGAGGAAAAAGTAAAAAAATTAGCCATTTGGCGGATAAAAATGATCATTAGACATATGCACATCCAATTATCAGATATTTTATAGAGATTTTAACAATAAGTATATTTTTTTTACATTTCTATGGGTTCCGTACCAATGCTTATGCGTTAGACGGCGGCGCGGCACTTGCGAGCTTTGACATTTCGTCTCTATGCAGTTCAAGCAGTACGATTGCTTTGAAAAAAAGTTCAGAATTTCCAAAATATGTCAAAATGAAGAAAACATTTTTCTTTTCAAAAAAAAATTGTTTTCAAAAAAAAAAAAATTATTTTTCAAAAAAAAATTTTTTTTTTAAAAAAAAGTAATTTTTTGTCAAATTTATAGTTTCTCAAAAATCTAATTTTTTTGAAGTAAAATTTTTTCAAAAATGTTAATCGTTTTTAAAAAAATAATTTTTGGTACGGGAAGTTCCAGCAATTTGCCTTAAGGCACGATGCCTTAATTGCCTTAAGACAGAATTCCACTTACAGCTAGTTTGTTAATGTATTTGTCTATTTGAGCGGTGTCGTTTCGGAGCAGTCTGACGCGCATGGAAAAATGCTATGAGCATGTAAAAAAAGAACCTATTAGGTATGAAATATTTCTCCTCATTTTCTAACAGGTTCAAAGTATATTTTAAGCCTAATTTTTTTTTTTGGTTTTTCGAAAAATTTACAGTTTTGTAACCCCTTAAGCCTGTTGGTTGCTTCCCTGGCCCGGAGGCCTCGTATGAATAATTGACAAGGCGGTAGTTAGCATAAAATTCATTATCAATAGAAGACAACACTTCTCAAAATTTTAAATGGATGGACTCACTAGTTTTTTTAAAATTCCCATAAATGGTCTTTTTTTTAGGTTGTCACACTAGGTGTACCCCTTAAAAACATGGAACTAGCCTAAAATGCAGGCCGCGACGTTTATAATAATCATTCGACAATTATTTATTTTAGAAAATGTACTTACATATAATCCATGTCCAATGTTTTATTTATGTTCATTATTCTATTTAAGTTACAACGTAAAAATAACTTTACACAATCATATGAAAATTTCAGCAATTTTCTAACGGTTTCCTTCACGTAATTGATCCATTACTTCTCTCTTTTACAGAATAACCTAAAATTATTTTAGTACTCCTAAAAGTTTTGTATAAACTTCTCTCATCGACGTGAAAGTGATTACTAGTAATCTCTCTTAAAGAATTCGTTTCAAAACAAGGGGGCGTCCATTAATCACGTGAGGTTTTTATGGGGAGGGGGTGTCTATTAATCATGTGGGGGGAGGGAGGGGTCTAGTAAGATATCACATGTATATATTTTTTACCTGATTTTTTTTTAAACAAACATTTCCAAAAAAAAAAATAAAGTAGTACTCGTAACTAAAAATACACGTGATGTCTGGTGGGGGAGTAGTTAATTTTGAAAAAATCGATCACGTGATTAATGGACACCCCCCATCCTCCAATTAAAAATTGAGTATTTTTGCTGCTCGCAACAATTTGTTTTCCTGAGCAGATATAAATGAAGTGAAATGCAGATTAAAAGGTTTAAATTAACACTTTCATATACAACTTGGATAATAAAAGTACTTGTTAAATAAATAAATAATAAAGGCTATATGATATGAATAATGTAAACTACTGTATAATGAAACGTTTATAATAAATTAATACATAAAGAAATCGATTTCAATAAAGAAATTATTAAAGAAATGTCAATCAGTTTACAAATAGTACAATCTGAAAAATATAGTAAATAAATAGATTTAATTACTACCATTTAATACATCTTGTGAAATAAATATAATTGCATAAACAATAACTAAAAGTTTTTTAAAAAAAAAGTGAGCATGAAATATCAGTAAAAATAACATACTCCCTGTAAGATTGAATCCATATAAATTATATTTTACTGAAATAATTTTGGTTGTTAAAATTAGATTCACTTTCTTAAACTTCATATAATTTTAGAATAAATGTCGAGAGTTCATTTTATCCTTAAGCTCCCACAATCACTACATAATAGAATACATTTCTCACAATTACTGCTATAAAAAATAAACCCCATATTTCATATACATGCAAAATGCTGTAAAACCAAGAAATAAAGGGAAAAAAAATGATTTTCCTAAACAATTTAGGCATAATTTATATTTAAATTATATCTTAATTAAAATTCAATTATGTTTTGTATGTACATTGTCAATGTTTTGTATGATGCTAAAAATGATAAAATTTATAATATAAAATATTTCCATGTTTGATTTATATACATATAAAACAGGTAATAAATCTAAAAATTTTAAAATACAACTTTAGTCACCGATAATTAAAATTAGTAAGTTATATAATAATTTATCAGCTTATACTAAAAACTTGTTTATAAAAACTTTCAAACAATATAAGAATTCTTTGTCACAGAACCAGACTTAGCCATAGTATCCTTATGAATCTGATAACCAATCTGAATTTTTGGTGCTATCCGCAGCCTTTCTTTAAGCTTCTTGCCAATTTCCATCACAGAAGTACCATGACTTGCATCTCTTGTCCACACACCTAAAAAAAAATTATATGTTATTAAAAATGAGAAAAAATATTACAATTAACATATTTGTTTAATATAACTATTTACAACAATAATTAATTAATATAACAATTAACAACAATAAGTTAATTCCAATAGACACTGAGTAATTCTAAAACAAATAATATATAAAAATGTCAAATTAACTAACCAATTTTATCTCCTTTAGCTCTCACATTTACTACAGCACCGCATATGTCTTCTGAATTTTCAAATGCTTCACCAATCATACATAAAAGCTGCAAAACAATATATAAATCACATTGTTATATTAATATAATACAAAAATTGAAACATTGAAAGCAAAGAATGTTATAATAAATCATTTTTTCAATCATTTTATTTTTTTCAGGAATAAATTTGATTCATTCAGTTTTAATTAATTAGCAAAGGTATTTGTATCCAATCGCATTTTTTGACTGAAACACAAATATATTTCTTTGGTGTACAAATATAATAACAGTAAAACCTCCTTATCCGCAATAAAGAATTCGAAAATAAAGAAAGGCATTTTATATGGATATAGGGAATACATTCCAAGATGACAAAATAATCTGCAAACAATGAATAAATCCACAAATACAGGTTGGCATGTTACATGGAATTGCAAGGGATGGGTTCCAAGATGACAAAATAAAGAAAAACAAATATTGTTGAGAACTATTACGTAATATGCAATATAAAATATGCGGTATAAAAGATCCCATATTAAAATTAATCAGTAATAAGTTTAGTATCAAATCTAACATTAATATAAAACTTTATTTTAATTACAATAATATTAAAATAATAATATTTAATTACAACAATATTAAAATAAAAGTCTAACCCAACTAATTTTAATATGAGATCTGTTATACTTAAGACATTGCATATCACATAATAGTTCTTAGCAATATATAAAACAAAAATCATTTTTAATTATAGTTTTTGTACATTTTGATTGATTTTGTTGAGGCTAAGGCAATGATTTGAAGAACTTTGTAATATTGTTTTGCTTGTTTAATTCAAACTGATACTCGGTCACATAAGTAATTTGCCTCTGAAAAATAACACTTTTCATATATGGATTAATGTCCATATGGAAATACCACAGTTCATTTTTAATTCTTCACTAACAATAAGATTTTTCAACTTAAATGTCACTTTTTTATGCTTGCAGAAGCATTTGAAGTCAATTGATCTTCTTCAATGGACAGGGAATGTGAATTTCATTTCGATTTGAGTAATAAATTAGGTTCGTTCATTCTATTAGTTTATATTCTCAAAAACACCAATAGCGGACAAGGCAACAAAGGCGGCTTATGATAAAGTTTTCCTATTACAGTAGAACTCGAATTATCCGAACTCCGACTATCCGAATCGCCGATTATCCGAATCACTTTCAGAAAAAAAATTGCCCGAAAAAAGTCTAAGTGCGCTATTATTCTTCCACCAGCGAAGCCAGTGTAGGCACATTGTTTGTTTTGATTTGACGGAGATGTTTAAAAAACAATGATTTTTATTTCTAAACTTGTACATAAGTACATTTTATTTATATTTAAAACATGTCAAAATATCATGTTTCTTTCATTTAATTCAATAAAAAAATAGTGCAATATCAAAACGTAACTCTTTTTCTCTCCAATGGCAATTTTAAAAAAAAACTCCGATTATCCGAATATTTGATTATCCGAATGGGTCCCGGTTCCCATTAATTCGGATAATTGGAGTTCTACTATAGTTCAAAATGACGGCATTTGGTTTGAAATCTGTGAATATAGGAATTGGGTCACAATTTTTTTGGCCGCAAATAGCGAAAAAGCATATAAAGAAAGCGCGAATAAAAAACTTCTATTGTATAATGCAATTGATATTAAAAATAACTATTAAAGAAAATTTGCTTGGTTTTGAGCATTTTTTTGCAAATAATTTTAACTTTTGTAAATTTTATAATAAAATATTGGTCAACTTTCAAAAAAAAAACAAAATATACAATAATTAATATGCAAAGTGAAGATGTTCCAAATAATACTACTTGCACAATAACCAAAAATACTTACAGTGTCTAGCCAAAATCTATCCAAGTCATTGATTCGTTGTTTCTTGTCCAAGTTGATAGCCCAACGACCTCCACGCTTATTCGCCTCATCTTCCCACATTGGCCGAATACCTTGTTTGAAGAGGGAGTAATCACAACCCTGGCGCAACTCGCTAGCCATTTTTATATGATTATAGACACTTAAATAAATTAAAAACAATTATTATTATAAGGAAAAGCAGTATAAAGAAAAAATGCAGTTATTCACAAATAAAATGATATAAAAATAATATAAAAATAGTGGTGAAAGCTGGCAAAAATTTGATGTAAAATACACAAGTCATATACTATTGTACCTTCAAATAATCTTAATACACAGTATGTATGAGAAATTAGTATTACCTCCAGAAATCCTCAACAGTATTGAAGCTGGTAATTTCTCTCTGGTTCTCTTCCCAAGTTTTTTGTCGGTCATGTTCATAATACCAAAGCGTCCAAGTATGTTGAAGGGGATGCTTCAATAGAAATTCGGGTTGTTCGACACTTGGCGTCTCGGTCTTTTCTTCTACAGCCTAAGAGTTACAATGATATAAAATAATAAATAGCAAATTTATGAAACAGCTCACTTACCACATTTGAAGGAACTTCCATCATTATTTAATTAATAAAACTTATATAAGCATGTCCTAAATCTGAAAAATGCTTCTTAGCATTAATCAATTTTGAGCTATAAAATAAAATGCGGTGCAGCAAAAATTCGTATTCATAAAATAAAGTTTTCTACCCTCATATGTTTGACAAAAGTCAATATGGCAGATAACGTTGATAATTATTTTTATTGTAAAACTTTATACGAGCATAGAAAACAAAATATAACCTTTCAAATGTGA
Organism: Ctenocephalides felis; assembly: GCF_003426905.1. Taxonomy (NCBI): domain Eukaryota; kingdom Metazoa; phylum Arthropoda; class Insecta; order Siphonaptera; family Pulicidae; genus Ctenocephalides; species Ctenocephalides felis. The sequence continues at coordinate 79,332,835 of NW_020538040.1, read as the reverse complement.
CTTTCAAATATTTCAGAAAATATTTACCCCTATTACGTTTACATTTTCAGCCATGTCAAAACGTGTGTAGTATCTTTGTTCTATGGTGTGCGTAATTATATAGGGTCATTTGTCTATGTAGAGGGTAATCAAGTTTCACTCGTGTCGTATTAGAGCATTTCGAGCATAGACCTAGACCAAGTATATGTGCAAGGTGGGCTGCGGGCACATGCCGGCACATGGCCGGCGCGCATGGCGCGTCGATCGAGCTGTCACTGGGAACGACCGGAACGTTCGCAGCGGCTAAATGATGAAACTTTCTAAATCTACCCAAGTTCACACTTTGAAATAATTAACGAATTTCATGAATTGCCGTTCAGTTATATTATGTTATTTATTTCTAATATTTTCAATATTATGAAACGTATTTATTCCAAACTAGTTTGTATTGGTATATGTGTAAATAATCGACTTAACCAATAAAAAACAAATTAATTTATGAGTGGATTAAGTATTCCCAGTGAATTTATTACACATAATTGAAAACGAACAAACACGTTAACTCGGAGTATTTTCTAAAACCAAATTTTCAAAAATTAATAATTCTTATAATTAATCCAGTTTTCGTAGGAATTAGTAATGATTTAGTATGTTCATTAAGACCAAGTGCTCTATCGTTATACCAAGTAAATCATCTAATTTTTGCTTTTGTTTTTTTTGAATTAAAAACTTCATGTCAAAAACCGTTAAAACGATTTTTGCAATTTATTGCTAATTTGTATAACATATAAACCGAAATATCGGATCGATAAGATGGCGGAAGATGTAGAAGATCCAAAATGTTGCAGTATATGTAATATTGATGTTAATGGAAAAAACATTATTGGATGTGAAGGTGAATGCAAAGGTTGGTTCCACAAAAAGTGTGCGAAAGTTACTAATGAACAATATAAAGTTATCAGCACAAGTAACAATATAAAATGGTTTTGTGACATATGCTCAAAAAAAAATGAGGTAAGATATTCACATGAAAGTAATTTGAAAGAAATAGTAAATGAGCTTAAAACTTTAAAGAATGATATTAAAATAATTAAAGATGCAAGATCTAGTTATGCTACAATATGTAAAAATAATGCCACAGAAAATAATAATAATAAAAATTATAAAAATAAAGACATAATAAACCCAAATATGCCGCCAATAATTGTAAAACCAAAGAATAAACAGAACAGCTATGAAACTAGAAACTATATTGAGAAAAACATAAATCCAAAAAACGTAAAAGCAAAAGTAAGATCAATTAACAACATTAGTAGCGGGGGGTTAATAATTAAGGCCTCAACAATTGAGGAAACAAAAACATTAGCAGAACATATGATACAAAAAATTGGAAGCGAATACGAAATATATATAAAGAAACAAAGAAATCCGCGACTTGTTATAACAAATGCTCCAAGGCAATATATGGACGGCACAGAATTGATAAATGAAATGATAGAATATAATTACAATATAAATAACACAGATCAAATTAAACTAATATACCAAAGGAAATCACGAAAAACAGAAAATTGGATTACATATATCGAAACATCGGGCAAAACATACGAAAAATTGTTAGAAAATAATGTAAATCTAGGATGGAGGACAGCTCATATAATAGAAGATTTAAACATAAAAAGATGTTATAACTGTCAGGCATATGGACACAGGGCAGTAGAATGCAAAAACAAGACGTTCTGTGCAAACTGTGCGGATGAGCATAACACAAGAGATTGTAAGAGCAAATCTAAGAAATGCATAAACTGCACAAATGCCAATGTAAAATACAAATCAAATTTTAATACGGTGCATAATGCAAATGAAACGGAATGTTCATGTTATCAACACAGAGCCAAAATGGTAAGAATATCGACGAATTACAATGGACAAATTCAAGAAAATGAATAAATATAATAGCAATAACAAGAAAATAGAGATTAAGTATTTCAATATAAGAAGCTTAAGAAATAAAATAGATGACTTAGAAATAATTATGCATAAAAATGAAAATTGCCAAATTTTAATATTAACAGAAACTTGGATATACCAAGAAGAAGAAGGATACTTTAATTTAAAAAATTTTAGAGGTTTTTACAACTGCAGAGAAAAGAAAAGAGGAGGAGGAATAGCGATATTTGTAAGAAATGAACTAAACTGTACTGTCATAGAAAATAATAATAAAAATAATATAAATCTCCTGGAAATAGAAGTAACAAATATGAACCCTGTTATAAAGTTTATTGTTATTTACAACCCTCCGAATAATAATAAACAAGATCTGATAAATTTAATAGAAAAAAAAATGGAAGAAAACGGTAAAAATACAATAATAATAGGTGATATGAATTTAGATATAATTCCAAACAATAATATATCAAATTGTTACAAAGATATTATAGAATCATCAGGATACAAAATAATAAATAATATAGATAGCCAATACGCCACAAGGAAGACTGAAAACACTAAATCAATAATTGACCATGTTATATCAAATTATAAAAAGAAGATTAATATAGAAATAGAAGACACAGAAATATCTGATCACAAAATGATAACAGTATTTATACAAAATACGCCGAGAATCAAACCAAAAATGCATAAAATAATTAGATATAGCATAGATTTAGAAGGATTAGAAAAGACAATAACTTGTAAGTTAGACTCTAAAATAGTGGACCAATTAGAGGATTTAATAAAAATTATACAAGATGCAGCAAAAGAAAATAAAATCAAAGAAACAATAAGAGCCAGAGAAGATACCTGGATAACAGAAGAAATTATTAACTTAATGAAATACAGAAACAAATTCTACAATAATTTAAAGAAATGCAATATAAATGAAGTAAGCAAACATAATGCCATAAAAATGAAATATAATAATATAAAAAAAGATATAAAAAATATGATCTACAAAGCAAAAAGACAATACTATTCAGAAGAAACAAAAAAATGTGAAAGTGACTCTCGAAAAATATGGGAACTAATAAATAAAACATTAGGAGGAGGAAAAAATAAAAATGAATATAAAGAAAATATTGAAAAAATACAGCATAAAGATAAAAATATATTTCTTACAGTAAAGGAAGACATTGCGGAGTATCTCAACAAACATTTTGCTGAAATAGGTATGAAACTACAAAAGAAAATGGATCATTGCAACTATAAACCATCAATACACAGACCTAAAAACAAAATCCAAATTTTTGAATTAACAGATGAGAAAGAAATAAAAAAAATTGTTGAAAATCTGAAAAATAACGCTGCACCTGGCGAAGACAAGATAACAGCAAGAATCACTAAAAAAATAATAAATATAATAGCTCCACTACTTGCTGTTTTAATGAATAGATACATAGAATGTGGTGTATTTCCATCGTGTCTTAAAATGGCTACAATAAAACCAATTTTCAAAACAGGAAACAAAACAGATCCAAATAACTACAGACCTATAACAATAACAAACACATTCTCCAAGATATATGAAAAAGTAATAAAAAAAAGATTACTTGATTTTCTCATTCAAAAAATTGACAAAAATCAATATGGTTTCCTCCCTTCATCAAATACACAAGGTGCCCTAATAGATTTGACTAATACCATCAGTCAGCACCTTGAGGAAAATATGCACACAGTTGCAATTTTTATTGATTTACAAAAAGCTTTCGATACAGTAGATCATGGCATATTACTTAATAAACTAATAGATTTAGGTGTAGAGGGTTTGTCTTACAGCATTATCAAAGATTTCCTCATGAAAAGAGTGGTAAGGACGAAGGTGGGAAATTTCACAAGTGGAGGATGTAACATAACCTGTGGAGTTCCACAAGGTTCTGTATTAGGACCTTTATTGTATCTATTATACACCAATAACCTTAAAGACGCAAAATTAAAGGGAAGATACATATTATATGCAGACGATACAGCGATAGTATATGCGGATAAGGATAAAAAAAGACTCGAAGATATTATAAACACGGACATGAAAATATACACCGAGTGGCTAACTGAAAATAAACTAACAATTAACATAGATAAAACAAAATACATATATTTCAAACATAGAAAAAATACTGAGAACACTAAACTAAAAATTGAAGTAAATAATAGAGCAATAGAGGAAGTGGAAAGCATAAAATACTTAGGACTGATAATAAATGAAAAACTGACATGGACAGACCATATAAACAAAATAAAAAGAAAGATAGGAACATTAACAGGGGCATTGAAAAGGATCCACTCTTTCGGCAAAAAAAATAAAATACTAATTCTTAAAACGCAAATAATACCTATAATTTTATATGGCATAACAACATGGAGCCAAACAACTAAAGCAAACCTAAATGACATACAGAGAATAATGAATAAAGCCATAAAAATAGCATATAATTTACCACATCTAACACCCACCAAATACTTGCAGAGAGAAACAAATAATCATTCACTAAATAACATAATTAAAATAGAGAAATGCAAACTAATACACAAAATGAAATTTAACCGAATTAAAACAAGTGCAACAATAGACACAAATCAAGATATACATGAACACTACACGAGACAACACAACAATTTTCACATTGAACGCAATAGAAAAAAGAATTTGAGAGAAAATGTCATATGGAGTGCTACCAAAATATATAACGAATTGCCAGACTATATTAAGATGACCAATGATAATGATAATTTTAAAAGAAAAATAAAGAAGTACTATATGGAAATTGAAGAAAAAGAAGACTGAAGAGTTATATATAGATATTATATTAATGAAATAGATATTATAGTCAAATGAAATGTAAATATTATATGAAAACTGTTTTTCATAATCTCTCATACCAGGCACCTCTGTCTGACTGAGATATGAAAATAATGTATATATGTAAATAAATAAATAAATAAATAAATAAATAAATAAATAAATAAATAAAAAATAATTTTAATTTTAACAAACGTCAAAATAACTACTCATTTTTTTAAACTTTGATGAATTTTTAAAATTAAACTAGATATCGTAAGGCCGTAATATTTCAGTAAGTTCTATAAGACTATGATATATATCCCCAGGGCCGGTCCTGGGGTCCTTAGCGCCCGCATGCAACTTTTTTTCTAGCGCCCCCCCCCTATTAATTTTAACTGTTTTAACAGTTTATCATTAAGATTATATAAATATTTGCATATTTTTAAAAAAATAATTTTTAATTATTCTAGATTTAGTACTCTAATAATTAGATATAATCTAAAATCGTATAATTCGTTCATTCATTTCAAATTTAATAACTTCCCGAAGAAGTTTATGTTTTCATCAAAACATCCGATTCGCTAATTTTATGTTTTCTCAAGCTTTCAAGCCATTCTGAATCGAATGAGATCAAATTTGGAAAAAGTATGTGTGTGTGTGTGAACAGATTTTTTGCCGTAAATCGACGTTTTCTCGAAATCGGATAGGCCGATTTCAAAAATTTAAAAGCCATTCGATGTATCTCGATGAGGACTATCGTTTGTCAGTTTTGTGGGACGATCGGCCGAGACGTTTCTTTATAACTAGCAGAAAAGTGAAAAAATTTTCGTGCACGTTTTAGCCCGCAATTCTGAACCGATTATGAAAATTCAAAAACCGTTCGAAAGATATTGGTTGAGAATCCTGCTGATTAGTTTTTGGTAAAGATCGGCCGGGCCGTTTTCTTGTAATAAAGTGTTAAAAAAATTTTTTTTGACGATTTTTATTATTATTTTTTTGACGATAGATACCATAGTCTTCTAGATCATACTAAAATATTACGGCCCTACGACAACTCGTTTAGCTTTAAAAATTCGTCAAAGTATGCAAAAATTGGTATCGTTTTTTTGGCATTTGTCAAAATTAGACCTTTGATCGACGTTTTCTCCAAAACTCCTGAACAGATTTCAGAAATTTAAAAGCCATTTGATGTATCTCGATGAGGACTATAGTTTGCCAGTTTTGTGCGACAATCTGCCAAAACGTATCTTTGTCATTTGGGAAAAAGTGTTAAATTTTTCGTCCACATTTAAGCTCATCCTACCGAACCGATTTTAAAAAATCAAAAACTGTTCGAAAGATATTAGTTGGGAATGGTACTGATTAGTTTTAAGTGAAAATCTACCGAGCCGTTTTCTTGTAATTAACTGTTGAAAAAAAAATTTAAGCCGATTTTTATGGAACTTTTTTTGGCGATATACATCATGGTCTTATAAAACTTACTGAAATATTACGGCCTTACGACAAGTAGTTTAATTTTAAGAATTCATCAAAATTTGAGAAAACGAGTAGTTTTTTTGAAGTTTGTTAAAATTAAAATTAGACGATTTACTTGGTATGATGATAGAGTACTTGATCTTAATGAACATACTAAAGCATTAAAGTCCTACGGAATCTGGTTCAATTATAAAAATTGTTGATTTTCGAAAATTTGCTCTTAGAAAATATTTCGAGTTAACGTGTTCGTTCGTTTTCAATTATGTGTAATAAATCAACTTGGAATACTTTTCCAAATCACTCATAAATTAATTTATATTTGATTGATTAAGTCGTATATTTACACATATCGAGAAGTTCATGTAACTTGCCTCAAGGCTAAATACCAAACCAACTCTAGTTTAGAAAATCGAGGCAATTTGCGGGTTGATTATAATTAAATATTTTTAAATTTTCAATTATTTTCAACGTTTGTGCAATTATAATATTTGGGTTTTAAAACATTTTACTTATTTATTATGCGATATATTCTATTGAGCAAATCATTCCAAGAGAGCTAAAAAAAACTAGCTTTCCATTATTGATATTGTAAGAGCCGAATTGTATTTATCCATGCTTTCCCGTTATATTCAGAGTATCAGTTTGTTGTTTTAAAGTTAAATTTTTAACGTATTTCAGAAGTATTGTCGAAAAATCAGTAAAAACTGCAAAGAAATTACACATTTCTTAAACTATATTGAAAAAAATCTCATTACATTTGATATGTATTATTTCTGCATAGTAAAAAATTTAGAGTATAGACACCACTAGGTATAAAAAAGCCTTAAGATTTTCGTTCCAAAGTAAATTTTGTTTCCATTTTTCATATTTGTTCCATTTCCATAACCCTAACCACGCATATCTTCAACATTCAAAATTCATCAGATGCGAAACATTTGCAACAAAAGTAAACGTTACAATTCAATTTTTCGGAATAAACATGCCATTAAAGCACTGACTTCCCTTTTTTCCGATTATAATTTGATTATATTTTTTAACAAATTCCGTTTCAACTAAATTAGCTCGCAATTTTTCGTCAATAATACCCAATAATTAATTTAATCTTTCGCAGGTTTGCGCTTATGGGATTGAAACTAGATAATTTCTTCTTTGATTCCACGGCAACTTCAAACAAAAAAATGAATAAGTAGATTAACCAATAAATAGAGCTGTTATTTACTAATTTGCAGAGTTATTAATCGATTAATTGTTTCTACTGATATCACATTGCAAAATAAATATGCTTTTTGTGTCTCCGTATCCCTGGTTAAGTTAGATTGTTTATTATAATTTATTAAATTAACACTATATGAATAATTCCAGATTTTATATAAAAAAATATAAATATTATATTATAAATTTAATTTTCGAAACTCGTTTTGGCGCCCCCTAAGGCGTGCGCCCGCATTTTTTGCATGCATCGCATGCAAGGCAGGACCGGCCCTGTATATCCCCCAAAAAAGTTTCATAAAAATCGGCTTAAATTTGCTTTCAACAGTTAATTACATGAAAACGGCTCGGTAGTTTTTTACCTAAAACTAATCAGTATCATTGCCAATTAGTATCTTTCAAACAGTTTTTGATTTTAAAATCGATTTGGTAGTATGAGCTAAAAGGTGGACGAAACGTTTAACACTTTTTTTCAAATTACAAAGAAACGGCTCGGCGGATCGTCACACAAAACTGTGAAACGATAATCCTTATCGAGATACATCAAATGGCTTTTAAATTTCTGAAATCGGTTCAGGCGTTTTTGAGCAAACGTCGATGAAAGGTCTAATTTTGACAAATGCCAAAAAAACGACACCATTTTTTGCAAATGTTAACGATTTTTCAAAGTTAAACGAGTTGTCGTAGACCCCTAATTTTTAAGTATGACCTATAAAAGACCATAATATCTATATCCAAAAAAATCATGAAAATCGTCAAAAAATTTTTTTTCAACTGTTAATTACAAGAAATTGTGCCAGCGAATCTTTACCAAAAACTAATCAGGTCAATTCCGAACCAATATCTTTTAAACGGTTTTTGTATTTTTAGTATTTTTATCGATTCAGAATTGCGGGCTAAAAAGTGGACGAAAAAATGTTCACTTTTCTGCGATTTACAAAGAAACGGCTAGGCCAATCGTCGCGCAAAACTGACAAACGATAGTCCTCATCGAGATATATAGAATCATACTCTTCTTTTATCTATGCATAGAATGGCTTTTAAATTTTTGAAATTGGTCCAGCCGTTTTTGAGAAAACGTCAATTTACGGCAAAAAAATTGTTCACACACACGCATACTTATTCCAAATTTAGTCTCATTTGATCCAGAATGGCTTGAAACGTCGAGAAAACATAAAATTAGCGATTCGGATTTTTTGATGAAAGCATAAACTTCTCTCTCAGGAAGTTAACAAGTTGAGATAATTATAGGAAAGTTAATTATTATTTACCGAATTTTACATAATATCAAAAGAAATCAATTTTTGATCTACAAATTCATGTTCTTTAGATTTAATCAAACGCGTCGATGTCGAACAAAGTCCTAATTTGCAAATCAATTCTGAAACCCATCTGGACATAAGACATTCAGCTTTGGGGTACGGCCAGCCACTCAAATATCGAAATCTTGCAGAGGTTCCAAAATAAATTGCTTAAGCAAATCGCCAATGCATCAAAATACACCCCCAACTGGCTTTTTCAAGAGAGTTACTTTTATTAAGGAAGAGATAAAGTCATAAGTATCAACAGGCTTACCGCTCACCCAAATATTCTTGCAAGAAAGCTCTTAGAACAAATACACGACAGAAGATTAAAAAAATCTAAGATCTAATTATTAAGTACCTATTTTTCTAGTTTACTTTATATCATGTACAATTGATTTTATATCTCATGTAGATAGATGATCAAATGAATAAAATTAAAAAAAATCATGCTTTAGATATATCCAGTAAATTTAATAATTCATGGTCGATATGAGTGATATTGCAATTTAAAATCTATTGTGCAATTGTTACTAATGCTTGTTTTACAGATCATTATCCATGAGCCGCAACACTTTTAACGTACCCACTTTTATTTTCAGTGTTTGCTGCTAACAAAACTGTACTTTAGCAGTTATATAAGTTATTTATTATACATCATTACAGTGGACATCATTGATCATCTGCACTTCTTCTACACCCACTATATTTCGAGTTTAATTTTATCAAAGTATCATAAAGAATGCATTTTATTTAATATGAATGCTAGCCAGGTTTTTATAATAATATTTTACTAACTGGGTATGGTATTTTTATTTTAAATTATTTATTACTATTTATAAACTAAACTAGTGGTGTATGGCATCGTGCCTTAAGGCAAATTGCTTAAACTTCTCGTACCGTAACAAAATATTCGAGGAATATTAAATGTTTTCAAATAGATCAGTATAAATTCTGTAATATTGTCTAATATTTATAACAATTATATAAACTGAATTACAAAGTAAAAATTATTCACTTAAAATATATAAGTGAGCTTTAGAACTTTAACCAGAATTAGAATTGAAATCTGAATTATTTTCGATATACAAAAAAAAAAAAATTTAGAAAAAAAGATTAAAATGAAATTTTTTTCGAGAGCAATTGTTTCGTCAACACAAGCAGAAAGTTTTTTGAATTATTCAAATCGGATGCTTATTTCTCTCAAAAACTTCCATTTTTACATTTAGCTCGGTATCTTCAAAATGGCTGGACCTGTCTTTGCCAAAAACTAACCACCACTTTTTCCAATCATTACAAATAGAATGTTTTTTAGATCATTCAAATAGGATGCTCCGTTCTCTCAAAAACTCGATTTCTATTTTCTGCACTCTTTGCTCTTTATCTCCGTAGAAGCTGGACCTGCCTTTGCCTAGATCTAATCAGCACACCTTCCTATCAACAGGAATCGAATGTTTTTTTAAACCATTCATATCGGTTGATCCGTGTGCCCGAAAACGTGTACGAAAAAATGCGGACACACAAAACATAGGCACACATCCATTTTTTCTGAGGTATGCCAAAATGTTCAGAAACTTTCAAAACGTGGAGAAATGCAAAAATTTTCATTTTCGATTTTTGGTTCATTACTGTAACTACCCTAAGGAAAGTTAAAAAATAAGAATTTCAGTTTTTGTTTTTTACAAATACTACATGAAATGTAACAAATAAAATTGCGCTAATACAGGCAAGTATAGCATCAAAACAATGAAGATACTTGAATCTAACTTCCCGTAGGGTAATTTATAGTAATCGCACAAAATCGAAAAAGAAAATTTTATATGTCTTTACGTTTCAGAAGTTTCAAAAGTTTCAAAGTTTTTATTTTTAATTTAGTAGTTGGTACGGGAAGTTTTAGCAATTTGCCTTAAGGCACGATGCCATGCACCACTACTAGTCGTAGATTACATTACATACATAATAATAAACTGTAGAAATAAAATATTTAGGTACGTATGTGTAAATAATTTGTTTGCAATATATATTTGGTAATCATGATATATAGGTTTTTTATAACAATTTGTTTAAAATATTTTGTAATTGTCATTTGACGTAAGTAAATTCATTGCTATATCACGAATTGGTCGCGATTTGTATTCCGGATAATCAGGAATCCGTGTAACTGAGGGCTGAATAAACGAGTTTTTACTGTATTATTAACCTATTTTCGTTAGACACAATAACTGTTATTGGTTTTATCTATTCCAAAAAATAGGAGTTGAGATACTTCATGATAGTGAATCCTTTCAGACGCACCATCGCGGTCACGTCCTCAAATTCTTCGTCACAATCAATATAAGCAGGGTCTTCAGGATCTTGGAGTTTCCGCTGCTTGATTTGCACCCAGATCAACTTGACTATATTGTAACGTGTTTCGGGTTCATCACTGCCAATTAATTTGGCCAATGAGAGCGATAGACGATACGTCTATGAATTCCCCAATTTCTAGCCGCACGTTTCTGCAAAAATAATAATAATATGAATTATAGTATATATATATATATATATATATATATATATATATATGTTTAATTTGAGTTTAATAATCGGGCGTAACATCAATAAAAATAGTATGAGTTTTTTTTAAAAATTTATTTATTTAAAATCCATACGTTTCGGCTAGCATCTTAGCCATCATTCAGTGGTAATCAAGTTAACTATAAAAATTGAAACTAAATAAATTATATGAAAGGAAATTTGGTGGAAAAACAATAATAATAATAATAGTAATAAAACACTTACAATTTTGTATCCTAATATAGCATATGAAACCATTATTAATCCATGGTATGAGTATGTGCACATTGATAAGATATATATTTTTTAACACAAACATCACAAATGGTAAAACACACTAATAATCATGATAACTTAACAAGTTGTCGAAACTATGTATTTACTCTTTGGAGTTTAGGATAGAAATGTCACATTTTTCTCAAAGCAGTTTTTAGCATGTGTTGATATTTTTTGGAAAATTTAAAAGGCGATGGGATTTTGTTATTTTTTAAGGAATTTTGACACGCTATTAAGAAACCACGTGTTCGTTTCGATAAGGGCCGTATTGTCATTGCGTTTATTTATGACTTTGTCGTTATGTAATTGTAAAAACAACCCCTCAGCGAATCTTCTTTTAATTGTATTCTCTTCAAAATGTAAAATTTTAGGGTTAAAAAAATCGATATTATGATTTAAATTTTTAATATGCTCAGTTAACATTGTTTTAAATTGCTTAGGATTTTTTGAATTATTTTTGTGTTGATTAAGGCGTTTACTCAGGTTTTGGCTAGTTTCTCCAATATAAAAGAGTTCGCAATTAGAGCAATTAATTTGATATACTAAATTCCTGAGGCGGTCAAAATTGAACTTAGATTTCATTTGTGTAAAAATTGAACTAAGGGTTGCATCACAATTACATACCAACAGAATGCCACATTGTTGAAATAGTTTTTTCCACGAGAAATATAAATCTTTTACGTACGGTAGGCAAATGACACCAGTATATGAGTCTAAGCGGTTTTTATGGTCTGTGAGGTCTTTTTGTTTGTTAAAAATGTAACTGCGTCTGTTATTTATGATCGAGTTGATTATGTTCGTAGGATATGAGTTGTTTTTCAGTGTGTTTATAACCAGGTCAATGTTCGTGTCCCAGAAGTTTTTGTCAGATAGTAATATGGCGTGGTCTGTTAAATTTATTATTGTCGCAATTTTCATTTTAAGAGGGTGGTATGAGTGGTAATTTATGTATCGTCCGGAGCTAGTTGGTTTCTGGTACCAGTTAGTAATTAGTCGGTGGTCATTTGTACGTATGAGTCTGATGTCTAGAAAGCTAATCGAATTCATTGTCTCTAATTCTACGGTAAACTGTAGTTTTTTATTAAAATTGTTAAAATTATCAGTAAATATGTTAATGTCTTCTTCCGGAATACAAGTAATGATATCGTCTACATATCGGTAATAAAAGATTTGTTTATTGTAATTATTATTTATTATAGACCGATTGTTTCAGACATAAATTCTCCACTATACAAATTATCCAAGTACATTAGTAATATCTTAACAACAATAACAAAACAGTCCCCATATTACATTAAAAATTCCTTCGAGCTTGTAAAACTTCTTAATAATATTTCCATTCCCAATAATTATAAACTAATTAGCCTAGACGTTATATCCCTATTTACAAATGTCCCACTAGACTTAATACTAGACGCCATCACTAGCAGATGGAGTGAAATTAGCCCTCACACCACACTATCCTTACATTGGTTTAGAGAAATCATCAAATTCATTGTCTCTAACACCTATTTTGAATTTAATGGATCATTTTATTACCAAATTTTTGGCACCCCAATGGGATCTCCCGCATCTCCGTCTTTAGTAGAAATTTCCTTACAATTAGTAGAAAACAAAATTTTTAATAATTACAATAAACAAATCTTTTATTACCGATATGTAGACGATATCATTACTTGTATTCCGGAAGAAGACATTAACATATTTACTGATAATTTTAACAATTTTAATAAAAAACTACAGTTTACCGTAGAATTAGAGACAATGAATTCGATTAGCTTTCTAGACATCAGACTCATACGTACAAATGACCACCGACTAATTACTAACTGGTACCAGAAACCAACTAGCTCCGGACGATACATAAATTACCATTCATACCACCCTCTTAAAATGAAAATTGCGACAATAATAAATTTAACAGACCACGCCATATTACTATCTGACAAAAACTTCTGGGACACGAACATTGACCTGGTTATAAACACACTGAAAAACAACTCATATCCTACGAACATAATCAACTCGATCATAAATAACAGACGCAGTTACATTTTTAACAAACAAAAAGACCTCACAGACCATAAAAACCGCTTAGACTTAGAATCATATACTGGTGTCATTTGCCTACCGTACGTAAAAGATTTATATTTCTCGTAGAAAAAACTATTTCAACAATGTGGCATTCTGTTGGTATGTAATTGTGATGCAACCCTTAGTTCAATTTTTACACAAATGAAATCTAAGTTCAATTTTGACCGCCTCAGGAATTTAGTATATCAAATTAATTGCTCTAATTGCGAACTCTTTTATATTGGAGAAACTAGCCAAAACCTGAGTAAACGCCTTAATCAACACAAAAATAATTCAAAAAATCCTAAGCAATTTAAAACAATGTTAACTGAGCATATTAAAAATTTAAATCATAATATCGATTTTTTTAACCCTAAAATTTTACATTTTGAAGAGAATACAATTAAAAGAAGATTCGCTGAGGGGTTGTTTTTACAATTACATAACGACAAAGTCATAAATAAACGCAATGACAATACGGCCCTTATCGAAACGAACACGTGGTTTCTTAATAGCGTGTCAAAATTCCTTAAAAAATAACAAAATCCCATCGCCTTTTAAATTTTCCAAAAAATATCAACACATGCTAAAAACTGCTTTGAGAAAAATGTGACATTTCTATCCTAAACTCCAAAGAGTAAATACATAGTTTCGACAACTTGTTAAGTTATCATGATTATTAGTGTGTTTTACCATTTGTGATGTTTGTGTTAAAAAATATATATCTTATCAATGTGCACATACTCATACCATGGATTAATAATGGTTTCATATGCTATATTAGGATACAAAATTGTAAGTGTTTTATTACTATTATTATTATTATTGTTTTTCCACCAAATTTCCTTTCATATAATTTATTTAGTTTCAATTTTTATAGTTAACTTGATTACCACTGAATGATGGCTAAGATGCTAGCCGAAACGTATGGATTTTAAATAAATAAATTTTTAAAAAAAACTCATACTATTTTTATTGATGTTACGCCCGATTATTAAACTCAAATTAAACATATATATCAACATCAAATTCAAGACTATTCAAAAATATATATATATATATATATATATATATATATATATATATAGTTATTTGATCGAATGTCAGAACTTATGGGTATTATGAGTTGTAATAAATTTTGACTTTTAACAACGTTTATAGATGACAATCCGTTTTTTGGGATGAATTTTTAATATTACTTACTTATTACTTTTCAATGCTTCTATAAGGACTATTTTTCACTAAAAATATTTTGCTATCTATAATTTCAAGTAAGAACCTATGTAAGTGGTAACTGAAATCTATATTTATTTTTCAATATATTCTTCACAAGTATTTGTAAATGCCTACCATACTACCTTCATATATTCGTTTTTATGATGTTGTTTTAGTTGTATTGATACATCTTTTTTATTAGTATATATTGTTTTACTTTTCAATTACTTTTTGCCTCATGAATTAATACTTCAAGCCTCCTTTCTTGTATGCCTACTCGACCCCATGGTGCTGAACTGCGGTAATAATATTAATAGAATTAGTAGCGTATGGGAATGCTATTTCAAATACTTTTATATCTAATTATCATAACTTTAACTAAAAATTTGAATTAATGCAAAATTTATTTTAAATTAATTTTTATAAATGTTTCATTAATATAATTGATGTTTGATAACAAAATAATGTAAGAGAAAAATTCCATTTTAAAAAACTAATATCGGATAAATTTGCAAATATATTAGATGAATCGGATAAATTAAACGCATATAAATAAAAAAATCCTATGAAGTTGTAATGAAGCAAATTAAATCCACTAAATATATTTACTATTAAGACAAATTAGTTGACAAAGCAGTATTAGATGTAGTATACCATTAAATTAAAATCAAAGATTTTTCTAATAAAAAAAATTTGTAGCAGATAAATGACATTTGTCATTGGCATAAAATTGAAAACTCAAAAAAAAATTGAAAAATCAAAATTTAAATACAAAATACATTAAGTGATAATACAACAAATGTTCTTATAATTAATGTTACTCACATTTATTTTGTTCCTCGCTCTTACTGAAGATTTATAAAAAAAATAAAATTTAAAACATTTTTCACTCAATGGGAAACATTAAACATTATGTTTATTTATCTATGGAAAACACATTTTTTGATGAAATGCTCAAATCCCTATACTGAGATTAAATTTTCGTTGCCTAAAACTACAAGCAAAAGAATGTTGAGATAAGAAAAATAAAAAACGTTTTTTGATTCTATTTATTTCAATTGATTACAATACATATTTTATAAAATAACAAAAAACTTATTTTTGTCGTTGTCCAAATCGACCGAATCATTCGAAATAAAAAATGGCAATTGTGAAAGATTCGATTCGTCGAGTTTCATTGGTTATGAACGGTAGTATAATAAACATAGTAATTTCATTTATTAAAAATATAATAATGATTATATTTTCACAAATTTGGGATAATATTCATAATTCTTATTATATTCAAATGTTGACCATCATATCCATTTGCTATTAGGTGAGACTAATATTATAAGCGTAGAGTTTATAAGCATCGTTAAAAATTAATTTAACTATTATTAATTAATTATGCAATAATATATTCATAAAAGTGGTCTATATATAGTTGTACTATTCTAATATTATTTATATCTAATTAGCTTAAAGATGACATACATAATATTAGAAAGTTAATTTTTATTTACATTAAATCAAAATCTAATTATTATCGATAATTAATTTTTTTAATAATTTTAATATCTTGGCACAAATACTATAATTGTTTTGTACTCTTATTATTTCTTAGTGACATGTTAATTACACCTTTCAAAACAAAAGCAAACACATTTCACAATCTTACGTTAAATCGTATATCGTTATATTTTTAGGTTTTAAAGCACTAAATATTTTGGGATGTTTTAGGAAACATGCTTATTTGTGTTTATGTTTCTACAACGTGGCTTTATGGACGGCAACTCAAACGGTTGTCCTATCTCTACATAATATTTTTTTATTACAGTTTCTGTACAGCTATTGATTTTTTATTGATACAACATTGCATAGAAAAATGGATATATGTGTGTATGTGTGTGTGCGGATACAAATTTTTGTCGACGATTTTGCGAACACGGATCAACCGATTTGAATAATTAAAAAAATCATTCGATTCCTACTAATAAAGAGAAGTGCTGATTAGTTTTTGGCAATGGCAGGTCTAACCGTTTTGAAGATACGGGGCAAAAAGTGCCAAAAATGGTAATTGATTTTTTGAGAGAACGGAGCGTCTGATTTGAATAATTCAAAAAACATTTTACTTGTATCGATAAAATAAACAACTGGTGAAATTTTTGTAAAGGCAGATCCAGTGTCTCCGGAGATCCAATAAAAAAGTAAAAATCAATGCCATTTATCAAAAATGATCATTAGACATATGTACATCGTGTTATCAGATATTCTTTACAGATTACAATAATAATTACAAATTTTATTTACATTTATATAGTTTCCATACGAATAATTACACGTTAGACAACTTCGCAGCGCTTACACGCTTTGATATTTCGACACCAAATCAGTTATGCAGCGCGATTGTTAAAAAAAAAGTTCAACATTTTTAAAAAATTCAAAATACAAAATAAATTATAATATAAAAAAAATTCAAAAAAAGTGTAATTTTTTCAAAAATTATAAAATTTCTCAAAAATCTTATTTTTTCTAAGTTTTGCAAAGTTTATTTTAAAAAATTTAGTTTTCGATACGGGAAGTTCCAGCAATTTGCCTTAGGCAACGATGCCAAACGTTACTTATTTTGTTAGAAACATTTTGCTATCTATATTCTCAAGAGAAAACCGATATCACTACTGCTTGACAACAGGCTGCTACCTCTGATTTTAAATCCTCTTAAGGACTCAGGGGGAGCCATTTACAAGAAGTTTATATGTATACATTACATACACACAAGCACAAATACGCATAACTTTCGCAATGATCCCAAAATATTTTATAATTTTTAAAGCGGAATAATACACATTTCAAAGTGATATCTGTCAGTCAGTTAGTTGCAGTATAATTAAACGAACTAACTTTAACTTTTCAAAGATTACGAGCACGCAAGTGACAAATGACAAATATTTTTAATGATAGCTCAAAAAATTCAAAGGTGGCAAAAGTTGTTGACTTGGTGTTTGCGAGTGAAATGGTGGCACTTCGGGAGATGAAAATGGACGTGGCGATGAACATAATTTTTGGTATGGATAAGTTGGAATGTTGGATTCAATATTTGGCGGTATATACGAAATTGGCGGCCGTGATTTAGGAGTTAACGATACATACGGTGCAGGTCGTGGTTCCGGCACCCATTCCGGCTGTTTGCCATTTGCTATTCTGAGAACTTCCTGAAAATAGATTTTTAGTTTTAGTTCGATAGTTATATTTGAATTTGTAAAATTTTTGCATATATTTGCTGTGATTTCGATAAACTTAAAGTGATAAATACAAATGTACACAAACGTGGAATGCAATTTTATAAAATTCGAACAAAATTGGCAAAACATTACTTTCATTGTATGTCCTTTTCCAATGTAGACTGTTTTTGATTTCAGAATTCGATAACCATTTTTGTCAGCAATGTAATCTTTTAGCCGAAAGTATCCAACGTTGTCCAGCCATCCTTCTGAACCTGCAAATAACCAATTTTGGTATGTTAACATATCCTTAATTGTTATCAAACAAAATAAATATATTCAGAAAAGTCAGTAAGACAAAATACCAGTTGCATGTAGTATGGTATAGATATGAGAAATTAAGTGCAACAATAAGTAAAATTTGATTTTTCTAGGTATTCAAAAAAAAATAGACGTCATCCAAAATCTTCCGGCTCTTTTAAACGAAGGCATGCGTATAGATAATATGGTTGGAAATAATATAATTTTAACATAATTTAATTAATAAAAAAAGTTAATCACTATATATATAACAAACTAGTTATAAATCGTACTTCGGTTTTAAATCAAAGTTACTACGAAAAGGCCAACTTTTACATATTCGTATAGTAATTTTTTGAACATCTAGTTTTACTATCATTCCTTAACACAAAAAAGATTAGACACTATTTGGACGGTTCGATGTGTATTTATAATATTTAATAATTAATTAAGTATGCATACATTTTTTCAATTAAATAACAGTTACTAGCAAAAATATTATAATAGAACAATTTTATATGTTTAGTGAAGAACAAAATTGTTATACCTATAACTGTTCCATCGGCTAAACGACGTTCTTTTCGATACTGCCCGCTATCCGTCTGATACCGAAAATATCTTTCTGGACCTTCATCAGTTTGAATATGGTATTCGGTCTCGGTTGGTGTCAACCAAGCAAATCCTGTGTCCAGTAACACCTTTCAAAAATATTCAAATAGATTATAAGAATAATAAAATAATTTACATAATTATCTACAGCACATAACACTAAAACTTTCAATTGTAGTAGATTAATTATTACTAACTAATTAAATACAGACTGTAGTTAATGAATTACAACCATTTTTTGACACACAGATTGATATTGATATTGACAGGATATTCCAATACTGAAGAAGGCATAAAATTGTATGTCGAAACGTATAAAACACGAAATATTTTTCTTTTTGTTTGTTTTTATGTTTTTCAGCATTTTATATAAAGGTTGGTACCTTTACGATACTTCTTTAGTACGGATTCACTCTAACACGAATATTGAAATTGAATTGAACATTGAAAATTGAAAATATTCCCCTAATTATAAATAAATAAATATAAATATAAATGATCTTCATAATACATTACTTGAAGGTTTCACTCTAACACGATTCGAGAAATGGGCAAATCCCTAATAAAATATGAAATATAATAAAAGCTATTATTAGTGAAATCACCGTACAGTGGCTCAGTAAATGGAACATAACTAGTGTATATTTATTTATCGATATTTTTCAATCGATGATTATATCGAAAAAAAAACTTAAACTTACCCAAACTTTATAAGTTGTTGGGCTGAAACTTCTCCTCACATCTAATATTGAGATGGTAACCCAACGGTTGATCCACCCATATTTGATTACATTATTATTAGAATTTATTTAATAGTACTGCTTAGTATTCAATTTGGCGCAACAATGCTCGGGAAGGGCTATTTTCACATGAAAACATACTTAAGATCTATATTCTCAAGTGAAAATTGATATCGCCACTGCTTGATATCAGGGTTGTTCATGACGGGGGTTGGGATCCGCGATCTGTCTGATCGCATATTTACGCATTACCCACTCCATATTTCTTATATAAAGATCTTTCAAACAAAATGTGCACAAAATTTAAAAAACAAATCACGAGTTCCTAGTACCATATAAAGAATATTATAAAGATCTTTTCACTAGAAGAAAGCAATAAAAAATAAATGATTTTTGCTAAAAATAGTGCTTGAATATGAAGGTAGTACTGGAAAATGCTCATTGTCAGAAGATGTGCACATCTTGCTAGAAATAAAACTCTTGCTTTGAATGGCATATTATATAGTTGCGACGCAAAAAAATTTTATTTATTTAGTACACATTGCTTCTATTACTGAATAATGTAAGTTTTGTGTTGATATATAAAAAATAGATAAAATAATTAATAAAGTAATAAAAATCAATAAAAAATGTATATATGTTGCGTCCGATTATTACACTTTGTTATTGCACATGCCAACATTTTTTTATTAGTTTTTTTCTGCAATCTGTTTTTTTATAAACAATAAGCAGAGACAGCTAATAATATATATTTTACAATATTAACTAAAAAATGGTAACAACACCCATCGACTTATATGAAATTCAAAATTAATCAAATATATATATATGAACTTTGAATAATTTTATATATAATATAATATATATATATATATATATATATATATATATATATATATATATATATAATAAAAATCTGAACTAATTCAAATATACTGAATCCATATGTTCCAGAGTGCACAAGGCCGTCGTTCAGTGTAATAAAAAAAATTCACCTGTATTAGTTAACACTATACTATTACTACTAAATGGTTAATTACAAGTAATTAATAATTGGAACATTGAAACACTTAAAAAAAACATTTATACGTGTGTGAAATTGAAATGTTTTAAGGTATAATTCATATTAAAAAAGCTTTTGGAAATATTAACTACCCAGAATTCGGAACTCGATATAATCCATCTCTCACTTTGCGAGTCTGATTTGAAAAACACTTATCACTGTTTATTAAATTTTCACTTTATGACTATTCACTTTCTGATAATTAAAAATTTAGATAATTTTTAACACATATCATTTTATTGATTTTTTTTATTGCTGATGATGGCACAGTTTCAATTATCACAAATTAATAGAAAATCCATTAAATCAATTAAATATTTATTTCTTTGAATTTTCACATATCTGAGCGGTTTGGGTTTTAGAAATTCATTTAGAATTTCTAGAAACAGATTTATTTATTTTCCACTAACTTAATATCCATTTGGTCGTTTACACACCAGCACACCACTGTAGCTTTATATTCACTAACTTTTGTTCAATTCACTTAGAAAATTTTCGGCAACTCGTTAATTAATGTTCAATGTATTTCGTTAGGAAAAATAAGAAATGTCTTAACAAAATATAAGGAAAATCTTGGATATGAAATATAGAATAGCTCACAATTATTGTTAAAGTGTTTGTTCCTAGAATTCTATTATGTTATTAAACTCTGTATCCACGCTCCAATCAGGTGAAAGGTACAAGAAAGTTTGATACATTTATGTTCACGAAGTTCAGTTTTAGCAAAATTGCAACATAACACGATATTTAGTAAATATAAGATAAAGTTATCATTTTAATACAATATTTTGAATTAAACTAAATATTTCAAAATGCACCGGAACTAACACCTTATTGGGGTTGTATGTTAAATAAAGCAAGTTGATTAAAATAGATCGATCTTTTCCTTTCTCTATTAAAATATGTGACGAACCATTTATATTATGGTTTAAAAAATTATGGTTTGAAAAAATTATTATATTATGCAAAAAATAAAATTATTATATATAAAATAGTTAATTAAAAATTACTATATGGTTATGGAAATGGAAATATTATTAAAGGTTAAATTATGGAGAGGATTTTAGGAGGGTTAAATTAAACGTGTGCATAGAGAAATATATTTTTTTCTATACATTGACATAAACACACACACACATATATATATATATATATATATATATATATATATGTGTGTGTGTGTGTGTGTGTGTGTGCGTTGGTGTGTGTCTATTATCGTGTGTCTGCATGTATATGTGTAAGTGTGATGTAAATATGTTTAAAAATTCATACTTAATATAGAATTTATTTATACAAGTGCATTCTCTCCACCAAGTCTAGTTTTTAGTTGATTGGTGCAACAAAACCAAAAATAATACTTACAAAAAGTGCAAACAACTCTACTTTCATATTCCTATAGTATTGAACTGGTTAGAGATTTAACTTGATTGAAGTTACTTCCAACTCTTCTGTAATTAATAAGAAAACACATTTATTATAAATTTCGATTTTTGTTTGAAAAATTAGTAATGCCACTATGAAATGTTAATCGTTTAATTAAAATTTAATATAAATAATCAATAATACTGAATTAAAATTTTTCTGGAATATTATAAAACAATGCTGATAGTATATTAAGTCATATACTTATTTATAGATGTAAGTTTGTAAATATAAGGATAATATGTATGTATATATACATATGTAATCAAGCATATATTAGTTTATTATTATTCACGTTGAAGTTATGTTAACAATGCAGTAAAATGAGTTAAGCGTTCTACTGACCAGGGTTCAATCAAATTCAAACGTTACGCAGTTTTGTTATTATTATTATTATTTTTTTTTGATAAATCTCCAGATTCAGAATTTTAGTGTTATATAGTGCTAATAAATAATCGTAAAAATAGTAACGAGATTAGATTAGATTTTAGTTATAAACTGAATGATTGTCTTTGCTCACATTTCGGTATGTATGTTCGGGCGGAGGTGCTCCGGAGCGTTTGCTTCGCCGGAACGTTTCTATCGTCTGTTACTGACTCTCTTTAATGTGTCTTCGATGTGTGTGTCCCTGGTTATTTGCGACATGCATCACACGTCAAAGGAATTGCTTTGCTACGATTGCAAATGATTTTTATAAACGATTGTTCATTGTCAGTTTATCTGTGAGATTTTTTGTATCTTTTATCTCGCTTCAGCATTTATTCTTAAGGCTGTTTTACATTCGGTTACAGATTGCGGCTCACATAGAGCATAAGCCAATGACCCGGCTTAAGCAGCGACTTAATGCATTTTCAATGACCTATATAAGATTCGCATATCGAATGCATTAACAATTGTGACCTAGAAATGATCTACGATATACGCACACTGATTTTCATCATGGTCCGATGACTTACATAATATTACATTTCCAAGAAAATTTCAGGAAAAGCGTTTGTTTTCCAGACCCGTGTAATAGAAATTAGAATGAGTGTAATAGTGAATATTGTTAGGGTCCTTTGTTGGTATTGCCGTCGTTCTTTTATCCGTCTGTCCGACTGTTACAGCTCTTTTGGTTCTAAAGAGATAAATCTGGTCAGAAAATTTGGCGACAAGATTTTAACTAAACTAGGTGCATGGCATCATGCCTTAAGGCAAAATGCTGGAATTTCCCGTACCGTAATTGAACATATTGGTACGGAACCCAAAAAAAATTATACAAAATGTGTACACATTATTAAAATCTCTATAAAATATCTGATAATTTGATGTACATATGTCCAATAAACATTTTTGACCGCCAAATGACATTTTTTTAACTTATTCTTATTGAGAGTCCATAACCGCTGAGCCTGCCTTTCCAAAAATTTAATCAGTTCTTCATCTCTTCAATACAATAAAAATGTTTTTTGAATTATTTGAATTATTAAAATCGGACGCTCGTTCTCTTAAAAACTGAGTTACCGTTTTTGGCACTTTTTTGCCCCGTATCTTTGAAACGGCTAAACCTGATTTTGCCAAAAACTAATCAGCACGTCTCCTTATCAATGCGAATCGAATGTTTTTTGAATTATTCAAATCGGTTGATTGGGATTCTCTAAATCGTCGACGAAAATTTGTATCCGCACACACACACATACTTCCATTTTTTCTAAGGTATGCCAAAATATTCAGATACCTTTGAAACGTAAAGATATATAAAAATTTTCATTTTCGATTTTTTTTGCGATTACTATAACTTGCCCTACGGGAAGTTAATAACTTTTCTTGAGTTTTGAAATTTTAGAGAAAATGGCATGTATATTTATCCGTTCATATTTTTTATATTTTAAATTTTGGAACTCTTCTGACAGGAAGAGTCGGTCGAGATCAAAGCGATCAGTTTGATTCAAAACAATAAAATTTGAATACAATTTTGTTCATTTTATTTATTACTAAAAGACAAATATAAGCTAAAAACTCTTAAAAGGGAGACTGGGTACGGTTTTGCTAGGATACGGTAGTGACAGTCGTCGTAATAGCTAAACTATACTGATTTTGAGGGTGAAAGATGAAGTATGATTGTTCGAACAAGTTTCCAATATTGCTTTCAGTCAGCATCCTACATTAACATGACCTGTAGACCGTATTGCTTTTAAAAGGTCAAAAGTAAGTTTTCATGTTGGATTTTTTAAAATCATAATTGTTAATTGTATACAGATAAATCACTTTGCTGTAAGTTAAACATTAGTAGTTATTTACCAGCAATTAGTTTTTGCTTAGATAATTTAGCTCATTTATAATGATGATTTGTTTTCAAAAGTGTGCATTGGGTGCGGTTGTGACAAATTTTGGGATACATTTTTTATTAATACAAAAGAAAAAGGAAAAGAAAAATTTAATACAGAAAAAAATTTACAAAGATTTTTGTTAACTTTGTTTAAAAAAATATGTTTTGTTATATTTTATGTTCATGTTGTAGTGTTACATAATATTGTCATTCACGACAATAAAAGTCAAAGTTATAAATAATTTTGGTGTTTAACCTATTTTTATGCCTATCACAACCGTACCTCGGGTGTGGGCAGTTGTGACACCCGCCCCTTTTTTTGTATGATTTGATTTTATGACAAATCTATCGTATTTAGGGACAGTATTTCAATACTTTCACGTAGGCATATATTGAAATTACCATTTAATTTTCTTAGCTAACTGGTAAATTAACAAAATTATTGCTGATCAAAAAAAAGTGGCAATCGTACCCAGCCTTTTCTATTATGCAAATGCAAACGGATTTTCATGAAAATATTGAATAGAACTATTTATAATCAAAGTATGACTATATTCGAAAAACTTCTATTTACTTAATGTATTTACATTACCAAAACTAAAACATGAATACAGAATTCGGTTAATTATAATAAGAATTATGGAGTCAGATTTTTCAATAATTTAGAATGCTAAATAATTTCGATTCAGGTTTGAGATCGTGTAATAACATTGCTTTACTTTAATTTAAAATAATTGTTTCATAAATAATTCAAAAGAGATATTTCTGTCCCTTCATGTTTAATAATTAGCATGATTCAATAAGGTATTTAAAATGAATCGAAATCGATAATTTGAACATGTGTGAGTAATCTTTGTTCGAAAAACGTTAAATCAAATAGAATTGTTAATTTGTTTCGAATCTATTTAAAAATACTAAAAATTAATATCTGAAATATAGGTATATCGAATGCACAAGCGAAACGTTGCTTTAGAAGACGATTAACGCTTTAGCAGATCAGACTAAAAGTGAATCTGACTGTGAGAATTTGAGAACAATGCAAAACGTGACGTAGTACTAAATTCGGCTACTGGGCTATATCAGTACAAAGTACAAACGTAGCATATTGTGAAAGGGAAAACTTTAACGTTACGCAAAGTGTATTACATGAAACTATTTCGGACTTTATTCGCTCTTATGTGCATGAGATTTTTTTAAATTACTTCAGTTATAATTCTACGCACACACACACACACACATATATATATATATATATATATATATATATATATATATATATATATAGATTTGTTTATACAGCGAACTTGACACTTGATATGTGTCATCATTCAGCAAACGTTCAAATAAAGAAATATCAATATCAATTCGTATTTTAATTCAACGAATTGTATGTATATATATATATATATATATATATATATATATATATATATATATATATATATATATTATATAGAATTTTATGATATGAGTGGAACGAATATTAATTGTTTAATATGAACAAAACAGCACTCAGATTTGTTTAACACAACTTTATTTTATGATTACAGACGTTTCGAGACCATGGTGTGTCTCATCTTCAGTGTAATTTCAAAAACAGTTACTTATATACTACACATTCTTTAATAATTTATTTAAATTTCATTTAATTTTTGGTATACAAAAAAACACCAACTATTCCTTGCAATGCTTGACACAGTACTAAAGAAACATATAACACTTACAGAAATATTCTAAACAAATTTGAAGTACTTATATAGATGGAGACAGAGAGGGTATCATTATAATGTAAACAAACACATGAACCATGAGACACACCATGGTCTCGAAACGTCTGTAATCATAAAATAAAGTTGTGTTAAACAAATCTGAGTGCTGTTTTGTTCATATTAAACAATTAATATATATTATTATATATATATATATATATATAATAATATATATATATATATAATATATATAATATATATAATATATATAATAATATATATATATATATATATAATATATATATATATATATATATATATATATATTTACATATATATTCGATGGTAGAGTCTTGAATTTGTAAATATTTTGTAGAGCTTCGAACAAAAAATACAAAAAGTAATAAAAAACAAAAAAGTTTTTTAAAAAAACATTACTGTCGACTAAGTATGTTCCGTCTTCAGGACATCTGTCAAGAAACATGATCTTGATAAGATTTTGGCAAACAATATGTTTAAGAAAAGTAGAAGCCATCACCTTCATCCTTACAACGTTCCTATCGCAAGAGAAACAGCAAAGTTTGAAAATCCATAACAAAAGTATTTCTTCTCGTTGTTACTTTTTTTGGTTGTGAACACTGTTGTTCAGTTTACGAGAATTTAATATAATTTCTTAACAGGACCGGATTTATAAATTTGGCGCCATGGGGCACTGACAAAAATGCCGCTCCATCTCTGAAGTTTTACTTAAATTGTTTTAAAAAAAAAAGTTTTTTAAAGGGCATTTTTTTCATTTTTTTAAAAAATTTAAAGTTCTTTATAAAATGTAATTTTCACTACGAGAAGTTCCAGTAATTTGCAGTAATTAATGGAACAATGCCATGCGTCACTAGTTTAATTTTTTTCGGCGCCATAGGCTTGGAAAGCACAAATTTGTCGTCCTAAGAAGGCTCGAATTCTGAAGAACATATTTTTCTTAAACTTTCAGCTCGTTTACGAAACTTTATCTTATCAAATTGCCAAATTTGATAATAACTTATTAACCAATTTGTTAATTTACGTTCGGAGAGGGAGGCAAAACAAAATAATAAATTTTAATATTCATAACTCATAATAGATCATAAAACATAATAGTTTTGTTAATTATATTTCTTGAAATAACAAATTTTATTAAAAAAAAAATAGTTAATTACATTGTATAGCATTTTTTCCCACTATCCAAATTTTGCCGCCCCCGAAAATCTGCCGCCCTGGGCAGTAGCCCCGATTGCCCCTACTGTAAATCGAGCACTGTTTCTAAGTATACGTTATTTAATTGCTTCATAAGATGTATTGTTAATTTTAAGTTACATTCAACTTTTTTATATATAACCTCTATAAAAGCTTACACGTGGGTAGGATAAAAAGGATCAAATAAACTTTTACATTGGCAAAGGTGTAAAACAATAAAACAAATAGTAATTAAACAAATAAATTAATTTTAAAAATGCAATTTTATAAGAGATAATTTAGTCATTCCAACTCATTTGATAAATATTTCTGACGAAATACTATATCACAGTTATATACAGTGTTATTTCTGTAAAAATGTATCCATGAAATTCTGACGAAATACTATATCACAGTTATATACAGTGTTATTTGTGTAAAAATGTATCCATGAAATTTATATTTTACATCAAAATTAAATTAAAACCGAAAATAAGTCATTAGATTTTTGTTTGCCCTCTGGCTGCTGTTCCATTTTACTCTGCTTATGTGGGTAAGGACCAGGTGACAAATTTTTGAAAGCAACAAAAAAGACATATCTACAATAATGAATTCGCAGGAAGTTTTACTGAACATAGTCAGATAGTGGTTTGATTGATATATGTTATTTGTAGTGATATAATTTGTTTGGTTTTTACATTGTAATTGCTCAAAGTCAAATTAATTGTGAGCCGCGTTATCCTAATTACACACACACACATATATATTAGGGTGGTCCTTAAAATGGTCATTTTCGAATTTCCTTGCTCCCAGGGGCTCAAATGGTTCCAAATAGATAAAAAACAATTCTCTGAAAGTTTTAGCTCTTAATATTAACGTTTAGATAGAGCGCAATTCAATCAAAGTTTGTATGGAAAGAGCATGGAAAAAAATTTGAAAATTTAAAAAAAATGTTTTAGGTATAACTTAGCGACAAATGAATGTGTTTTATTTATTCATTTGTTCGCTAAATTACATCTAAAAACATTTTTAAAATTTTTGAAAATTTTTTCATGCTATCTCCATACAAAACTTTGATTGAATTGCGCTCTATCTAAACGTTAATATTAAGAGCTTAAACTTTCAGAGAATTGTTTTTTATCTATTTGGAACCATTTGAGCCCCTGGGAGCAAGAAAATTCGAAAATGACCATTTTAAGGACCACCCTAATATATATATATATATATATATATATATATATATATGTATTTATCTGTGTGTGTACACTTAATTAATGGCAATTTTCTGGGATTAATGTAAATATTTTCTTCGTGCGCTATCGATATAAAAGCAATACACGCATGCTACATGCATGCATGCACGTGTTTGAATGTATCATATATAATATAATATAATATATATATATATATATACATATATATATATGTATATATAAGTAAATATATGTTTAGATTATGTAACGAATAAATTACAAAATGATTTAAATGAGAATAACAAATATATTATGTGTAATAATGTATTGATGTGGAATGCGCGGGTACGCGGATACGTAACAGCGCCAAATACGGATATTCATTTCATGATTATCACATATAAGGCGATCGCAATATACTGGTATTCACGATCGAGTTCATTTAAAATATTGGTTACCACCTCGGGTATACCTACTACGCATTGCTGCCTACGGGTGTTTATGATCACATTTGTGTCCTTTCATTTCTAAAAGCAGTTCATATAGCCCATATTACACTTCATTCCTAAGCTATATCGCATCTAAAAATATGTCCCTATAGAATTATCAAATGAGAATTTTTTTCATAAAATTAGTTATGCTTTTCAATGACAAATAATTTAATCAATTACCCCATTCTGAGAACTCTGCACAGATACGCTTTTTTTAAAAAAATAAAGTTTTTTTATTACAAATTTGTCAATCCTTTTTATGAAATTATTGTGCACACTAACAAACAAGTGCGTACTAACTTCACTTTAAATTATTGGCAAATTACTTTTTTGGTATTTGCAGAAAAGCACTGAAATATTATATCATTTATTGTTGCAATGCAATTGACATGCTGCATATAATATATATCTTCTATATATATAAAAATAAGTCGGGTTTTCCTTCCTGACGAAATAACTCCAGAACGCACGAACCGATTTCGACAATTTTGCATTCGTTGGAAAGGTCTCGGGCTCCGCAAGGTTTATAGCTAAGAAAATTAGTTGTGCATGACATCGTGCCTTAATGCAAGCTGCTGGAACTTTACGCACCGTAATTAAAAATACGAGCAATGACATTAGTGAGAATTATCAGAATTATGCTTGGTTAAGTCAACGAGCAATTCTTGCCGCAAAGAATAATGATGTACACGCCCTGAATTTCACCATTCAATCAAAAATTGCTGGCGATTTGGTGACATACCAATGATTCTGACTGGTTTTCCGTTCGACTTCAAACGATTGCAATATCCAGTTCGTCTTTTGTTCGCAATAACATGTCGCAAGGCCAAACGCTTAGTATTTGCGGGATAAATTTCATATAGATTATTTAGAAAATCATTGTTTTTCACATGGGCAGTTATACGTTGCCTGTTCACGAGTTGGAAAACCATCCGCTTTGTTTGTGTTAACGTCAGACCAAAAAACAAAAAATGTGGTTTACCAAAGATCACTTCCATAAATGGGTAATTTGCGGATTCACTTCCATTTACTTAGAGAGATTCAACTAAAAAACACTTCATTTTTGTAATCAAAATAAATTCGTTACAGTTGTATAATAAAATCAAATTTTTCCTTTTAAAGTATGAAACAAACAAAAAATTTCTTCATCTTTCTCACGAAACCATCTGGTGGCGAAACGGAGTTCGTCGGGTTTGCTAGTATATATATATATATATATATATATATTTAAATTATAGAAACACAAAGCTCAAATATTTAGTTTCGTAGAATATAATCGTCTCATCTGATCTTCAACATAATATTATCTTAAACCTAACAAGTGGTGTATGGCATCGTGCCTTAAGGCAAATTGCCGGAACTTCCCGTACCAAAAATTAATTTTTTTAAAAAAAGGTTAAATATGTTTTAAACTTTGAAAAAAATAGATTTTAGAAAAGTTTTAAATTTTTGAAAAAAGAAAGTTTTGGAATAAAATATTTTTTTAGTTTAAAATATTTTGGCAATTCTGAACTTTTTGTCAAAGCAATCGTACTGCTTTAACTGCATAGAGACGAAATATCGAAGCGCGTAAGCGCCAGTCGCCGTCTAACGGAGAAACATTGGTACGGAACCCATAGGAATGTAAACAAAATTTATACTTATTGTTAAAATCTCTATAAAATATCTGGTAATTTGATGTACATATGTCCAATGATCATTTTTGACCTCAAAATGGTATTTTTTTACTAGATCTCCGAAACCGCTAGACCTGTCTTCCAAAAGATTTAATCATTACTTCATCTTGTCAATACAAGTAAAACGTTTTTTGAATTATTAAAATCGGACGCTCAGTTCTTGGCACTTATTGCCCCGTATCTTTGGAACGGCTAGACTTGCCTATGCCAAAAACGTGTTCCCGAAATCGTCGACAAAAATTTGTATCTGCACACACACACACACACACATTCATCCATTTTTTCTAAGGTATGCCAAAATATTCAGAAACTTCTGAAACATAAAAATATATACAAATTTTAATTTTTAATTTTTTGCGAATACTATAACTTGCCCTACGGTCAGTTAAAAATCATTGTCATCTTATCTTAAACCTAAAATGTTTGACAAAGAATTATATAATTTTTCGCTTGTTGTTAAAATCATAACGACTTATATTGTTATATTAATAATAAGTAAAACTTTCAGATTTATACAGAGGTAATTTAAAAGTTATAATGAACGATACCATGGCAAATATCATTTAATTTCCGCATATATATTAGGCTATCGTGCTCCAAATAATTTAAAATTCAAATCGTTCTCCAAAGTTAGCGACCAACGCCTTTATTGACACTCTTATATTTTGTAATTAGATATTAGATATATGATCTATGTATAAATGATGTATATCACTGTTTTACACGATACTCGTTTCACACGTTTACGATCTTAAACGATTTTTTAAAATAATTTTCAATTTGATAAAATATATAAACTTAAAAGAGGCATCTATCCAGGTAATAGAATAGATAGAAAAAATAAATTCAAGAGATCCATACGTTTCGAGTCCCGATTTGACCTTTCCTTCAGTTGAAACAAAACACAAAGTAATACACAAACACAAAACAAAAACATGTCAAAGACAATATTACTTCAGAACAAGCAAGTTAGTAAAAGATAAAAATGAAATATATTCAAAAAAATAAACAAAAATAACAATTTCGACCATCACGTTCCAAAGGGTGAAATATGATATATTAGATGAGTCAAACTAAAGTATCCATAATAATCAAAAATATGTCGGAACTCTGATATAATATTATATACTCAGATTTCCTGTGAAGTACAGGAAGTGTATAAAAAAATTACAAATATTAATAAGATATTTTAATGAACAAATTATAAAAAATATAAAATTATTTAAACCTCTATTAAAGTAAGGGATAGAATTGAGAGGTAACAATTACTTTCCTGCCTTTTAATATTGTCAATAAAGTATTATATTTATTTATTAACTTTCCTTTACTTTATAGTAGTATTTAAAAAATTAGATATTTAGATAAAACTTTCAACTATTTATTGGGAAAATAAAGTTGAAACTTTGCTATTTCCAATTGATATCTCTCAGACATATTTATAATATCTGTAATTATATTTTATAGTGCACGTACACTAGTGCTTGTATGTCCTAAAATTAGTAGCTCATTATTTTAAATTTTAATAAATTGATAATATTTAGCTCATCACATCACAAAAGCAACTTCTGACACAAATTTTGACTATAATATTTTATGTATTTTTAAAATTAATCTACTTGCCGTAGAAACGTAAAATTTAAGTATGTTGTTCGGGACCATGATATCTATTGACATAAAAAGTTTCATCAAAAAAAAATTTTAACAGTTAATTGCGAAGAAACGGCTCGGCCGATCTTTGTCCAAAACTAATCAGCACGACTTCCAAATAATATATTATTCTTCGAATAGTTTTTGAATTTTAAAAATTTGTTTAAAATTTGTGGCTAAAACGTGGACGGAAAATTTTTCACTTTTCTGCTAATTACAAACAAACGGCTCAACCGTTTCAAAAATCTAACCGACGCGAGTGCTTATCGACTCAACAGTTTTTGAGAAAATAACGATGAAAAGCCTGATTTTTACAAACGCCAAAAAAAAACGATCGTCGCGCAAAACTGATAAACGCTAGTCCTCATCAAGATGCATCAAATGGATTTTAAATTTTTGAAATCGGTGTGCCGTTTTTTGAGAAAACGTCGATTTACGGTAAAAAATCTGTTCACGCACACGCACATACTTACACACACATACTTTATCAAAATTTGGTCTCATTCGATTCAGAATGGCTTGAAACGTCGAGAAAACATAAAATTAGTGAATCCAATTTTTTATGAAAACATAAACTTCTCCTTCGGGAAGTTAAAAATAAAAATGAAATGCAATGAGATATTTCTTAGTATGCATTTGAGAAATCAGCCCTAGTCGAAGGTCGCACTTCTTAGAATTATTGTTTTTTTTGTTTATTGGGCCGTGTGATCGGTCAATACTTCTAATTAATGATAACGCATAATTTGCTACCACGCTTCATTTATTATTGCTTCCGAACAACTCTGATATGATTTACAACGATTTACTGGAAATAAACAATTCCGCATAGCTTCGAAATACATATAAAACAAAGTGTCTCTTCGAGATAAAAGCGGTAAAGATCGTTATTTGAAGTATCTGTGCCAGGTACCTATATGAGTCAGACAAAAATCAATTTTTTTACATTTTCAAATTTATCCATTTACCATTCCTGGCTTGCTGAAGTTACACTATCTCCGCCTCATCTTTCCTCATCATGATTATCTGCTGCTCAGTTGGTTGTGACAATCTTCTTGGCTAGTAAACCTTTCGTCTTTAATTGACCTGTAACTCAATCAGAGATAATCCAAGTTTCTGTTTAAAATTCAGTTGAATACCCCGACCGAAGGACAAAATATTTGTTCGATCACTTTATGCGGAATTTGTTTTACAAAAATTGTCTGGCGCAGCGTGAAGGCCATTATGGGGGCACAAATGGTCTCTTCCTACAGTCGGCTATGTCTACTCCTTCTATAATTAGAGAAATGTAGCCAAATTAGGATGTGGGTCTTGAATTAATTTATTAGTATTTCATATTAACAAAGTTGAAAACTTGAATATAAATAAGTTATATTGAAAATTACACTTACTGCAAGTTATATATATACAATATATTTTTACATGTTATGTCTTTCCATACTATTTTATATTTATTTTATAAATATATTGCAAATTGGTGGAACATCCAGTACCGTTATGAAATATTTGAAAAATATTAAATGTTTAATAATGTTTAAATTTTAATAATGAAAGTTACAGTATTTATAATAATATATTTGATATTATTATAAATATTGTAACTTTCATTATTCGTATTTTATAGACAAAATATAAGAGCTTATAAATTGGGCGATAATGAAAAAGTAAATGAACATTTATTCAAGAAGAGTTAGAATGAAAGATCTTATCTCATATTTCTAAGAATTATATAAACAGAATTAAAAGAGTTAAAATTGTTTATTTTGAGTATATAAGTGACCTTTAGAATTTTAAATAGAATTAAAATTTGATATCAAAAAAAATTTTTTTTGGAAATTAAAAAAAAAAGTAAAAAAAAGTAAAAAAAATTGCTTTCCTCAATCGTTTTGCCAATTTTTGTATAATTAGCTCCGTATCTCCAAAACGACTGGATCTTTCTTCGCCAAAAAGTAATCACCACTTTCCCCATCATTACGAATTGATTTTTTTTTTGAATCATTCAAATTGGATACTCCGTGTTTTCAAAAGCTCGATTTCTCGATCTCCGAAACTACTGGACCGCTATCTTTGCCAATAACAATTAGCACGTCTCCTCATTACTAGAAGTTTTGGTTGAGAGCACTATTTGTTTAGTTTACGAGTCTTTAATATAATTTGTCATTGCAAGCCTGCTGGTGATTATTCACAGTGTAATCTCTGTAAAATATTATATCTGAAAGCCAAAATGTATTTCGTATTCAGCCATATTCCTTGTAATAAATAATCACATAAAAGTTTTAATAGCTTGAAACTATCTCTAGCGTTACAGTTTGATAAGGCAAAGCATTCAAATAATTATTTTATTGCAATCGAATTCGAATTCGTATAATTCAAAATGATAAAATGTTCATGCATTTTATTTATACTTTTAACTATATTTTAACAAAATTTATTACTTTTCACAAAGAATATCATTGACATTTATTGTTACTCCACAAATAAATTCCTGTTATGTTTAAACTTTTAATAATAGTGTTGGTAATTTAATAATGTTATAATAATGTCTGTATAAACAATTTAATTATCAAAAGATATTAAATTATTTGCAGTTATTTGAACACGTGGTATTAGCAAAGTCGCTGAGCAAGGGTCATTCTGAAAACTTTCGACCAGCTGCTCGAGGTAAAATAAAAAAAATCAATAAAAATGATCAATAAAAGATGTCCTCACAGTACAAAAATATTATATTATGTGTAAAAATATTATATTATGTATATATGTATATATTTATATGCGTGTGTTATATATGTTATGTGTCGCGTGTATATATATATAAACAGTGGAATCAGTGACATGCCAATGTAAGGTAAATGTACCATATTACGGGATGTTAAGGAACGTTTGAGTTTAAAAATAATTTGTAAAAAAGTAGGAAAGTGAACGAGCTAAAACTATTCTATTCTATAAATTCAACTTATAAGATCATTATGAACTAAAATTTTGCGGCGTAGATTTTAATTTAATAATCGGTATTTTGATGAACCACTAGTTTGTCCCTAATTCCGTGATAAAATTTGGCTCGTGACATAATGCCGGGAATCGTTGTACAATGTACACTATATACATTTTTAAATGCGTTACTGTTATTACTATAGCGCATTTTAAAAAATATATATCTAGTTAGCGATCGACATGAAAAAACAAAGACAAATTAACCGTTTTAATTGTTATTATAATTACCGTCTGAAAGTCCAGAATTTTCTAGAGTGCCGTACTTCCGCCGGTCCCGAGCGTGCCGGACTTTTGCTCTCAGCTAATGTTATTTAGATTTTGTTTTTCTGAACTTGAAAGACTCTATATTTATCTCGACGCCTTTCGATGCTTTTTTTAACTTCCCGTAGGGTAAGTTATAGTAATCGCAAAAAAATCGGAAATGAAAATTTTTATATATCTTTACGTTTCAGAGGTTTCTGAATATTTTGGCATACCTTAGAAAAAATGGATGTATGTGTGTGTGTGTGTGTGTGTGCGTAGTATGTATGTGCGTGCGGATACAAATTTTCGTCGACGATTTCGGGAACACGGATGAAGCAATTTAAATAATTTAAAAAACATTCGATCCGTATTGATAAGGAGACGTGCTGATTAGTTTTTGGCGGAGGTAGGTCTAGCCGTTCCGAAGATATGGGGCAAAAAGTGCCAAAAACGGTACCTCAGTTTTTAATAGAACGGAGCGTCCGCTTTTAATAATTCAAAAAACATTTTACTTGTATTGACAAGATGAGGATTTGATCAAATTTTTATAAGGGCAGGTTTAGCGGTTTCGGAGATATAACGAAAAAAGTAAAAAAAAATGCCATTTGGCGGTCAAAAATGATCATTAGACATATGCACATCAAATTATCAGATATTTTATAGAGATTTTAACAATAAGTATAAATTTTGTTTACATTCCTATGGGTTCCGTACCAATGTTTACTCGTTAGACAGCGACGCGGCGCTTACGCGCTTTATATTTTGTCTCTATGCATTTAAAGCAGTACGATTGCTTTGAAAAAAAGTTCAGATCTTCCAACATATGTCAAAATAAAGAAAACATTTTTTTTTCAAAAAAAAAAGATTTAAAAAAAAAATTTTTAATAATTTTTTTTTCATTTTTTTTTTTTCAAAAAAAAGTAATTTTTTGTCAAATTTATAGTTTCTCAAAAATCTTATTTTTTCGAAGTAATTTTTTTTTCAAAAATGTAAATCGTTTTTAAAAAAAATAATAATTTTTGGTACGGGAAGTTCCAGAAGTTCCAAAATTATACTTATTGTTAAAATCTCTATAAAATATCTGATAATTTGATGTGCATATGTCTAATGATAATTTTTGACCGCCAAATGGCATTTTTTTCACTTTTTTCATTAGATCTCCGAAACCGCTAGACCTGCCTTTATGAAAATTTGATCGGTTCTTCACCTTGTCACTACAAGTGAAATGTTTTTTGAATTAATAAAATCGGACGCTCCGTTCTCTTAAAAACTGAGTTACCGTTTTCGGCACTTTTTGCCCCGTATCTTCGGAACGGCTAGACCTGACTTTGCCAAAAACTAATCAGCACGTCTCCTTATCAATACGAATCGAATGTTTTTTGAATTATTCAAATCGGTTGATCGGTGTTCCCGAAATCGTCGACGAAAATTTGTATCCGCACATACATACACACACACACGCACACACACACACACACACACACATACATCCATTTTTTCTAAGGTATGCCAAAATATTCAGAAACCTTTGAAACGTCGAGAAATGCAAAAATTTTCATTTTCGATTTTTTTGCGATTACTATAACTTGCCCTACGGGAAGTTAATTAAGCATTTTTATTACAGAAAATTTAAATATATATACATATATATATATATATATATATATATATATATATATATATATATATATATTAGGGCAGGTCGATTTTCATGAGTCGATTTTCCTATAGGCACATATTACTGAAGAAACCATATCTCTAAAATAAAATCTGATGTCCCGTGCAATGACTCAAAAATAAGGGTTTAAATTCGAAAATTTCTATTTTGACCCATTTAGAGTGCTCCAATCGCGTCCAAATGTATGGCCGATCCCCACTAACTTAAGGCCGATCCGCCCATGCCCGTGGTTCACCCCTTGAGAGATTATTGAACATTTATCCCTTATCTTTCGGTCAATGCACAGGATGTCAGAATTCATTTTTGGGGTATAGTTTTTTCAGCAAATTTTCTTATTTTGATCCCTAGAATCCGAAAATCACATGTGTCTAAGTGACCTTCAAATCGACCCGCCTTAATATATATATATATATATATATATATATATATATATATAATTTAATGTTTAAATAAAATAATTTAATGTTCTTAATTTTTATCAAAGATTTACATTCTGTTTCAGCAAATGAATCGCCAGATGATAATGATCCTAATAGGGTTTATTTGGAATCTATTTCGAAACAAACAAAACCGCTAAATAAGTTTTCAGCCATGAATAATTTAAAAAGTATGTTAAAGACCAGAAAAATAAATTTAGGTAATGGCAATGTACTAGTAGACATTTCTGTAGATGAAAGCGGTTCCGGCGAAAATTCATCCGGTGACGGTGAAAATAGTAATGAAAATAATGCAAAGAAAGATGTTTTAAATGGCACAGAACCAGACAATTTTAATAACTCTAGACCACATATAGAAGAAACTTATCCTAATACTGAGAACAATAAATGTCCGCCAGCGAAAAACAACAAATCTCCTAATACCGCAAACAATAGTCAATATAAACCCCATGATGAAAAATTGGAAAAGGACAAATATGATTTTGAGGACTCTGTTAGTTCATCTTATTCAGAGTACGAATCAATAGAAGACGATTTATATACTCATGAATACGTAATGGTCAATACAAATGACCAATATGTATACGTTAATGAAGATAAGCAATTTATGATAGGGATTTTGGGTGCTGAAATGATATATGACAGTTCAATTATTGATGACATATAATTAACTGAAGTATGTTCTTGAATTTATGATTATCTATTACTTTTAAAATAAAAACTTGTATTATTAAGATTTTCGCTGATGTGTTGCGATTGTAATGCATTTTTCATAATTCATAAGGAATAAAAGTATCATTATTTGTAACATTTAAATGTTAACATTACAATTACAAACATAGCAAAAATAAACAAAACTAAATTATTAAAAATCTTATCAATTTCACATAAATTTGAGGTGTTTTTTTTTAAGTCACATAAATAGTACTATGTGAACCAATTTTTATATTAGGTACTTTAGAAACTCAAAATAACTCATAACTTCAAAATATATACTTTGTGCTGCACAAAGTTATAGATACATTTGCTTATTTTTCATATATGGTAATTATGATAACAATCCCATGTCTTATTCTAGTGAGATGTAGTCAATCTTAAAATCTCCTTTGAATACACATCAAATAATACCAGTTTTATTAAAATAATAAATGAATTTTATAAACTTTATTAATTTGCATGATCAATTTAGTTTTAAATTTTTGGAGTTTTAATGCAACTTATTACATAAAATGTAATATCGAAAAAACTAAATAGGGGATAAAATTTAATATCATATATACAAATTTTATTTAATAAGTATATACACAATTATTTGAACTACATCAGAATGATCTTCAGATAACCGGACGCTAAGTGAAACTTAGCACATTTTATTATATTATCTTTTTACAAATGCAAGTAATGTTTAACATTATTTTTATATATATTACATAAAAATAATTTAAAAGAAACTGGCTATATATAAAAAATTGAATAAACAATGTTTCATAATATTTAACAATCAAATT
This sequence comes from Ctenocephalides felis, assembly GCF_003426905.1. Classification (NCBI taxonomy): domain Eukaryota; kingdom Metazoa; phylum Arthropoda; class Insecta; order Siphonaptera; family Pulicidae; genus Ctenocephalides; species Ctenocephalides felis. The sequence continues at coordinate 79,293,546 of NW_020538040.1, read as the reverse complement.
AAAATATAATCTAAGTATTCACATTGTTGGCAAATTTTCATAGAAAATTTTTCAATAGTGTATAGATGTATGTATACATATATATATATACATACATATACATATACATGTTACGAATGTTCATTATATATATAAATATTTGTTTGGTTTTTTTTTTATATTTCATATCATATATAAATATCATTAAAAATAAATCACTACATTGTACACAAAACATCAACTGTTTTTAATATACTTTTACATTTTAGCTAAGATGTCATCATGTCACTCACACTTGAATTTATATTTGGACCTTTCAAGGAATCATTAATATCACGTCTAAACATTGATAAATTCTGAGTAAACCTGAAATGACAAAATAAAATATCAAATAACATAGTAAAAACAAGATTAAATAGTAAAAAAAAATTTTTGATTATTACAACTTAATTAATTAATTAAATTTTGAAAAGTTTACAATTCATATTTAAATAAAATTATATTTAGTACAAAAAAATTAAAAAATTAAAAAATACCCTGCAAAAGTTTGGACTCACTTAGGAAAATCATTGTCTTTTTTATTCATCACTTTATTTATAGCTCTCCTTAGACAGTTTAATGTACATATTGATATAGAAAAACATTTTAAGAATGATTTTTGAGCGGTTTCTTTAAATTCTCATTTATTTATTGTAGATATTTCTGTTAATTTTCGAAATCTTATAAAATGTACAATGTTACAAACTATCACTTTGAATTACATTAACTATTTTTTTGAACTCAAATTAACTTTTACTTGATGCATCATCATTTAAAAATGCGCGTCAATGACTTCAAATCGAAAGGCCAACTCATTGATGAAAAACGGCTGGATTGATTTTTTTCGTTTTTTCCACAAAAATTAAAAAATATCACATGTAAATGTTTTTAACTCATAAATTTAATGTAATTCTCAGCAAATCTGTTACATTAAACTGTCTGAGAATGGTGAATAAAGTGATGAATAAAAAAGACAATGATTTTCCCTAAGTGAGTCCAAACATTTGCAGGGTAGTGTATTTGCAGGGTAGTTTTTAAAAAACATATCATGGCTAAAGGTCAGATTGGTAAATACAAAAATAAAAAAAATATAGAAAAAAGTAATACCTATCTCTATTTTTAGTCAATAAATTCCTTTCAATCCCCTCCATCAAATTATCAAACCACTGTGCCATGGCAGCTTGCTTATCTCTAGGCTGTTGGGCAATCAAATTTGCTCGCATTTCATTAAAGAAATCCTCGTTAAGAAGTATTAACCCAAGTAAAGGACGTGACATTGACCACTGATTCCGACAATCCTCAAACATAATAATATGTAATACAGTAGATAAAATCTGGCGTAATATGTCCGGATGCATTTCTAAAACCTAAATAAGAAATGAAATACATGTTAAATGTAATAGCATTGCAAACAAAAAAAGTGCAAGCTGATGACTATAAAAACTGTGATAATAATACATAATATTTATCATACTATATGAATGAGAACTACTTAATTCAGTAGTGCATACATATTAACAAAACAAAAGGTGATAAAACTTTTGTTACCTTCAAAAAAGTATTTTCTGCAATTCGTTTCTTCTTATTAGGAAAGGCGCATGCTGAAATTTCATAGCAAATTTTAATAAAACTATTCTTATAACTTAAAAATAGATGTTTAATGTTAAACCTACCTTATGAAGATTTAATTGATTACTTAAATCTAAATCAAAATGATTATATACAGATTTTGGGTTGAAATGTATAATAAAATATTATATTTTATGAATACCAAATATATTTAATTTTGAAGGAATAAACTTGTTTGAAAATAATATATTAACTTTCTTGGTTTTAATTAAACAGTTCAATGATTCCTACAACATGACTTGTAGTCTAATAAGATATAGATAAGCACTTTTATTATGCCAATATTGAATTACTTTGGTTTGTGATGACATACCTTTCATTGTAAGTTGTTTGAACAGAAAAGTAACAATAAAATCCAATGTTGCACAGCAACCGGTACATATTAAAGTATCTGTAAAATATAATTACAATTGCTATCAATAAATTTATGTCATATGTATGTATGTATATATGTATATATGTATATATATATATATATATATATATATATATATATATATAGTTAAAAAATAAACTATGAATATCTTTCAAAGCAACTCAAAAAGGACTGCAAACATATTAATGTATAAAAACATATATAAAGACACACACACACATATATATATATATATATATATATATATATATATATTCAGGGTGGTCCTTAATATAGACATTTTTGAATTTCCTTGCTCCCTGGGTGAAATTTCGTGTCATTTTTTATTGAAAATTCTACACTCTTGAAGATTTTTGAAATTTTTTTCATTCTATTTCCATACAAAACTTTGATTGAATTGCACTATCTAAAAGACAATATTAAGAGCTGAAACTTTCAGAGAATTGTTTTTTATCAATTTGGAACCATTTGAAACCTTGGGAGCAAGGAAATTTGAAAAAGTCCATATCAAGGACCGCTCTAATATATATATATATATATATATATATATATATATATATATATATATATATATATATATATATATATATATATATATATATATATATTGTATTCAATAAGAACCCAGTAATCAGAGAACTATTTTACAGAGCTGTAACCAATAATCTAATTTGTTAGATCATATAGCACTGTCATAAGCTTCTCATCATCTGAACTTTTTGTAAAAATAAATTGCTGCAACTTGTCTGAAAAAGCCAGATTTAACAGAAAACAATGCAGGTCAGAAATATAAATACTTTAAAAGCATGAACATATGCATAACACATATTAAGTGATATAAAAGAGCTGAATGTTAAAATTAAGCATTTTTGTTATATGCAAATACAAATGCTGTAACTAGCACCATGTAGTTATAAGCACATAATATATATATATATATATATATATATATATATATATATATATATATATATATATCTGTGTATGTAGAATATAAATACATAATGCAAGTTTTATTAGAAAGATGATATGATTTGTATCCAATATAAAAATAAAAACATATTTTGCAGTCCGTATTTGCACCTCCAACCTGTATAGTTGCTGTACAATGTAATATGCTGACCTAGAGCTGTCAATCCTTCCGAAATACTGCCCAGAATATATAAGAAAACTTGAGGTTCTAATGTAGATAGGAATGACATATGATCCTGTGCAAGACATTCTAACAAAACATAATATGTTTGTGATAATTTAGGATATTCCTGAAAAATATGTTCATTAAATATGCATATTATTGGTATATTATATTGTTACTACTCACTAATAAGTCTGATTGAGGTATTGATAAAAGAAGCTTTATAAATATGTTTAATGCATTATCTAAAGCATCATCTCCATATAGCCTGAACACTCCAAAATTGACATAGCTTCCACATAGAGCTGCTTTGAGCATTGAGAAACAGACTGATATACCTTTCAACTTTAATGGGTACATTTGCTCTTTAGGTACATCTAGAGTAAGAATTCTACTTCCTGCAATAATAGTAACTAAATAATTATCTATGATGATCGATGATTTTATTTTTTTAATGACTTGCTTTCTAAAGTTTGTCAAATAATTCTAATTCAATTAAAAACTCATGAATGCTAATTATATGATAAACGACTAGCAAAAAATTATTATCATTGAGCACATTCAAATTAACTTCTTTTTAAGGAAATACTCAAATAACTTAAATTAAATCCACTGTTTCTGCTATAAAAGAATATACCTATACACATTCCTAAAAATCATTAATAATTATTAATATTAAACTAATTATATTTAAACTTACCATAACCACATATGACTTTGCTAGCTTCTCTAAATAAAAGTATACCATTGGGAGAAGAAACATCAAATTGTAATCTTTGTGACCGGTTTTGAACCAATTCAGCAAATAATTTAAGTATTGGTGTCGTAACATTTGCATCATGACACCAAATTTCAATTGCACTTAATAATATAGAAGTATATCTAGGATATCTAAGGCAGTGAATAGGAAATTATAAAATGAAATATTCATTATACAATGTAAACCACTAAATGAAGGCTAGAATTAATTAGAATAAATGTAAAAAAAAAAATTTAGAATAAATTTAAAAAAAAAATTATGTTTTTTATTGAAGTTATGCCTGGTTATTATATATATATATATATATATATATATATATATATATGATTTAGTAGTTAATTTTGATGTTGAAATATATGAGTGAGTTCTTGAGGGCGATACATCAAACAAAGAAAAGCCAAAGATTTATAAAATAATCTTTATTTCCAAACGTTTCGACATTCAATTTAATGTCATCATCAGTGGATATTACGTTGGTTAGTTACATATAGAGAAGTGTACACAGCACTAAAGATTTGGCACTAACATTTATACAACTAACTTGTCAGCACTATGCATTTTTTTATATAATTTTTTTGTATGATGTAAACAGAAAAATGATAGTTTTATTGAACAAAAGTTTTTATTGTTTGTTGAAAGTTTTATTGTTCAATAAAACTATCATTTTTCTGTTTACATCATACAAAAAAATTATATAAAAAAATGCATAGTGCTGACAAGTTAGTTGTATAAATGTTAGTGCCAAATCTTTAGTGCTGTGTACACTTCTCTATATGTAACTAACCAACGTAATATCCACTGATGATGACATTAAATTGAATGTCGAAACGTTTGGAAATAAAGATTATTTTATAAATCTTTGGCTTTTCTTTGTTTGATGTATCGTCCTCAAGAACTCACTCATATATATATATATATATATATATATATATATATATATATACAGGTAATTTTTTTTAAGGATACATCCAATCAAAAAACATCATATAGGTAGATTTAGTATTAAACGCAAAAGCAAGTCCTCGCAAGTCACGTGCTAACCCTATTAATACTTTTTTGGTATTCTCGGCAGCATAAATAGCATCCCCTTGAGTCATGTGCGTGGCAATACTCTCAAAAGATGCTGTTCAAAAAAGAAAGTTAAAATAATAATAAATCTATATTCAATTTTATTAAAAGTACAACATTCAAGTAGCAACTACAAAGTAACCTGTCAAAGGCACCATGAAAGATAAAAAACGATCTTCCTCCTCGCCTAAATCAACCATAAGCAAACGTCCTAAAGAAGTGTAAAACATACTTCGGCATCTCATTTCGCTAACTGCAACACTTCCACCAAGGAAAGGAAAATGTTCACTCTAAATAAAGCAATTAATAAAAATCATGCACTATAAATGACAAAAATAGAAATAATGTAATTACCGTATGATTATTTAAAATAAACTGTACTTCTTCCAACTTCACTAATTTCCTTGCACAACTATATCCGACAGATAGATCATTCAGCAAATTCAATGTTTTACTAATAATTTGTTCACTTCGCCCCCAGTATTTTAAATTAGTTATACTAAAAAATAATTAGTTTAGATTTATCATATTTCATATTAAAACTGTTCTAATAATTAATCACATCTTATTTAATACCAACATTTTTCTTATAAATACGGACAAAACCATAGCATCATCAGATAAACCTAACACCTCAGATAATCGGCGATATACTTTAGAATTTTTTTGTACTTGATCACCTACATATATTTTACAGAACTTCTCAAAAAAACTCATCATTGCTAATTCCAATTTTTCACAGCCACCTTGCGATAAACGTGAATCCGTTAGATTCATCAGTTGTAACACCTGCAATTTTTTTTACAAAATGTCAATATAACACACTGCTTTAAAGATAAAATCAGATCAAATAGAACTTGATACATTATTTGATACAATTACTATTATTAGATGATTTTTAACACTATTTTGTACACATTTAAATTAATTTCCAGCTATGGCTAATAAATTTGGATTTTACTTTCATATACCACATACATATCTATATACATATAGCGATACCCCTCACGACGTACGCCTCGAACAATAGACGTAGCGCATAACAAACTTTTTTTTCGCTCGCGACACAACATACTCAACATATGTTGCTCAAATTAATTTAAAGAGTGATCTTCAATGATCTCGTTATTGGGTACTTCACATTCACACCCCAAAGATCTTGAGTAGATTTTGAAAGTGGATGATCAAAAACCAAAGAAGAAAAGACTAGTCAGCAGATTTCTAGTGCGTAAAGTCCAAAGGACTTTTTGGTCAAATGGAAAGTAGTGCAAAAATTAGTAAATGTTTACTTTTTGAACATAAGGCTAAGAAGATCAAAAATTTGTACAATGATAAGCTTGCCAATCATTTGTGGAAGGCCTTAAGAAATAAAAATATTTTTTTAAATATCTTATAATCTTTAAATATATTATGTGTAAAATATATGTTATTTTTTATGAACATATTTCAAAGAACACAACAAATTAATTTTATTTTCATGTATTTGTATGGAAAAACTCATGACGTATAGAAAACTTTTCATATAAGAAACTTTCTTCCAAAACGAATTAAGTACGTATAGCAATAATTCTTTGTATTATTAACTTACCGAAGGAGAAGTATTAACTTACCGAAGGAGAAAATACGCCTGGACCGATTTCAGAAATTTAAAAGCCATTTGATATATCTCAATGAGGACTACCGTTTGTCAGTTTTGTGCGACGATCTGCCAAGCCGTGGAAAAGAAATTTAAGCCGATTTTTATGGAACTTTTTTTGGCGATATATATCATGGTCTTATAGAACTTACTGAAATATTAAGGCCTTACAACAAGTAGTTTCATTTTATAAAATCAAAGTTTGAGAAAATGGGTAGTTTTTTTGACTTTTGTTAGAATTAAAATTAGACGATTTACTTGGTATAACAATAGCGTACTTAGTCTTAATGAACATACTAAACCATTAAAGTCCCATGGGAACTGGTTCAATTATAAAAATTATTGATTTGTGCTTTTAGAAAATACTCCAAGTTAACGTGTTCGTTTGTTTTAAAATATGTGTAATAAATCCATTCGGAATACTTTGAATCACTCATAAATTAATTTATTATTTATATATTAAGTCAATTATTTACATATATTGGGAAGTTCATGTAACTTGCCTCAAGGCAAAATACCAACTAGTTAAATTTATTATTCCCTAACAATAATATTATAATATTATATACATGTATATACTCTTTAAACAAAACATTTGAGTAATCTTACCCTACAGACAAGCTCACCATCCATCGCATCATGTTCTTCGGCGGTATTAAAGGCAACTCTACCCCCAACAGATGCTCCAATTATGTAAACTAGCCACGTCAGCTTTCCTACAATAAATTGAATATGTATATGCATACATATAGATACATACACAAAATGTATATACCTTCTTGTATAAGAACATCCATTTGAGCAGGGGCTGGATTAGTCAAAAGTTCTTGATAAGTTCTTGCAGATTGATCAAACAACTGAACTAATAATGAGCATGTCTTTTGGTATTCACAACGGCCAATTATAGATAACTGTTCTAATTGTTGTCGCACCATGCCCAAATCATCCAAAGGATCTTCTAAACCTTCCCTATTGAAATAAAATAATATGAAATTCACAATAAGCACAAAATAAAATTAGCTTTTAAAATACCTTACAACAACTGCAACACTTTCCAATCTGGATGTGATGTAAGCATTTGTTACTTCTGGTGTGTATGTATCTAATAAATGAGGTTCAGTAGCTTTTACATATGGAACACTAGCTACCATGCGTTGCCATAATGACAGCAAGTAATGGACACTGTTTGGTGCAAACTGCCACATCTAAAATAAATTAAATTAATGATTTACAGATATATTACACACACATTACTGTAATATTACCTGCAGGCTCTGGACTGTGAATTCGGCAATAAGTTGAATTGCTTCAGGGTAATTCTCAACCATTACTAATTCACCAAGTTGGTAATTACTTTTCAGGCGTGCAAGAAGTCTACAAAATTCGTGATAATTCCCAGGATCGCTTAAGCCCTATAACATAATTATGCAATAATAGCATACTACACCCCTAAAAACTAAAATACTATCATCAAAAATAACTTTACTTATTATATTTGTTGTAAAAAAAATAATTATAAAGAATGTGTTATAGCAATTCAACTAACTTGGCAATGATGATAAATATTCATTTTCATTATTTAATGTAATTAATTAAACAATACAATGAATATGCGAAAAAGTAACAATACCTGTGGATTTTGAAGTATGTGCTTCACGCCATTAACTAGATGAGTTAAAAATTTTGATCTTTCATTATTGGAAAATAATGATCTACGAACTGAGGCAATTTGAACCAAACAAGAAAGCGCCATAGTGCTCAAAGTAGTTGGTAAAGTACGATACAAATCGAAAAATAATTTTAAGGTGGTAAAATCCAAAAAAGCCGGCCTCCAACTAGTTGGAATCTGAAAAATAGCTTTGCGTCAAATAATGCTTAAAAAATTCTAAAACCTAGCAACTAGATTGTTTATTATACAAACACAATTATATATATATATATATATATAATATATATATATATACATACATACATCTGAGAATATACTAGAATTCTTTACCTGAACAGTGCAAAGATCATCTGAAGATTCATCTGTAGAGGTTCCTATGAAATCAAAATTTAAACAATTTTGGGCTAAATGTAGTAATTGAGTCATAAGCCTGCAAAATTATAATATTTAATTATTTGATTATATAACAATATAAATATAACTTTGTTGCAAATATACACATAAACAATATATCATCATAAATAAACAGCCACATCCATATAAATGTATATATATATATATATATATATATACACATATATATATATATATATATATATATACATACACATATATACACACACACACACTACATTCTTGTTTTACACTATTTTTTTAATAACGTTGAAATGTTGCAAAAATGCTGTATCAATTAATCTTTTCCAAGATAAAGCTTGTTTAATTAACTCATGTATATATATATATATATATATATATATACACTTGATATAATTTTATAGTTACAGTAATAATTTATCGAAAATAGTGTAAAGAATGTAGTGTTTCTTAATATAAACAAATATATGTATTTATATACATACACATATTTAAACATTCATTCAAGTGCAATACAGCTATAATGAGTTTTCATTAATCAATAATTTTGTAGCAGTTAATTGCAAATTATGTTTGACTTAAGCGTTTGTAATTATTATTTTACTATATAGAAAAAAATGATATTGTAGTGTATGGATAGTAATTCAATAATCTAGATAGCAGGTCTCCAAATTCTTCAAATAAACATTCTTAAATTTATATTAATTGTTAACATCAGTATCAGATTTATCTTTTTCTATCATGATATACATAATATTTTGATACACTTATAAAAACAATATGAAGTAAATCTATCAAACTTCTTACAAAAAGTAAGTTTTTAAAATAACATTAACAAACATAAGATATGTCAAATAAACATCAATTGTATAGAAATTCTCGTAATACAATAAAAATACTTTAATACTATGTATTTATAGTTTACGATATTTGGCTTATAATTAGTAGGACTAATTACTTTTTAACTGTAACGGTCGAGACGTTATAGGCAAGAATATTATTGCTTCATTAGAATGATATTTGTTGAATATAAAAAATAAGCATTTTATAGTCAACAACCGATAATGTACTTTCAATCAATATTATTTCACATGAATATACATTAAACTTGAAATGTAATACTATAAAAATTAAGATGTATGGATAGTTCTACTGTAATGAATATTAGTTAAATACTATCCCATTCTATAACAATAACTTAAAGATCTTAAATATGTTAACCAGGTTTAATAAGAATAAGCAATCATAGTTTCATTATCAACAAGCAAAATAATGACATAAAATTTAATATATGAAACAAATACATGCATGATGTAACCACAATAGTTACTATTTTAAAATAAGTCAAAGCATTACTACAAAATAAGCAAAGCAACAATACTACAGTCAGTATCATATTTATCAGTTAACTACTGTAAAAAACTACTTGACACAAATAGTGATCAGATTAGGAATTGACAAATCGAGTAGTAATCTTACCACATAATTTAAATTAATCAGAGTAAATAAGGACAATTATTGTGAAATAAATTACATAATTTGTAAAAATAAAACTGCTGAATAAACAGGGTGAATTATATGTCAAATTCAATAAAGAATTTCTACTCGATCATGCATAAAAATAATTTATTTGATAGTTTGCTAACAAACTATTTCTAACTGAATTTACAATGTGTAAATTTGAATTTTACAATTGTAAAAAAATAAAAGACAAACCTAATTCTTCAGATAAACACATTTTATACATTTCAGATGTAAAATTTTGTAGATTTATTTCACAATTGTATATCCTCTATCTTATTAATTCTTATTATTCTTTAATGAAAAGTTTTACCTATTTACTGCATACATGATTTATAGAATGCATATGGGTTTTACATTCCTATTACAACCACAGTGATATATAGACACACATATATAAGTTGCACTGCACTCACACAAACACATCACTGTCTAATCTTAGTGCAAAGTAATAATTTATTAACCTATATTGTTTTTCATGATTATAATTCAGCTCATCGCGATTTTCAAGAGCATTGCCCAATAAAGAGCAAGCTAGTCGAAACATTTCAAAGAGTTGGGAATCACGAAATGAACTTGCAATCTTTCTATGTTTAGTTAGAGATCTATTTGCATCCGCATCTGATATTTGATTCATTTCACTTGTTAATTCGGACAATAACTGTACTCCTATCATACAATGTTCTACAGAGCCCTAAAATGCAAGAAGTGAGTAGGCAAAATAAATAATGACATAAACCATACAATATGTTTATAAACAAACCTGTAAAAAACTAGTAACATTAGCAACAACATTTCTAAACACAAACTCTTCTTTGTAACTATCAAACCAACCAAGTTTACTAATTCTAGCAAATAAAGTTACAAGTGCTTGAATTACAAAGCTTTGTAACTTCGGCCGTGTTGCTAAGTAATTGAGTACATAATTCCTAAAAAATCAGAGGATATATTTATTTCTTAATAAATATTTTATTCTAAAAAACCTTATATCAAGTCTCTGCTGCAAACTTAATCCTTGTGCACTACGAGATACCAATTTAGTTAAGGTAGTTGCAGCTAAAAGTTGAGCATAGCATGAATCACCACGATCCAAGAGTAGTTGACATTTAGCCAAAGTATTGGGTCCCTCCTACAAATATAAAATAATGGTAAGTAAAAAGAAAATTATACAATATTACAAGGCCAATTAATTTATACATATAAATTAAAAAAGATATACCTGAAATATAACTAATGCCTTTTCAGCATCAGTTCGAACAGTAGAATCCTGTGACTCATAAAGCTGTTTACACAGCAATTCTAATTGTTGGACTTCCTGCAACAAATTTTCTATTATAATAAAATTTATTCAGTGTATTTCTTGTTTACATACATACTATATACAATTAAATTAAAAACAAAATTAATTTTTAAGCATAAATATTTGTAACTCAATATTCTATTTATTTATCAAACATATGATATATTCAATATTCAATATTGATATTGAACAAATATTATCCACAAAAAATTAAGTGAGGAAAATTTGTAATAATAATTAGTTAACGCATCTGATGCCTCGGACAAAATATATTCATTGGATGAAGAGCATTAAGTAAAAATCAATGAAAGTCAGCTAAAAGTTTATTCTGCATTAATTTACAATTAAATTTACCTGCTCATCAGCCATTTTTGCGGTAACTATCAACTAATGGCAAGTTTTTGTAATTTCAACTTTCAACACAAATTAAATATTATTATGTTTGTGGTTCCATCTGCTGCCTAAAGTATCAATTTTGTTTTTGAATGGCATTAGCATAGATAAATAAGCATTAGAATTGTGGCATCACGGCATCACATTGCGCAAAGTGTACCGAAACATGTTTGCAACATAATCATGTGAAATCATAAAAAATAGATCGAAAACACCATAGATAAATAAGCATAAATAGATCGCTATGTCTGGCCATTTGACGTTACCTCCATTTTAGTTTATGCAGCGATATGACAGCACTTGTACAATATATAAATTAACCGCTGGTATTATTCTTAGATGTGGTTTGCATACGCAATTCAGTATAAGAAAACCTAAATAATTTCTTATATTGGAAATGAGAACAAAACATACAATGCACAAAATATATTTTCAAATATATCACAAACATATTTTTACAAAGCATATTTTTACAAAGAAAGTAAGTTTCATAAGGTAACTACAGATGGCTACAGAGTAAAATTGCTACATAATAATTACATAAGGTACCTACAGATGGATACAAGGTAACATAAAGTTGTTATCTTAATCTAAAAATCACAGGAAGCTGGTCGTCTAATTATACAATTACTGGTAATATATGGAAGTATAAAATGTAAACGTAGGATATATATGACTTGGTAACGTCAGACAATTTAGGAATTTTATGTCATATAAAATTATTATAATTTGTAAAGTTGCAAAAAATGTCAAGTAAATATTTGTATTTAGCACTGATGTGCTTTATTTGCGTGTGTTGTTGTTATTCATTGAAACCCGGTGAATGTGACGGTGGGTAATACTTTTGTATAGGTTAGATATAAATGTTTTATTTGTTCCATTTTCATTACTTGTTCTAGAATTTATTGTAAATAAATTGGTAAAAATGTATTTATATTATAGTTTGCTTACCTATATTTTCAGTGTGCATTAAAACGATAGAAAAATTTTCTAAAGCACTGCCAGAATCATCCAAAAAAGACACAAAGCTTATTGAAGAAGAGTTTAAACAATTTTGCAAAGGAACTAAAAATAAAGAAAATCGATTTGTAAGTGTTTTATGACAAATTATTCGTTTTTGGTATTATTAATAAAAATATTTTAGTTTGCTCAATAAAGATTATATTTATTTATTAATATTTATAAAACATTTTTATTATCTTTTTTTCCTTCAATCATCAATTAACAATGTTTTATTTGTACAAATTAACAAAATATGAATAAACCTGCAGTTTTTTTACTAATGGAAAGTTATGTATTAATAAATGTGCATTAAAATGTTTTCTGATAATATTAACTATTATTGTTATTTTAGTGTTACTATTTAGGAGGTCTACCTGAGTCGGCAACTGGAATTTTGACAGAATTATCTAGGCCCTTGTCTTATAATTTACCGGCAACTAAAATTTGTGAAAGACTAAAGACAAAAGATCAACAAATTTGCGAATTAAGATTTGGTAAAATATCATATTGATTGAAATTTTTATAGCTTTTTAGCTCTTAAATATGAATTATATATATATATTAGGGTGGTCCTTAAAATGGTCATTTTCGAATTTCCTTGCTCCCAGGGGCTCAAATGGTTCCAAATTGATAAAAAACAATTCTCTGAAAGTTTTAGCTCTTAATATTAACGTTTAGATAGAGCGCAATTCAATCAAAGTTTGTATGGAAAGAGCATGGAAAAATTTTTGAAAATTAAAAAAAAATGTTTTAGGTGTAACTTAGTGACAAATGAATGAGTTTTATTCATTCATTTGTTCGCTAAATTACATTTAAAAAACATTTTTAAAATTTTTGAAAAATTTTCCATGCTCTTTCCATACAAAACTTTGATTGAATTGCGCTCTATCTAAACGTTAATATTAAGAGCTAAAATTTTCAGAGAATTGTTTTTTATCTATTTGGAACCATTTGCGCCCCTGGGAGCAAGGAAATTCGAAAATGACTATTTTAAGGACCACCCTAATATATATATATATATATATATATATATATATATATATATATATATATATTAAATATTGAATATGAACAATACAAAATTCAGATTTTTAACACACAATTAATTACCAAATAAAGTTAAAAATCTGAGTGTTGTATTGTTCATATTTAACATTTAATATTTGTTCCACTCATATCACAAAATTCTATAATATATATATATATATATATATATATATATATATATATATATATACTAAGTAGAATATTTATTTTCAGATGTACAAATTGATCTAGCTACAGTGGATCTGAAGAAGATTAAAGTACGAGAACTTAAGAAAATACTTATGGATTGGGATGAATCATGTGAAGGATGTATTGAAAAATCAGATTATATTAAACGTATAGAAGAATTAAAACCAAAATATATGCGTGAAGAACTATAAATGTAATGATTAGTTAAATTTTGAATAAATGGATTGTTTCAATTGATTTGTAGATAATTCATGAACTTTTTATATTTTCAAATTGGCATATTTTTTGAACAAAATTTATATAAATATTATTACATTCCCTTGAATATTTTTAATAAAGGTAATATATTTATTAAAACAGTCATTTATTTTTCTTATCAGAATGTCTCCTAATTAATATGATCAGCAAACAAATATTGTGAAAGTAATAAATAAAATGTTGTGATTTGATTTGATGCCATGGTGAAAAAACAGGAATTACTTATAATTTCAAGAGAGGACTAACACATATTGCATTAATACCCTAAATCATACATAAAAACTCTACTTAGTTATAATTTTATTTTTTTAGAATTTGACAATGGAATGCTTTCAAGTTTCTTTTTAACTTAAGAGTAGTGAGTATTTGATGAAGTTTTGTACAAAAGCATTCAGGATTCAGGTACAAAAACAAATTTGAATGTAAAAATATTATATTATTAGTATAGGATACAATTAAATATTCGTTAAGTTATAAAATGTCATTCTTCCTTTCCATCCAATGATGACAAATTTAATAGCAATTGCTCTTGAGATACACCTTTAAAACGATTTAGCTTTCCGAAAAACTTCTTTATTTTAGCCTTTCGTTTTTTTATTTTCCCATTCAATACACTACTAGATTCTAAATTTAATGATCTTCTTATTTTTCTGCCACCAATGTATATTATTTTATCAGCATTGCTATGTGGCTCCTCAAATATTGTTTCTAGACATGTGCTATGAGGTTTTTTGAAATTTTTGTTTGCACTTGTATAGAAAATTTTCAAGCGTTCTTCATCACTGAGATCTATTTTAATTTTTTTCGGTTCAGTCTTTACTCTACGTTTTAAACCATTGAGGGGTCTAACTTTCTTTCTTAGTACCATTTTTGATGACTCCTTTGATTCTTCATCTTTTCCATCCTGCGATGATAGTTGCAAGGACTGCATATAAGAATGTAAGGGCTCTTCAGGACTATAACAAAGATAGAAAGCATGTGAAATAAAAATGACACTTTGTATGAATTTTCCATACCTTTGACATTTGTTAGAATCGACTTCTTCCGCCATGTCACAAAGAAATGGGTCAAACTCTAAACTTCGCTGAGAAAACTTCGAAGCAGATGTTCAACAAAAAAAAATAGTACTACGAAAAAAACGACAATCTATGAAGTTTCACAAGTAGACAAATATTTTCATCGACATAGTGAGAATATACAGTACAATTTGATCGAAGTTGCTCTAAAAAATTGCTCATACATATAGTGTTTATATTTAATCAACTTCTGAAAGATTTATCACCAAAAAGTATCGTTGAAGTAATATCACTTGACTTCCGAATATATTAAAACCACGTTGAGCTATCAAGCCCTGTTTGTTTAAACCTCATACTTTTGAGCGGTATAACTACCCTATATACGACTGCTGTCTATGTATTTAACGTACAGAAATGTTTACCACAGCCACAGCATCGGTTTGGTTTGCATCGTGTATAGTTTGCACTTTTGAATGCAAGCTTAGGCCGCTTGCACGCACTACTCCTATTAACGTCAAATGTAATGACTCACCTCACGATGTCAGGTTGTCCGGGTCCAGTTATCATACAACAGAACCAGGCAAATTTCTCGTATCTTTCCTTCTTGAAAGGAATATTCGACAATAAATATTTTGAAAGAATATTCGAATATTCGAATAGTCGATTTAACCGATTGTAGAATGCCAAAACGATCATTTATTGTTTTTGGATGGATTTTATCCCGCGGACTCTTTTATACCGCGGTAACAATTTTCAAGTAATTTAAAATAAATCATTATGAAATTTAATTTATAATAAGATTTCATTAAATAACTATTTTATAGGTAAATCATAACCATGACTTCTCTAACATTTTATATTTAAACAGTGAGATCTGTCAGACTATTGGGGCTTTAGTTGCTTTAAATTTCTTTCTCTTATCCTTTTTGATTGAATAGGCAGTAATAACATTTTGAAGTAATTCTTTCTTTATTTCGATTTTTGAAGTAAAACTTCTTTAAGCGCGACTGGAGTGTACATCCGTACAAATGCAACGGAAGTTCGTTACTGTTCGTCATTCGTTATCGATGAGATCATTTCAATACGGGTCGATTGTGATTAGTTGTCGTGTATGTGAATAGAGATCTGTCGTTGTATGCATACCGGCATCAAAGTTGTATGCGTGTCGATATCAACAAGGAAACTCGCATAGATAAATAAACATTTTAAAGTTACATCGCAGTACAAATCTTGATTTAATGAAAAATGCCTGAATCAGAAGAATATTTTACCCTGTTTCTTGTTAATAATAAATAAATTAAATATTTGTGCCGTGTACTAAACGTAAGTTTATTAGTTAGAAATTATTTCTATATTATTCGTAGTTTTTATAAATCTTTGAAGTTATTAAAATGGAAAATATTTTTTAGGCAAGACAGATATTACCTGTTCAAAGAATGAGATTATATTGCCAGCTAAAAAGTAAAAAAGATACAAGCAGTCAATAAATGTATGTTAATTTTAATTACATAAAGTTCTTCAAGCACAATTACATGATGAATGAAGTTGCAAAAACAATATTTAGTTAGGCGTTGTTTAACATAATTCACTGTGTGAAGGAATATTATAGAATTCATTAATCAGCAATTACTTCATTTCTCTAATGAAGGTTCATTTCTAAATGCTAATTACAATGACAAACCGATCATGTCATATCTGAAGTATGACTTCAATTACATTATTGTTTTTAAATATTATACATATTTTAATGCTATTATAAATAGATATTTTATAATTTATTATTATATAAATGTGTATAATGGTTGACACTAATAAATGTGTGCATCACGAGTGTTACCATATTACTAATAAACATTATTCAAAATTGTTATATGATGTATTTATTTTTACTTAAAGCCATCTTGTACAGTAGCAAATAAGTTTTACTTCAATCGGATGTTAACCATTCGCGCACTCTTTTTTTTTACTGCTATTGTTACATATAACTTAAATTTTTCTAGCTTTAATGTTTATTTTGTGATCACAATTAGCATTGATATTGCAATACGATTGTATTGCTTTTTCAAATATGTATTTCATCTAATATAATTTAATTAACAGAAATTTTTAATGCAATGAAACAATAAATTTATTAGTAATTCTAAAGAGGAATTTTATCAGTAAAATATGCATGTGAAAACAACTTTATTCTATTTGAATTTTTTTATTTAAGCAAGCATGTTAGTATTGTTAAAAATAAAACAGTTGCTTGCAAATACTGGCATACATGTGTCACATATTAACTATAATTAAATGTTTATGCATTTATTTTATATATAACGTAAAATATATATTATTTTTTATAACAATATTTTCTTTTTAATTCGGTGAAAATTTTATTTAATCGCAATCACTTCCAGTTTGAAGCAATGTAAGTGCCTTTTGTAAATTTACAACTGCTGTTTTAATATCATCATAGCTTAAAGCTGAGCTGGCCCATTTACAATATTTTTGTGCTTTGGTTATTTGATCAGGTGTAAGACTTGCAGTCTATCAAAATAGAGAGGTTTTATATATAAGGATAAATCACAAAATTAAGATTAATATACATACTTCTCGATTATTAGTATCCTGCTGTTGAACTGGTTCCTCAAACGCTTTAAAACCTCCAATGTTTTCCTCCTGTGGTGTAGTATTAGAAACTGGTGGTGTTGTGGAACCTAATATATATATATATATATATATATATATAAATATATAATATATACATATATATATATATATATATATATATATTATTATCATTTTTAGAAAAACTAATTCATACCTGCAATAGGTAAAGTAGATGGGCCTGGCTCCGCAGACTCTTGATCAATGCCATCAGAATCAGAAGATACAGGGCCTATATTGAAATGTTTTTACATTTTATTTACACTATTTTATAGTTATTACGCATTCATCTCCATTTACCTGGTACAGGTGTTTCACCATTTTTCAAACATGTATGTATATATGCTGCTTTCCACTTAGCATATTTTCGATTTTGTAATACTTCTTCTGTTAGTTCACCAAAAACACTCAGAACATCAAATATTACACCAGCTGTATAAAATGCTTTGACAACATTCCTGACATAAAAATGAAATCTTGTTCATATTTCATTTATTTATTAATAATTGTTGAAAAAAATGATTATGATAAGCTTTTATTGAAAACTTATTTAATATATACTTATTATATTGAACATAAGGTTTAACTAAAATGGTATGAAATATTACATATAAGTACAGTAAGTACTCACTTCCCAAAATTTGCAGCTCTATCTTGTTTATCGGCATATAAAAATAACTTTAAAGCATAGTTTTCTAAATGAGCTTGTGCAGCCACTTCGTTAGTAACTGCTTCATTGTCAGCGTTTTGCTTTTTGCAGGTTTCTAACCAATCCATTAATGCCAATAATAAAGCAGTTTCTTCTTGAGATTTATTGGCTGTCAATTTCATACCGATTTGCAGCCCATACAGGCGACACCAATAACTTACAACTACGTCTCTCGTATCATGTTCCGAAGCAATTTTTAAATATTGCTGAATTGATTTTAATGTATTTGGACAAGGAGGAAAATTTATAGACATGCTGAATAATACAGATTAAACAAAAAACTCTTTAAAGCACAATGCACTGTTTAGTGTTTACTACTGTCAAAGCCTGTCAAAGATATGAAACAAGAGAACTGTCAAAAGACAACATCCCATTCGGGGTACGAGTGTTGGCACACACGGTAATTTTGCATGAGCACTGAGCAGCCATGAGCAACATTATTAATTGCTTCGTGAAAATATTTGATTACTAGTGGGGCGCATGGCATCGTGCCTTAAGGCAAATTGCTGGAACTTCCCGTACCAAAAATTATTTTTTTGAAAAAATTAGATTTTTGAGAAACTATAATTTTTTGAAAAAAAAATATTTTTTTGGAAAAAGGACTTTTTGAAAAAATATGTTGTCTTTATTTTGAAATATTTTGAAAGTTCTGAACTTGTTTTCAAAGCAATCGTACTGCTTTAACTGCATAGAGATGAAATATCGAAACGGCTAGACCTGCCTGTGCCAAAAACTAATCAGCACGTTTCCTTATCAACAGCAATCGAATGTTTTTTGAAAAATTGGTTAAACCATGTTCCCGAAATCCTCGACGAAAACTTGTATCCGCACACACACATTCATTCATTTTTTCTAAGGTATGCCAAAATGTACAAAACGTAAAGATATATAAAAATTTTCATTTTTGATTTTTTTTTGTGATTACTATTACTTACCCTATGGTAAGTTAATGAAATAGTTTTTAATATTAAGTTATCAGAGTGATTTGGCTCAAAATTAGCTTCAAAGAATGGATTTGTTAATTGATTTTCATAAAGAATTCCTTTATATCTAGTAAATCTATTAATACTCATAATCTACTATATGATTTAAATAAACAGCACCTTTACTTGTATTGGCGGAATCATGGATAAGGAAACGGAGTACAAAGTTGATTACACTTGCAAAACTATACTTAGACAAGTATAGATCCAGACATGGTCCAGCAGATAGGGCAGATCCATAGATAAAAGCAGAGTAGGGGCAGATCTACTGGTAGGCAGGTAAATGGCTGTACATAAGTAGTCAAGTTGACAGACACTTAGACGGGTAGTCACTTAAGCTTATAATTATACACTTAAGATTATATACAAAACAAATATTTATTAATTAAATCGATTATTTACACATATCGGAAAGTTTATGCAACATGCAACTTTCCTTAAGGAGTTATATACAGTTAAAAGGCCAAAAAAGCGATTTTTTGAGAATTTTTTCAGAAAAAAACTATTCAATCTATTGATACTAATAATTTATACACATATAAAGGCATCTTTTAACTATATTTTAAAAATAATCGTAAGCAAAAATATTTATTACAAAAAAAGTTATAGTAGATCTCCGAAAGCACCTCTCGAAAAACACGTTTTGCGTTGACCATGCTATCTCTGAACTAAATCATCTGAAATTAAAAAACCAAAGAGGTTTTCATTAAAGTTTCATTAAAGTAATGATCTAGTAAATAATCGAATGAACAAGCAAAATAATATCTTTTGACAAAATGATGGTTTCTTAAAAAAAATGTTTTTTTTTGACAAAATTTTGACCTTAAATTGTTTATAAAAATTTATCGGATCAGAAAAATCTTCGATTAATTAGTAAAAAATGTATTTAAGAAGATCGTGTTAAATTTGAGACTAATCGGTTTAGCCGTTTTGGAGTAATGTTGGTTACCGACTTTGAAAACACCATTTCGGGAAAGAAGCGTTTAAAGTTTGGAAAGCAAATTACATGGAATAGAATTTTTTTTCAACCGACCCTCCACGGATTCGGAAACTTATAATAACTCAAGCTGGTGTTGTCTGCGAACCATTCTGTTATCTCGGGTGCTCTCTCGCGCTCGACTATCTGAAATTATCTTGCGGTGATTATCTTTTTTTTGACACATGAATGCATATTGAGTCTAAATTGCAATTTATATTGCCTTAATATAATTCAATAGTAATTTCATTTCTTTATCAATTATGCCGAGTGCTATGTATGCAGCGATTTTCACAGTTTTCGAATCGGTCGCAACAATTTTCTCATATTCCGAAATTACACACTGTTATAAAATTCAGAATGTAATACTAAACAGCTTAGTTACATGTAACTAAGCTTTTCTGTTGTTTTTTAAAAAATTTCACCGGATCACTAACTATAGTTAACTAAAGTATACTTTCTTCCATTTCAGCCGTGTTTTCCTATTCAAATTCGCGTGTAACTTTGAAAATATTCATCAGAATAATATGAAATCTGTGTGCATAAATTTATGTACATTAAGGCAAAATGCCACTCAAGTTTTTTTTACGATGTATGATTTTCCATGGATTTTCCTCAATATTGAATTCATAGATAAAAGAAGATTGAATTAGACATGATTTCTAAACTTCGTCAATCGTGGCGCTGGTTTGAATGTAGGCTTTGCCTCTTTTTACATATCTTCGATGATGTAGCTGTAGCTCGTTTCCCTATTGGTGTAACTGATAATGGCAAGTCTGTGACATATTTCATTTCATTTGTTTTGTTTTGATACCCTTTTCACTTGAAGCATAATTCTGCAGCGTGTATTGTGCAATCATAGAAATTGATATTTTATATGTTATAGAATCTATTTTATCTCTTTTACGCATCGTATGTAGAAGTAGTGTTACATGCGATGCATTATTTCACTGAAAAGCTTAAGACATTATTTGAAAATGCCCATTCCGCAGAACTTAGGGAAACATAGATGCGATGTTGAATATGGGGAATGGGGTATGGTGCCTTGTGCTGCAAACGATCATCAAAATGCACGATTAGGCTCAGGAAGCAGCCAGGCAAGTCAAAGTTGCTCGAGCGGAGATATTTGTAGGATCTGTCACTGCGAAAGCGATACGTTAAATCCTCTATTGGCTCCTTGTTACTGCTCTGGTAAATGATTAATTGAATTCACAACCATTATGATAAGTGTTGAGTGTTAGTGAAAATTGGTACATTTTATAACAAATTGTAATATTTCCTCTCATACTCAGTTGCTTTGCAAAGCGACAGACATTATATGGTATAAATATGTCCAGAAATGTTATGGGTCTACTTAACCACCTAGTCTCTCTCAAATCATCAATAGCAAATAATTATTTAATTATTTAATTGTAATAGTTTTTTAATTGTAATAGTTTTATTTGTATAATATACTCTTAATTTGTAATTGGATGTTGAAGTAATTGTTCGTAAATACATTTTCAATATTCATTTTTTATTTAAAATGACAATAATATGAAATTAGAATAGGAATATTATTGAATCATATCAATTTATTTCTTGACTATGTTGTTCGAATTTTATACATTACTTTTATTTTTAATTACATTAATTGATATCTATTGTGCATCATGCTATTTTGACAACTTTTTCAATGACCATATCGTTTGTCTTGATACATTGTGAGTAAAATTCAATTAAAAATACACAGAACATAATAAAATATATTTTTTCTGAATTGCTTGAGTTAATTATTTATTGATATTCAATACAATTTTTTGTCTTTAAACTATTAAAATTTTACTAACATTACATTTTAGTAAATCCTGGTATCTACTGTATATGTCTATTGTATTTAGGCCTGCAAGAGCAAAATTTGAATGACTAATTTATTTTTATTTTAGGCAGTCTCAAATATGTTCATCAGACGTGTCTTCAGCAGTGGCTTACGGCTAGTGACATGCGCAGTTGTGAATTGTGCAAATTCCCATTCATCATGCATACTAAAATCAAGCCTTTCAATGAAGTTTGTACATTTTTATGTTGTAGTATGCACTTCATATTTGGTTACTGATCTAGAAATAATTTTTAGTGGAGAAGATTGGAAATGTCTGGTGTTGAACGAAGACGTTTATGCTGTGCAGTGTTGTTTCATTGTGTAGCTGCTCTTTGTGTTATTTGGTCATTATTTGTTTTAATTGATAGAGCCGCTGAAGAAGTTCAAAGAGGGCTTATAGGTACAAATCTTTGTATAATGATTTTCTTTTATTTAAAATACATTGATAAACTATGCAACTGTAACTTTTTTACCTGGTAGAATAGTTTTATGTATTTATACTAAATCATTCAAATTTATGATAATTCGAATCTAATATGCAACGACAATCTTACCAACTTTACAAACACATGCTTGAATGAAATAGTAAATAAATTTATAATCTAATTTACAGCTTGGCCATTTTGGACTAAGTTAGTTGTAGTAGCTGTGGGATTTACTGGCGGTGCTGTATTTATGTATATACAATGTCGACAATATTTGCACCTGTGTAACAGATGGAGGTCCCATAACAGGTAGTGACATTATAGGTGATACATTTATACAATTATAGATGATACATTTCTTGTAATTTAAGCATGTCAATTATTGCAATTTTGAGTTTTATATCAAAAGCCTTGGCAAATAATAAGTTTTAAATTAAGTTACTGAATTGTTCACCCAGGGCTGGATTCAGAAATGCAAATGCAGACACGTGCTTTTATGTCCTACAATTGTAGCTTGTTATTTAAAATTTTATTTTATTTATAAAATTCAAGTCATTTTCATAGTGTGTGAACTTAATTGACATGTTAAATTTCATGAAAAACGTTGAAACAATTTTTTTTTTAAATTATTTTGTGAAATATTAAGCATCTGCTATAAGAAATTTCTGGCACAATTGCATATATCATGTACATAGTTTTTGATATTATTTAAGGTAACACTTTTTAAACAACTGATAAGTTTTGTAGACTGCTCACTTGCTTTTTTGCTAATTTCAAAGCGATTTCTAATTTCTAATGGCATGGCGGATCTTTTAGCAAACCTAACCGCGGCTCTTCCTTATCGAATTTATTCCAATGGCTTTTTTATAAATAAAATTTATAAATATGACGATAATATCTAAAACTTTTTACTTTTATAGAATGCAGTCTGTTTATAGATGTTAATTTTTTTTTAGGATTCTGTTGATTCAAAATGCTCCAGAAAAGGTACATATAATGTCTCCTTCTCCAGTCCTGGTAAAAAATGTAACAGGGGCAACCTCAAGGCAGCAAGGCGTTCCTCAAAGGTTTAATTTTGGTCAAGTTGTTGCAAATATAGAAAACAATCCAAATAATCAAGGCAGAACCTTGCAAAATAATGATGATAGTGAGTCTGGTGAAAATGATTCTTGCATCGAAAATATTAAAGATAATTCAAAGTTACATAATATGGAAACAAAGAGCACAACATCTGTATTTTTAGAAAATCGTGATATTTTGGGAGAATCTCGAATTGTAGATAATGAATTTCGACATTCTACTCTCTATTTAGATAAAAAAATTGTAGAAAAAGCTAATTCTAATCGTCGTTATTCAGATACAAAGCTATTACAGAATCTTAATATAACAAATTTTTTAGGAGTTGGTGTTAAAGATTGCGTTGATGGTGCATTAGGCACAAGTATCGACAATGCAAAAATCTGTGATGGGGTCAAGAATATTCATGATATAGTTGTAAAAAAAGAAACCAAGACGGAATTAATAAGTAGCAATAGTAAAACAGATATTTTACAATTAACTATTAAGCAAATTATGGATCTGGATTTAAAATCAAACAATACTAAGAGATCAATTTTATCGCTAGACCAAAAAGGGAAAGATAATTATGAAAGGTTGAATACTGTTTTCAAATCTTTACCCAACCTAAGTTCTAGTAGTGAAAATTTATTACCCTAGCGTGCATAGTTTTACATCAACATTTATAATTTCATAAATTTAATATTTTACATCAAATTTAAAGAAAGTTATATTTTTTTATAATACTCTAACCAGTACGATCTATTATAACATTTAGTCATTTTCATTTTCTATTTATAATACATTTGTTTACATTTCACTTTAATATTATCATTATTTATTTATTTTTTTATTTTATATTCATTTAGATTAATTAGCAAATAATGAACGAATATTATTTTGTTTTTATATTGAAATAAGCTTTATAACACTCAGCCGCTTATACCATTTTATAAATTGATCTGATTTTGTATATGTCGGTTTTACAAATATTGTGGACTTAGTGAATATCTTCTGTGATTTGTGTTTGAAAATTAATCTATAAATAGTTTGTAGTTTGCAGGTAGTCATTGAATCTACTATCTTAGATTTAGAAAAACTAACATGAATGAAACATTTCTTTCATTTGCAAAAATTGTAATTGAAAATCATTGCAACAATCCAATTACAGATGTACTTGTATCTGTATTTACCTTGTTTACTTACTTTCACATGGAGATGTAAATGATATTTAGTAATAATTTTGTTGAGGCCCTTATTCCAATATTTCAATATATGGTCATTTGAAAAATTATTTTGCATTTAAAATTATGCAGATTTGTTTGATTATGAACCTTTTATACCAATTTAGATTTTTTATTGGCACTTAATTCCATTTTAAATTGTTACACATTGACATATTTTGTACTATTATGTAGATCTAGGTACTATATAAACTTGAATTTTATTGGTGAAACGTGTATATAATTTCATTTATGAACTAGGTTTTATTTTTATATTGTCAAATATATATTGCTATGTGATTTTCATGATCTTTATTATATGCATCGAAACACATTTATTTTCATATATATGTGGGTTCATATCTATTAATTTAAGTGGGATCTTAGAATAAAGAATTGGAGGTGGATAATAGTATGTTTATTAATTTAAATGCAAACTATAAATAACTGAATCTCTTCAGGCTACCATCATGCTAGATAAAATATATAATTTCAGCCATGTATTATAAAAATCGAATGTCTTGAAATTTGAAGGGAAAGCAAACTTATAATAATTGCCAAATGTGTCTTGCGTGTAACATGGCGCTCATTATTTTTTTTTTGTGAAATACACTTTTTTTCAAACCTATATGCTAAGTATAATAGCCATAGTCAATATGCCAGTATGAATAAAAAAATATGTATAACCGTATATTTGGTGATAATTACAGTTTTTTCTTATTTTTTTAATTCAATATTTTTATTTCAGTAAGTTTTATAATATATACAATATTGTTTATAGTACGAGTTTTCTTGTAACACTGTTTTATTCTTACAATTAGTTATTATTATCTATTACTAAATTGTTCATACTTTATCTATGATTGTTAAACACTTAAACTTACGATAATATATTTGTGTATGATAAAAAAAGAAGTTTTATACTACCAGAAAAAAACATGTATTTAACTTCCCATAGGGTAAGTTATTGTAATCGTCCAAAAATCAAAATTGAAAATATTTGCATAGCTTCACGTTTTGAAGGTTTCCGAACATTTTGGCATACCTTAGAAAAAATGTATGTGTGTGCGTGTATGGATACAATTTTTCGTCCACGTTTTCAAGCGCACGGGTCAACCGATTTGAATGATTCATAAAACATTTGATTTCTATATTGATAGGAAGATCTGCTGAGATTCGGAGCAAATACTGCCGAAAATAGAAATTTTTGGGAGAACGGAGTATCTAATTTGAATGAGCATCCGATTTGAATGATTCAAAAAACTTTCTGCTTGCGTTCACGGAACGATTGATTTTGGGAAAGAAACATATTTTTTTTTTTTTTTTTCTTAATTTCATAAAAATATTTTTATTTTAATATCGAAAATAATTCGGATTTTAAGTTTAATTCTAGCTAAAGTTCTAAAGCCAACTTATATACCTGAAATGAGGCGGCTGCTTTGATTTTAACCATTCGGTATTCGGCCGAATAGTAAGTTACTATTTGGTGTTCAGCTGAATATCAAAAAAGGTGCTTATTTATGATGCCGAATATGCCGAATAACGAATAGTAACCGAATATTCGGCGCAAGGCTAATAAATAAGCATAGATAAATAGTTTATGGCTCCATAGATAAATAAGCATAAACACTGTATGGCTCTGCCGCCCATAGATAATAGAAGAGCCTATACATTTACCAATACCAACCTTCGCATGTTAGTATTGCTAATGTCAAATACAATCGTATTGTGCAAAACAGTAAATATTGTAATGTTTTTGATATTTATATATTTTCTAAATGCATTGTAGTAATAAATTAATTATGCATTTGTGTTTTTAAGTGTTATAATATTTTGTACTATATTGTATGTGTTTATAATCATTGCTAATGTAATTAGATATTCAAAATGTGTGAGTTTCTGACATTTTTTTCTTATATTTAATCTTTAGTTACTGATATTTTATTTATTTTATAATTAGTACAATGCGCAGACGAAGTGGATTTGTCATCACAGGCATTAAAGAAACTAACAAAAGCGAACAGCGACGAGTGTCGCGTTACGAAATCTTTAATTTTGGATAATAATGAGTTGCAGAAGCTGGATAATATTGATTCCTACATTAAAGTTGAAAGGGTATGCATTACAAATTTCTGGTAAATGTTTCATTTTTACACCTGAACTCTAAAGGGCTAAACAGAGTTTTTATTATTTTTATTCTAATTTTTAAATATGAATGCGATATAATCCAATTCGATGAGTATAAAATATTTTGCTTTAAGTATGCTTTGTATGCTTTATAGAAATCTAGAAATTTAAATCATGGTTTTAAAGGAAATATTTTGCTTAAGCAATCATAAATGTAATGTAATGATTTTGGAATTTATATTTTACCAGAGACCTAACACGTAGCAACATAAATATATTTACTATATGTCTTCTATATGTTATTTGTTTGTGTACTATTTGTGTTTCATTTTGTTTTGGTACAAAGTTTATATGCTTATGTTTATAAACATTTAAGTAGATAAAATTAAATTTAAATTGTGCTCACACTATAATTTTTGGCGGTTAAGCTAATGTAGCATCTAGTCAAATTATTATAATTTTATTTTAAATATAATATTTGTGTGAGTAATACTCATATTCCATCATTTTGATATAAATAACTAAAATATTTTTCTATTTTTCATTTCTTTCTGTGCATTATATAATACATTTATTACATTGATATAATATAACAGAAATAATGATCTTTTTTTAGTTATCTGTTAAACATAATCAGTTATTACGTATGTATGGAGTTTGCCGTTTAAGCAATTTGAGAATACTTGAACTTTCAAATAATAGCATTTTGACAATTGAAGGACTAAGAGATCTTATACATTTGAATTATCTAAACTTATCTCATAACAAGATCAAAACAATAGAACATTTGCAGTCAAATATTAACCTGGAATACTTGGATTTATCTCATAATAACATCACATGTATAAATGATCTCTCATATATGAAAAATTTACAGGTTTGTAACTGTTAACTACTTAATTTTTGTATATATGTAATTCAATATCTTTGATGATTTAATTGATTTCTTTCATTGAACTTTTCATTGAATTCTCATGAAATATTTATGAAAATAACATTTTTATTTTAATATTATGATAGTCTTGTTCATCTTTTTTTAAACACTCTGTTTTATCTTCTACTGTGTTCATTTATAATATTAATTTATAATACAAAACGGAGTGCTTGCTTTTATTATGATCTACAGGTTTATACTCTACATGTTACAGTTTTCCCAATGTACATTGATTATTTTGCTAATTATTACAATCGATGAAAATTTTACATAACTCATAATATCGATTAATATGTATTACAATAATATATTTTTATTTTGTATATGACAACTATGATTAGTTGAATAAATTATATACCTTATGAAATAATGATATTTAGCAAGGTTTGCATGAGCCATTTGAAACATTATTCAAATTTCTAAAATATATTGCATGGTTGGATGGTTGCATATACCTTAAACTACAAGTGTACTGCTTTTATTGCAAATTAATTTTTATTGTAGCAACTATTTGTTCATGGTAATAGAATAGTTCATTTGAGACAATGTGATAAATATCTACCAGTTTCATTAACAACATTGACACTTGCTAATAATAGTTTGGGTGACTTGAATGAAATAAGCCATCTTTTAATGTTGTGTAATTTGGTTGAACTGACCATTGAAGGCAACCCATGTGTTACCATGACTGGGGGCAGCTTGTATCCTTTCATAATTCATATGACTTAATATTTTGTTTGTTGATCATAAATATATGTAAAACTATCTGCAGCATGCATAAAAATTAATATAATATGTATAAATAACATGTGTTGATGCTAAGTTATAAAAATATTAATATTCAAAATGTGTGCTATAAGGTAAATGTACACTATTCCGGGATAGTACATTATTCCAGGAGTTTTTCATTTTGATCGCAAAATAAGAAAGCAGGAACAAACTCATAGTTCAGCAAAATGCTGATTATTTCTATAAATGAAATTCTATGCCGCCAAATTTTGTTCTATAATGATTTTATAAGTCTAATTTATAGAATAAAACAGTTTTAGCTTGTTCACTTTCCTACTTTTTTATGAAGTCAAACCTTCCTTAACATCCCTGGTATGGTACATGTACCTTACTAACAAAATTGCAATAACCACTCTGATTTATATTCATAATTAATATAAATATTTGCTTCTCATTGTTGTATCGGGATTCTTTATGAGTGTTTTTAACCATTGATAGGGCTGTTTAAAATTAACTATTTTCCTATTGTTTTCTTAGTGGTTTTGATTATCGACCGTTCATAATTAATTGGATAATTAGTCTGAAAGTTATTGATGGATACATGGTGACACCAATTGAAAGGTAAAATTCATAATGTTTTATTTTGAATTTTAAATGATCTGATACCAAATTAAATGATTGTGCCACATCATAAATTTAATATATTTTGTTTTTTTATGATGTTATTTAAGTTTACAATATCTTCAATGCTTTGTGCTTTATAATTATTATTTTTTGATTGATTATTTCTATTTTTATGCTGTTTATCTTAGAATGATAATTTTCATGAAAATTTTGTGTTCTAGTTTAAAAGCTGAATGGTTATACAGCCAAGGACGAGGCAGACAGTTTGCGATAGGTGAACAACAAAGTTTATGTAAATATTTAGCAGTTACTTGCCCAATAACTGAGCAAGCACTTGAAACAGAGAATAATAGAAAATTAAGACTAATATTAAGTAAGGCTCAACAACATCAACAGCAACTCATGAGGGAGCAGGTGTCCAGTGGCACAGGTACCTTATACATTTATTAAGAAAAATCTATTTAGAATATGAACACTAATGGTTTATTGGGACTAAAATGTTTCATAGGAGAATTTAGAAAATAAATATAGATAGAAAAAAATGTTTCAAGAAATTTAACATTTACATAAAAAATATTATTTCTTTACATTTTATTTTTATTTTGATAAAATGTCATGATTCATTGTAGGAAGTTTAAGTGTGTACTCATCTCCAGGATCATCAAGACGAATGAATAGCAAGTTAGGTTCACCACATCCAAGTCGTGAGTGCTTTATACTTTTAAATTGTGTTTTTTTTTTATTGAGCATTTGCATGAGAAAATCATAGAAATAGGCATTTATTTTATTTTTTATTATAGAACAAGCTAAATTAGATTTTGATTATGTGTTTCAGATTCAAGATCATTAACTCATTCTCAAGCATCTAGTGTTATGACCAATAGCTATCATGATTCTAATATTGATGATAATAAATTATTAGCCAATATTATAGATGGTAAGAATAATATAATGACTCAGAGTTTGGACTCTGCATTAAATGTGAGAACTCCAAGTATAACTGGACCAGAAAAAGAAAAAATAAAAAACATAGAAAAATCTAGTCAAAATAACCATGATCTTTCAAATGGTAATTTATTTAGATATTGTATTTATTTTAATGTGTTTTTTGTTTGACATTTTTTAGATGATTTTTATTTGAACATGCATCTTCAAAATATTTTCAGATCTCAGTAGTCCCTTACATGCAGCAAAAAAATTGGTTCCGGTTCCAGAATCATTAATGAGTCCTGATGTTCACCCAGAAATATATATAAAAAATACTACTATGCCACAAAGCACATTACCACCTCAAGTAATTTCTAATAATAGCACCAGTAATCAAATTGCTAAATCCAGTATTCCAAGAACTTCAAACTCTCCAAAATGTAAATATATTTTTATATTATGCTTTAATATAAAGCACAATTTTTTTATTATGCCAAAATTAATCAAAACCGATCAATTGTCTAAAGAAATTTATCTAAATTTATTTTCATACAAAATTTATTTGCTTATATGATATGACATAATACATATAATTAACTTTTTTTTTCTAATTGTAGGTTCACCAAAAGTTGTACGTAGCAATAAATTTCAGTTGACAAAAGCTCAAACCACCAACAAAAATATGACATCACCAAATAGACAACGTAAATCTAAAATGCAGAGTAATAATGAGGTAATGTGTATGATGTGCATATATATATATATATATATATATATATATATATATATATATATACACACATAATAGAATCCCTGCCTCATTTTGCTGTGCCACATTAGGGTTAAACATATCAAAGAATAAATTTCATAAAAGTTTAATTTTGCAATATTTGTGGATAAACTTTTTTTTCACTGGCTGCATAAATATGAAAACTATCTGGTTTCCCGGCTTTGGAACCTATCTTATTATTAATTAGTGAACTTATATTTAATTATTTATAAAAAGTCATAGAATATAAGCTTTACTTACAATTTAATAGAAGCAGCAGATTGATCAAGACACAATCGCACAAAAATTTAGTTATAGACAATTGAATATGATGACGTATGAAGGATAGCTATCTTGTGATTTTGTTATTATAATGTCTAACTTGTGCTATGTTTTGTGGTAAAAAAGGATATCACGATATTGTAAATATACACTTTAAAAAGCGATAGCTTAAAAATAGTCAAATTTTATTTTTTTTAAATATATTTACAATATTACATAGTAATAATAAATAATTTAATTTACAAAAAATTTAATTTTTTCTATAGTTTGGTTTTTTAATTAATTTAGTATATCAGTAGCATTTGTTCACATATTTTGTTAACTATTAGATAATCTATTTCAGTCTGCTCCTGGTGAAGAAAATTTGATAGTAAATACAGAAAAACTTCAAGGCATCAAGAAAAAGGCTCAGCTTATGTACGTACAATTAGTCATCTAATTCAACTATATTAGTATAATTTACGTATAATTTACGTATAATTACTGGGAAGTTAAAAGGATTATTCTGTGTGTAATGTATACAAGTAGAAGGAAGCATATATATATATATATATATATATATATATATATATATCTTGATATTGTTTATTTTGACTTTGAAACATATTGTGATAAAGTTTTTCAGCCACAAGTCAAAAAAAATAAAAACAGAACATAAATATAAATCTTCTTTATTACTTTTCGAGCTATTGTACTAGCTCATCATTTAGCAAACCAGTTTAAAATTATTTTATATAAAATTTGACAATTAAAACATCAATATTTTATATGTACGTTCTGTTTTTTTTTTCGACTTGTGGCTGAAAAACCTTATCACAATATATATATATATATATATATATATACATATATATATATATATATATATATCGGTGTGTGTGTTAAGAGTAGTTAAATTTGATGTTCAAATGTATGAATAAATTTTTGGAGGGCGCAACATCAAGTAAAAAAATTTCATTCTTACAACATCTTTATTGTTTCATATGTTTTGACGTAAAATTCATCATCAGTGGGTATACAATTTGGAAGTAAAAAAAGCAAAATTAAAAATTAAATATATAAATAAACTAAGAAAATAGAATATAACTAAATGAACGGTATCAATGTCTTAAATTAAAATCTTACAAAGACACTACTTACATGAACTTATCACAATAAAACTGAGTTATATTATACAATAAAACTAAGTTATAAATTATAAATTGCAATAAAAAACAGTCAGTCAGTCAGCAGTCACTATTTTATAAAATATTTTTTTAAAAGAATGTTTGTAATGTATATTAAATATTAATTGATAATATATAATATTTATTAAATATTAATAATTGAAGTAATTATTATTCCAATTTACAATTATTTACTTGTTATTTGTTATTATTATGTGTTAGTTTTATTCTAGTAAGTTTATGTGAGTACTGCCTTTATAAAATTTATATATATATATATATATAATTATAAATCTTTAGTTTTTTTCTTTAATGTATCGCCTATAAGAACTTGCTCATATATACATATACATATTAGTGATGACATAAAAACATTCAGTTCATATATTATTTTTTTTAAGTTTATTTATTATAATTTGATTTGAAACTTCATATTTCCCAGATTTATTTGAATACAAAATTTTGCTTTCTTTCTTTTTGTTGGATTTAATATTATGTTTCATTTTAGGCAACAAAAGAAAAATCAACTAAATGAAAGTATAAACATTTCCAATAACTCAAATCCAGATGGATTGAATCAATATGCCATTATTATTCAAAAGTTGTGGAGAGGATATAGGATACGTAATTCAGAGAAGTTCAAGAATATGACTCATAAATTAAATGAAACGAGAATGACAGAACACCTAAAGTACTTATTACGACCAACATTCATTTAATATGAGAAAATTGTTGATTATGCAAGCATTTAATAGAGATCATATTGAATATTGGGTTACAATTTCTAATAAACTTATACACATTACAATAAAATTGTATTTATTAAAATTTTTTACGTACATACTAATAATGTTTTTTTCTAGAAATTTGTTAGTTTTGATATTAGTAATATTTTGCGCCATTTGCTTTGTAGAATATAGAGAGTATCAACTTTAAATTATTTTCTCATATGAGTGCATTGCTCAACTCAAAACATTTTTATATTACATGACATTTTGAAATACTACTGAGTACTGAATCCTAATTTATTACAGGCAACTAACATCCGACATGGCTGCAACAAAGTCAGCTTTGGAAAGTGAGAAAAAAATACAGCAATTGCAGATGCAAGCTATCTCTGCCTTGTGGAAGAAAGTTTTGCATATATCAACATGCAATGGTATTAATTATCAATATAATTATAATACTCAAAATTTTGCAGCTACAATATTCTAATAAATATTATTATATTTTATTATATATTTGAGTTTAATTTATTATTTCATAAACTTAATTAAAACTCAAAATATGGTTATTTAATAGATTTTATTTTTCAATCTCTTGTTTTCAATTTGGAACAATTTCATGTTTTTTCTTAAAATTTTATAATTTAGATTATTAATAATTTTCTTCTAATAAGGAGATGTTGATTATTTTAAATACATTTCTTATTAGTTGGTGTAACAATTCTTTATATAAATTTTCTTTCTTATACCAGTAGTGTATCTTGTATTTCATGTACATGATTTAGATGCATGGATATTTATGCACCTTAAACTTTGTAAGTATGTATAATTCTGAAATAAGTAAAGAAAAATTACATAAAATAATATATTGTTTATTGTGACTTTACCTGTATTTTAGGAGATGTAAATAATGGTATTAACACATCACAAAATAATCAAAATCTACAGGAGATTGGTCAATCTGATAATCAGGATTTTATGATCTCAAATAAGAATATCAAGGATCTTCAAATTACATGCAATCATTTGCAGCAACAGGCAAATTACAATTTTTTTTTTGCACAATGCATTTTCATAATTCCACCCTGATTTTCTATTTGTGCAGGTGAAAGAGCTACAGAAGTCAATGACGGAAGTCATGAACTATATGGGAAAACTATGTCAAACAATGCCTGGATTTTTTACAAAGTCAATAAATACAGAAGATACTTCAACACAAACAGATGTTACTGCTGTATATACACCACAGGTACAGAACATCCTCATGTGTAAATATGATTTGTAATTCGTTATAAAAGTTATCTTTCACTCCATTTAAAAAATTATTACATGAAACTAAATAAAGGTGGCATTTTGTCTTAAGGCAAGTTGCATGAACTTTTGGACATGTGTTCGAATCATGACTTGAATCAAATCGAATCAACTTTATATATGGATAAAAAAATCATGAATTTATAATAAAAAGTGTTAGTTTAACCACTATTACCGACAAAGTAAAAATTGTAAACAAAAATTACTATCAAAAAGTATATTCTGTAAATTATTAAGAATGATTTAATTTTGTTGAAGCATATCTTCAAATTAATTTACAATAAAGGATTACCAAACAATTGTGCATCACTAAAGCATATAAAATAATATTTGAAATCATGGGTCAATTGTTTATTTTACTATGTAATCAGTAAAGGATCGCATCTAAACTGAGCGCTGAAAGTTAATTTCATTAATGTGAATTTGCCATTACTTACATAATCAGAAGTTGAATATAATTTATTGGCTTTCTGGTGTCGAATTGTTTCAAAAGAGTATTATATTGAAAGATTCCCGAAACTCGTTTCATAATTTCGAGTGATTTATTCTGATAACATTTAAAATCTAAAACACCTAATTATTATCAAAATTGGGTATTGATATTTCATGAACAAAACACGCAAGAATGATGACGCATTGTATCTGTTCCGAAGTCGCTTCAAGTCATATCGCTCGAGCCGCTTGGAGTCGAATGATTCGGTTTGAGTCATATGAAGTCGTATGGAGTCGGAAGATATAGTTTGTCGATTAATGCGGTTGAAGTCATATAAAGTCGATTGATGTCGGGTGATACATTTAAGCGTATTGATGTCGGGTGGCTCGCATGATTTAATTCAATATTTATTTTTATGTTATTTATATTATTATTATTTTATATTATTATAATATTGAATTTAATTAAAATATTTTTTTATATTTATGAAAATTTGTGTTCATACATATTTTATCACACTAAATATTTTGCTGCTTGATACGAGTTAATTCGAATCAAATAAAATCTGATTCGAATCAGGTCGTTAAAGGCTTGATTCCAATGATTCGAATCACTTGAATCGACTTGGCACATCACTAGTGTATACCAATAAGTTGCTGGTTGGATAATAATATAAACTAGTAGGTATTGGTATTTTGCCTTGAGGCAAGTTACATGAACTTAGCGATTTGTGTAAACAACCGAATTAATCAATAAAATATAAATTAATTTATGAATAATTAAAAGTATATCGGGAAGTTTATGTAACTAGCCTCAAGGCAAAATACCAATACCAACTAGTTTCATTTTATAGTTAAACCAGTTTTCATAACCCTATAATATTTGGGTATGTTCATTAAGACAATGAATTGTATCGATATACAAAATTTCATCAAAATTAACAAAAAAAAATCAACAACGAATTATGAAAAAGAAACAATATCATTAATCAAACAAGTATCATCTCTGATTTTTTTTAGGATGATCAAGCTGGATTTGTAACCAAAATTTCTAGGCCATCATCTTTGCCTATACCAAAGTCACAGTGCACGCAAACTGTCGATCTTGCAAAAACTATTGTAGAAGATTGTATAACATTGCCAAGCGACTTTAATATTACAGAAAAGGAACCCGAAGAAAGTCAGTAGAATCATTCTTAAAGTCATGGATTTGTTGAAATTATTCATAAAAAAACTTTATTGATGTGATTTTTGTTGATTTATTGTTTAAATAGGAAAAATATTACACAATAGTGAATGCTTCTAGATGATAGTATTATTTATTATATTATATATAAAAAATATATGTAAAGAATATAAGATCGTAAATTATTGATGTTGTTGCAAGATTAATTTAAGTTTTGCTTTTATTACAGTAATTTATAAATACATTAAGTGTAATAAGTTATGATTTCTATTGTTTAGTTTTGTATTTATTTCTAATAACTAAATATATAATATTAAAAAAAATAAGTACTATTTATCTAGTTTTATTTATATCACATATCCTAAAGCTTATATCTAAAATAATGTGGAAAATACATTTGTCAATAAATTGATCAAGATGAATTGATACTGATTTGTTAAGGAAGATTCATTCTTTGTGCAGTTAAAGCAGCATTTGTCTTTCCATGGTCATATGATGCAATAAAAAAAGGAAAAGATATATATTTTATAAGTAAATATATAAGTTATTTGGCAGACAGAAATGATCATTAGACATATGCACATCAAATTATCAGATAACTTTACATTTCTATGGGTTCCGTACCAGTGCTAATCTGTTAGACTTACGCGCAGCTGACGCACCACGTTTTGAAAAAAAGTTCAGAATCTAAAAAATAATTTAAAACTTGTGGTGTATGGCATCTTGCCTTAAGACAAATTGCTTCCCGCACGCCGCACCGTAAAGAAATGTTCGGGGAATATTAAATTCAAATATTATACATATCGTAAACTTAATTGTAAAGTTGAAATTATTTGTTTAAAGTATATTAGAACTTTAGTCAGAATTAAAATTGAAATCTGAATTATTTTCAAAAAAAAAAAAAAAATCCAAAAGCAATTATTTTGTTGCAGAAAGTTGTTTGAATCATTTAAATCGGACGCTTAGTTCTCCCAAAAACTGCCATTTTCTGCATATTTAGCTCTGTATCTTTGAAATGG
Source organism: Ctenocephalides felis (assembly GCF_003426905.1). NCBI lineage: Eukaryota > Metazoa > Arthropoda > Insecta > Siphonaptera > Pulicidae > Ctenocephalides > Ctenocephalides felis. The sequence continues at coordinate 79,256,044 of NW_020538040.1, read as the reverse complement.
CTGGACCTGCCTTTGCCAAAAACTAATCACCTCTTCTCCCAATCATTACTAATTGAATGTTTTTTAGATCATTCAAATCGGATACTCCGTTCTCTTAAAAACTCGATTTGTATTTTCTGCACTCTTTGCTCCGTATCTCCGTAACAGCTAGACATGCCTTTGCCAAAAACTAAAAACACCCTATCAATAGGAATCGAATGTTTTTTGAACCTTTCAAATCGGTTGATCCGTGCGCCCGAAAACGTGGACGAAAGAATGCGGACACACACACACACATCCATTTTTTCTGATTTATGAGGTATGCCAAAATGTTCAGAAACCTTCAAAACGTGAGGATATGCAAAAGTTTACATTTTCGATTTTCGGTCCATTACTGTACGGGAAGATAATTAAAAAAAATAAAAAAGAAATCGATATTTAAAAAAAATGACAAATATTTTCAAAAATTTCAAAATTCTCAAAAAAATTTGAAGCTTTTTTAAAAATTTTAATTTTCGGTACGGGAAGTTCCGGCAATTTGCCTGAAGGCACGATGCCATGCACCACTACTTTATCTAATAATCGAAAAATATATGAGTAGCGACATCTGCAAGCAGTGATTTGAATACGACTTGCGCATACATTTTCTTGTTTATTTACAAACTAGTTGACAGTCGTGGTCCGTGCCCCGTGCGTAGTCGAATAGCCGGCTACACTGAGGCTTAATTCTTATTATGTCTGAATGAGCACTGTCGTCAGCAATTCCATTGACTGATCAGTAAAAAAGACATTGGCAGTGCTACATATTTTCTTGTTGCCGAAATTGTAATATTGTAATAGTTTGAAGGCGCCGGATAGAATCGTTAGTTATTCGTCAAAGCGGTGTAATGGAGCGCGTGCGGAGGCGCTCACGTTCATGTCGTTGCCCATATAAAGATATATGGGGATGAGAACTTGTTTTGGAATTGTTTTATTTAGTATGAGCCACGCTATACGGCGTGTTGCACAGCTTGCTGTTTGTTCTGATGATTCTAGCCACGAATCTAGTCACGTTAATATGAATAACGTTAATATGAGATTCAAGTTGAATCATAGTTGCTGAACGAAAATTATCCAAGTAGTCCGAATCAAACCCATCATTATCGTTCCGGGAAATGTTTGTTCTTTTTTTTTAAAAAAAATTCACAAGTTTCATTTATAATCATGTCTTTAGGTTTTAGTGTATAGTGAACATCATGACGAATAAGTAGTGATCAAAATTTGAAATTCCTAGTATTTGAATAGTAATTTGTATCTAAAATTTTTGTAACGGTGTTTTTGAAATGCTAAAGGAGTGCTATGCAAATGAGGTGAGCGTTATATTTTTTTATATACTTCGAATTCGATTTCATTTACATTTTCGTTTAGTTATAAGTATTTTTCTCTTCTCGTGCTTTTGTCGAAAGTTTAATTGTAAAATTAATTTTCATGTGTCGAACAGACATGTTCGACATATGATTCCAAATGTTGTACGTATAAAGTTTTGAATTATTTGCTTTATAATGTTATAATTAATCAGGAGTGGATGGCATATTGTCTATAGGCAAGTTGCATGATAATTCTACTGTTAACTTGCAAGAAAAATATACGAACAATAATTAGCATACAAAAATATGATGAAATAACCAATGATAAAATTATCACTAATAATTCCACTTGCAATAAAATCTTGATTACCGATATTTACTATATGCAATGTTATCTTGCTCATATATAATATTATATATATATATATATATATATATATATATATTATATGCAATATACAGATTACAATTACTTTATAATGCATTTTTAAAATGTTGCCAATACCTTCTGTATGACTCATTCCTATAGTATTCTTATATATTAGAATTAACTTGGAAGTACTTATGTCTAGCTAGATTACTATATGAATATACTGTAAATCAGAAATTTTATAAAGACACTTGGAAATATGATTTAAACTTATATAAATGTAATATACACCTATACCCCGTTTTACACAGTACTCGTTTTGCACGTTTTCGGTCCTACACTGTTTTTGTTAAGGATTCTTTTGAAATATGTTTATTATCAATTTTATTAAGAATTTGTTTTAAATATTTATATAATGACAATATTATTTACTTTATATAGGCACCGGATATTAGTGCATAGTATTCTTTCTAAAATAGCCTTAAGTAAATTCGTATTTTTCAATTCTATTATTATTATAAATTCTTTTCAATACGAAAGGATACTGATTATTGCATCAAATTTTATCTTGGTTTTAAATCCATTTACTTTTTCAAAGAAATGAACAAAATTTATTGCAACCATTCGTATTAAACGAATTATAGAAATTTTTCTAATTTTATAGTTGTATTAGTATATTTGTGAATTTCCCCTTCCAGGCAGTTTTAATAATTTTTATATTACATTTTTAACACTTTCCACCAGCGAATTCCGAGATTTATATGAATTTTGCCGCCGGAGCGGCGGCATCCGAGTCGAAAGAGTTAATTTTATAATTTTAGTATTCAGTTAGTCGCGATACCAGGCACATCAATCCTGGCGCGTAAAAATTACTCAACCATTTAATAAAATTTTTCTATTTCTATGTCTATTGTTGTTTTTCATTCTTCTAATAATTACAGTGTACACAAATATTTAAAAGTGGAGTAATTAATTTTTCTAAACAGTAATAACGGCAAAGGCAGTTGTAGGGTGTATTCATTCAACGCCTTAACAGTTTTTGAAATAATGCTTTTCAAATTTTTCTTACAATTAGAATAAATTTTTGTTACGAATTCTTAATACCTGTCTATGATGGAAATATGTAGATCAGATCAAATTTTGTGTGTATAAGCAAGTTTCTTTGAAATACCAAAACAAAGAGCATCATTGTTTTTAAACTTTATTTTAATCAATTTTTATATGTAATTGATAGTGTGACTTTAATCAAAGTGAGCAAATAACAGAATTATGTTTTTACAAAATCTATATTTTTTAACAAAAAATCTTATAGTTTGACAATGGCAAAATATAAAAATAAAAAGTTAGAGAGTAAAAGAAAAGTTTATATCTTATCTATCTACAAAGCAAAATTGAAATTTTATACCGTCTCCGTAGTAATGAAAGAATAATTTAATAGATGTTGCTAATTTTTATCTTTAATATTTTTATTTATTTATTTTATTTTCTATGAATGTAGAGGCTATAACTAATTTAATAAATGTGTTCTATATTATATATTTAATTTTGGACAATGTGTTTGTTATTCATCATATTAAAAACTGACACAAATGGCTTTTTTATAATGATTTTTATTTAGCACGGTTTTTCCATATAAGAGTGATTTTTTCGAGTTACACGGTTTTTTCATATATGAGTGTTTTTCGAGTTCCGAGTATATATATAATATATTATATGGTAGAGTCTTGGATTCGTAAATATTTTGTAGAGCTTCGAACAAATAATCCAAAAAGCAATAAGAAACAAAAAAGTTTTTTAAAAAAACATTTCTTTATTTATTTACTATCTACGTTTCGGAACTAGGCACGTTTCATCTTTAGGACATCCGTCGAAATATGATCTTGATAAGATTTAAACAAACAATATGTTTAAGAAAAGCAGAAGATCGTGGATTTTTTATATAAAATGAATAAAATTGTGGAAAAGATAATGTACAGAAATATGACCATATAATCAAAATGAAAATGATAAAAATAAATGAGTGGATTATATAACAAAATATTAAAAATGTTAAAAAAAATTGTACACTAACACTTTTTCACTTAAAAAGATTTAAACTAAATAAATAAAGAAATGGTTTTTTAAAAAACTTCTGTTTCTTATTACTTTTTGGATTCTTTGTTCGAAGCTCTACAATATATATATATATATATATATATATATATATATATATATATACTACCGGTACTACCTTAAATGCGATGCATGCGAAAAATGCGGGCGCACGCCTTAGGGGGCGCCAACACGAGATTAGAATATGAAATTTTTAATATAGTTTTTTTCAATACCATTCAAGAAATATATGCATATTTTACTAATTTTCGGACAGTACTTTTGTAATATGTTCAAAATTTAACTTTAAAACAACAATCTGATACACCATGGGAAAGTAAAGATGAATACATGTAATTCGGCCCTTATGATAAGAATTAGGAGAATTTTAGCATGCACTTTTGGGTATTTTAAATAATGAAAAATTAAATTTAAAAAAATCCGACATGAAGTATGAGTATTATGTTTAATAATGAAAGGCCAGAATTTTCTTTTGGGATGATTTGCTCAATAGAATGAATTGCATTAAACCTTCAAAATAAATAAGTAAAATGTTTTAAAACATTAAAAAACAATTGAAAATTTGAAAATATTCTTGCAAACAATATACTGAACTTACTGAAATTTTTAACATCCCGTAGGGTAAGTTATAGTAATCGCAAAAAAATCGAAAATGAAAATTTTTGCATTTCTCGACGTTTCAAAGATTTCTGAATATTTTGGCATACCTTAGAAAAAATGGATGTATGTGTGTGCGTGTGTGTGTTCGGATACAAATTTTCGTCGACGATTTCGAGAACACCGATCTACCGATTTAAATAATTTAAAAAGCCGTTCCGAAGATACGGGGCAAAAAGTGCCAAAAACGGTAACACGGTTTTTAAGAGAACGGAGGGTCCGATTTTAGAAATTCAAAAAACATTTTACTTGTATTGACAAGATGAAGAATTGATCAAATTTTCATGAAGGCAGGCCTAGCGGTTTCGGAGATCTAATGAAAAAAGTAAAACAAAATGCCATTTGGCGGTCAAAAATGATCAATAGACATATGCACATCAAATTATCAGATATTTTATAGAGATTTTGACAATAAGTATGAATTTTGTTTACATTCCTATGGGTTCCGTACCAATGTTTATCCGATAGACAGCGACGCGGCACTTACGCGCTTTGACATTTCGTCTCTATGCAGTTAAAGCAGTACGATTGCTTTAAAAAAAAGTTCAGAATTTCCAAACTATGCCAAAATAAAGAAAACTTTTTTTTCAAACTATTTTTTTTGTTTCTCAAAAATCTAATTTTTTCGAAGTAAAATTTTTTCAAAAATATTAATCGCTTTTAAAAAAATAATAATGTTTGGTACGGGAAGTTGCAGCAATTTGCCTTAAGGCACGATGCCTTAATTGCCTTAAGACAGAATTCTACTTACTGCTAGTTGTATGTCCTAAAAAGCTTGGATAGAAGATAAGAATTTAAAAATAGTTCGGTTCAACAAAAAAGACACGACAATTTGATTATGAGTAACCTGCGAATCGCCAGAATTATTATAAAGTATTTTAAAAAGAACTGATAAAAAAAATTAAAATTACGCTGAGGATCCCAGGATCGGCCCTGTACATATGTATTAGTAAATAAAAATACATACTTACATAAGATGAATGTTTTATATGTTCAAGCGATGATCCTAAATTTTTGTTCGATTGTGGCACGCTAAATAATATGCTTATTTAACTGCAATTTTCTATTGTTCTCAACAAATGGAATAATTTTTTTACACTATGGTTAATCATCGATAATAATATGTACTAATGATAAATAATGAAACGCGTTTATAGTCACAGTTTTGTATATGAACCAACAATAAGTGTCGATGACTCATTTATGAGGAACAAACTAGCGATAGGTGGTGGCACTATGCCTATTGTAGTTCAAGGGCGAAATTCCGTCAACGACATCGTTCTGTTACGACGGTTTTCAGTACGGATTGATGAAATTCACAAGCATGTCTTTTAATCGATGTCCAAAACTATTATCAAACACAAGCAAGTTAAGTTTGCCTTATTGTTAACACACTATATATATACGTAAATACACACGCAAACAGATAAATTTTTATATATATATATATATTGAGTTGAATAGAACAGCCAATGCGGCGAATGTAGAAAAGTTTACTTTAAATTTTTTTATACGTTTCGAGACTAAACTTACTACTTTATACTTCGAGATGTGTCTCATCATACAGCTAAAAGAAAGTTACAATATAAGGAAAAGTTTTAGAATTAAAACTATAACATTCGAAAAAATAACTTATATATATATATATATATATATATATATATATATATGTATATCGGTATATTCTAAACAATTTCTAGAGAATCAAAAATATTAATACTTTAAGTGTATAAGGACGTGTTGTTTGAATGCTATATACAATGAGGTATTATAAAAACAATAAACTTCATTAGTTTGTCTATATTTTGTCAATACAATCAAACTGGAAATTTTATACACTTTCTTTCAAATATTAAATATATTTTAAGAACCAAACCGATTATATCACAATGAATAACACATTTCAAACGAACAATTATCTGACTACGTTCAGTAAACTGCTTTCTACTTCATCATTGTAGAAATGTGCTTTTTTGATGTTTTTCAAAATTTTGTTATCTAGACCTTTGTACCCTATAAGCGGGGTAACTTGAAACGGGCAGGTGGCAAAAAGGTTTAAAGCCTTATTATAATTTTAAAGGTATTTTACAAAATAATTACATTTTTAACTAATGCTAAAAAACTACCAACGGAAGAAAATACTTTTATTATGGATTTTCAAAGAATACCGTTTATCTCCCCCATTACAAAGATTGTCGTTTTCAAATCAAGGTTATAGCTGGTTATACATCCTTTTTCCTCTACTTTCAAATATTGTTGTTAAACAATGCTTAACTTTACTGAATTTTGACACATCAGTGGTGGGCCTTTTTAACCCCGGACCTTCATATATTACTATCTATTCTTTGATGAATTCTGGGAAATTATAACTGGGAAAATGTTATTCGACAAAATGTCCCTTTGATCGATATCAAATTTAGGTTCTGAATTTAAATAACATAAATAAAAAATAGTATAACCTGGAAAATGTTTTATAAATACCAATGAGTATATAATTATTCAAATGAGATCCTCCAGAGCGCCGTGTTTGAGAAAAATATGCCAAAAAGTGCATTTTCATATTAACATTTCAACAAAGTTGATATTTTGAGAATCTAGTAACACGTGCGGCCGGTTTACTAACGTTTTCGTATATAAATAAAGCTACAAACAAAACTACTTACTACAATTCAATCATAATTAAATAATATTCACGTAAAACATCCTATTAAAAGGAATTGAACATCATCTGTCAAAAAGTTTGACATTTGGCGTGTTAGCCACCGTCCATTGTTTTAAAATTTTCAAATTAAAAATGTAAAGTTTCTACGCGATTTTGAAATAATATCTCACCTTTCCGACCATTTCTGGATTGGCACGAATTGTTCAAGACTAAGACTGGCCAAATCGGTTTAGTCGTTTTCGAGTTTTACCGAATCATTTGATTGAGAGCTCCATTTTTATATATAAGAAGATAATATATATATATATATATATATATATATATATATATATATATTATATATATTATATATATTACAAGGTTGAAAGTCACTTCGTTCTTTACCACAGAGGATTCAATTGAATTTTTTTGAACATCACACTTATGCCCTATAATTATTATATGAATTGAAAGCATAATTATATTAAAATTTTTATCAATAGCAGTAGTTTTTGGATGGTGCCATTTCAAATATGGAAAGAAATAAGCAGCATTTTCGACATATTTTACCCTTTTGCTATAAAAAAGCTTAATATGATGTTTAAGCCAAAATAAAATTGACCGATGTGCATGGAAAGGACGTGTTGGTAATAGGACAGTGCCAGAACTGATTCGTTATATTTCTTTACGGGTATTTTAATGTTGAAGATGCACCATGTTCAAGAAGAACGATTGAAGCTGATCAATTTGCGAGAAAGGCATTAGTAGATACAAACTGGCGAATAACAATATATAAGATTCTATTGAGTTCAAATTTATCAAATTCAACCGTTCATGACCACTTAAAGGCTCTGTGATTTTCTTCGAATCTTAGTGAATGGTTCTCATAGAGAGAAACTTGTGTCGCCGCATTGATGTTTACAATTCGCCTCTGAAAAGTCATGAAGTTTTTGAAGCGAATTGTCACTAGAAATTGCCAGAATTAACCAACAAGCAAGGTATAGTATTGCATCGAGACGATGCGTTACCTCACATAAGTTTGGGCAATCGCTAAAAGCTTTTTCATATAGGAATAGGATACAATGGCACACCCATCATTATCTTCAAACCAAGCACCATCGGACAATTATTTACCTCAAATGAGGAGATCAAAAAGCACTTTGATTAGTTTTTTGTCAATAATGACCAAAAAATTTATGATCCCGAAATTTGTGACCAGAAATATGACAGAAGATGCTCAATCGAAACGGATAATATATAATTTATTAAAGCATTTGTTTATTATACGAAAATGATTTGCCAAGATGTCTATAAAAATAACTTTTCGAATAACCCAGAGTATTTTGCTAATTGAAGATCATAAAGGTTATTAACAGGTGCCTAAAATGCTTTACTCCCTTGTTCTGGAAATGAACAGATAATCTGTTTCCCCTCTTATCTTACATCAATTCATACACTTTTCATAGGAGATTTATTTCTAATAATTTTATTAAAACTTTCGTATATAATATAAAACTCGAACAGAAGTTATGATTCGCATTAATAATAAATTTACATTTTTATAATCTGATTGTCATTACGGCAAACTCCGAAATGTTGCAACTTTCAATAAATGGTGTGTCAAACTGCAAAATTAGATTGATGTGGTTTACTTAATCTGAATTTTAACTGACGTGTCAGTTGGAAGTTTACGCATATGGTAACACAATTTTTCTTTCACCACATTTTAATAACCTTACCAGAAAATCGTTTAGGTACAGTACTAAAATTAATTACATTATATATTAGCTTTTATTAGTTATACATTTGAATCTTGTTTTCTACTTCTTAGCGCAAAATCATTTTATCATTAACTTCCCGTAGGGCAAGTTATAGTAATCGCAAAAATATCGATAATGAAATTTTTTATATATCTTTACGTTTTAAAACCTTCTGAACATTTTGGCATTCTTTAAGTAAGTAAAAAAGTAAACAAAAATGCCATTGCGCGCTTTGATATTTCGTCTCTATGCAGTTAAAGCAGTATGATTGCTTTGAAAAAGTTCAAAATTTTCAATATATTTCAAAATGAATATTTCTCCAAAAAGTCGTTTTTTTTTTCAAAAATAGTAAATTTTTGTCAAAAATTTATAGTTTTTCAAAAATCTAATTTTTCAGAGTAATTTTTTTTCAAAACTGTTAATCTTTTTAAAAAAAAATCTTTGGTACGGGAAGTTCCGGCAATTTGCCTTAAGGCACGATGCCATGCGCCCCACTAGTTTGTTAATTAAATAATAAAGTAATGATATAAAATTTAATTAAATATTTATATGTGTATATACATATATACAAAGGTGTTTCGCACAATGAACGCTGCGCGAAAAAGGGACAACCCTTTACGATTACGTTAATAGTAGTCAGAACGTTATTAGTAGTCAAAACTAGGTTTTTCGTTTAGCGGAAAATTAGTCAAAAGACCCCTCAATGGCTCAAGATATATTTAAAGAGTGGACCTTGGAATTTTTTGCAATTTTCTCCCGCTTTGGAGAGAAAGCTCATACTTAAAGCACTTTCTTTATTGGATAATTCACCTAAATACGTCAAAGGTTTTTAGATAACTTTGGAAGCAGATGATGAAAAATCTAAGTAGAAATGATCTGGCAGACGATTTCTAATACAGCCATAAATAACTTCTTGTCAAATGAAGAATAATTCATAAATGTTAAAGTAGTTTTCGTTAACAAGATAATTAACTTCCCGCAGGGCAAGTTATAGTAATCGCAAAAAATCGAAAATAAAAATTTCTATATATCTTTACGTTTCAAAGGTTTCTGAACATTTTGGCATACCTTAGAAAAAATGGATGTATGTGTATGTGTGTGTGTGCGTGTGTGTGCGGATACAAATTTCGTCGACGATTTCGGGAACACCGATCAACCGATTTAAATAATTCAAAAAACATTCGATTCGTATTGATAAGGAGACGTCCTGATTAGTTTTTGGCGAAGGCAGGTCTAGCCGTTCCGAAGATACGGGGCAAAAAGTGCCAAAAACGGTAACTCAGTTTTTAAGAGAACGGAGCGTCCGATTTTAATCATTCAAAAAACGTTTTACTTGTATTGACAAGATGAAGAATTGATCAAATTTTCATAAAGGCAGGTCTAGCGGTTTCGGAGATCTAATAAAAAAAGTAAAAAAAATGCCATTTGGCGGTCAAAAATGATCATTAGACATATGCACATTAAATTATCAGATTTTTTATAGAGATTTTTTGACAATAATATAAATTTTGTTTGCATTCCTATGGGTTCCGTAGCAATGTTTATTCGTTAGACGGCGACACGGCGCTTAGGCGCTTTGACATTTTGTCTCTATGCAGTTAAAGCAGTACGATTGCTTTGAAAAAAAAATTCAGAATTTCCAAAATATGTCAAAATAAAGAAGACATTTTTTTTTTTCAAAAAAAAGTAATTTTTTGTCAAATTCCTAGATTCTCAAAAATCTAATTTTTTAGAATCTAATTCTAATTTGCGCGTGCTTCTAAACGTATTTCTTGAGCCACACAATTATTATCACTTGTTTTCGTTGTGGTTTTCTCATATGAACTTAATTGCCTCTCGTGTTGGGTCTTCTCACTACTGTGTCATGATGCAGTTTACATACAACGAATCCATTAGTGGATTTCCTCCATTTTTGTGGCTTATAAGCTTGTTGCGATGACTTCTTAATGACGTGGCTTTTTAGAAAGCAACCCAACGGTTGGCATATCTTTTTTTGATGAATTTACTATTAGAATAACTCTAATACTAGATCGAATAACACTATAAGAAAATACATTTTGATGCAGAAGTTTGGATACTTATTTTGTAGTAGTATTCAGTTAGTATCTTCTTGGCCAAAAGTTTATTTATTCAGTAACTAATATTTGTAAACGATTAATCAATTTCTCATGTCAACTTGAACTCTCTAATTAATTTGGTGACTATATAAATCCATGATTTTATTTTCGGTAGTATGCCAATTACTTACCATTTCTCAGCTTTGCCCAAATGTTGTTATACAAGTTGTGAAGCTATCATAGCATTGTCGTTGGAAGCAATGATGAATGCGTCGTCAGCAAATGTCATGCTCGTACCGGATGTCAGAGAAAAATCCGCTGTGTAGATAAAAAGTAGAGTTGATGAAAAGACGCTTCCTAGAGGTACTAGAGAGATAATTTGCGTTTTGATGGACACCACATTATTTAGGCCTGCTTTAAAATCTTTCTATGATAATATTTAACTATGTATTAGAAGCAGTGGCGAACATTTTAGTTTATACAACAAAAAATCAAAGAAACTTGTGTCCCATCTGGACAAAAGCTGCATGATCAATTCTTTTTGTAACAATTTATTAAACTTTTAATATTCAATATTTAAGAACGGGTAATTATGAAGTATTGTTTTTGAGAATTGAATATTTATTCAGTGTTCAGAGCAGTGGTTTCGGTTAAAATTATTTATTTCAAGTATATAAGTGAGCTTTAGAATTTTAGGTATAACCAAAATTAAAATTCTAATCATTTTCGACATTTAAAAAATATTTTTTTTGGAAATCAAAGAAAAAACGCCTTCCCTAAATACTAATGCTATCTTTACGCAAGCAAAATGTTTTCTGTTTTCTGAATCATTCGAATCGGATGCCTCGTTTTCTCAAAAACTGTAATTTTTAACACATTTTGCTCTGTATCTCTTAAACTGGTGGACCTCTCTTTGTGGTCCGCCGTCAAAATTAATAGAATGTATTTTCAATCATAAACCGAATTTCCATTTTCTCCCAAACAAATGGACGTCTTTGCCAAAAACTAATCAGCACGTCTCCGCATCAATAGGAATCGAATGTTTTTGAATTATTCAAATCGGTTGATCCGTGCGCCTGAAATCTTGGACGAAAAATTGTATCCATACATACGGGGACACACTCAGATACATCCATTTTCTAAGGATATGCAAAAATGTTCAGAAACCTTTGTAACGTAAAGATATGCAAAAAAAATATTTTCGATTTTTATTAAAATTTATAAAATATATATTTATTTATTTAGTTCTTTATATCATTTCAACAGTCTGTTTTTTTCGAAAATAGTATTTTAGCAACTGTACGCCCCTCTTGCAACAACCTCGATCTCCCGAATAATTCTCGAGCCTCCTGAGGTGTCGCGCTCCACAGGTTGGAAACCACGTGTTCAGGGTTTATAATCTAAACCGTTCATCTACAAAGTCATTTGAAAAAAGAGTATTCGATTTTTTAATTGATTTGTATTTTTCAGATGACGCTCGTAATGAACCATTTGCTAAATTTACTAAAATAAAAATGTATCGAGCAATTTATAAATAAATCTTATGACTACGGAGCTATATTATCATCCATTAGCTGAATTAGCAGCTCAGCCTAAAATAGAGTTATAAAAGAATCTTGAATTATCAATCGTGTCGAACACAAACTGTTTCTACTGAATGAATATCGGTTCGTCAAATAAGCATGTGCGATAGATCGACATTAAATAAATAACGGTGTGTACGCTTGCTTAAAACTGCTTGAATTTCAAATTGTCTTCAAAACATGAGACAAGATGAATGTCTCAAGTTTATCGATTTTTTGTTGTGTTGGTGCACATGCCACAAACAGAGATTCACCGGATCAAAGTACATAGTACCTATGTATGTTTACTCTGGAGAGATAAAAAGTAAAATTATTCATTTCTGCTTAAAGCTTTTCTATTATTATAAATAATAGATTGAAATGTTGACAGTGGCCATCGGTAAGTATAAGTTATTCGTAAACAATTCACAAATTATTCCAAGCTGATCGAAAAGATGCTAGACCAACCTAGCTTTAGCAAAATGTCGTCTTAGCTCTTAATGAGAATGTTCATGAAAGTTGTCGAATTACTATGAAATTAGTTGCTGGAAATGTTAAAAGATTAATTGGATCCTGCAGTGCATTTTTTTGAATGTTTTTAGCATATTTCCATACATAAATTCAACTCTCCAGAAATTTTCAAACTTTGTGGTACACATATGTACCGCGCGTACCGAAAGGGTTAAAAGATTTTGTATTCATACTATGAAAATGTGACTAGCTGTATCCTATGTAATCAATCGGTAATTGCCTACATTGAGTGTTCTATATTAATATTATAAGGGTTTTAATTATAGTATTTATTAAATTTATATGAATACTTCCAACAGCAGTATTACATATTATTGCTCACTAAGAAAAGTGACGGAGTTCTATCAGTGCACGTTTACCATTTAGAACATGCATTCATCACAGAACAAGTTTATAACAAATATGTCAAATATGTAAATAGTTTTACAAGTTTTTACTATTTATCAACTTATGGCGCAAAATAAAACATTCAATGTTTTCTATACTATAATAATAATAGTATATTAAATTTAATAATAATTAAACTTATTTTTAATTTGTTTATATCTTAATGCCATCGAATTATATGTCAAAATCTATGCAATAGTCAAGACTCTTTAAAGACGTGTTCTTTCCTTTTTTACTTGATGTTATCTGAGATTTTATATATTCTGCAATTATATCTAGAAAAGGTACAAAAAAAGGTAACTGCGAATTTGTTCATGGAGGAGTTTGTTTCAAGAATTTTATTTGGCAAAAATTGAGGTTCTGATTCATCAACGATATGAGCATATCTTATAATTATCATAATGTATCGGTGGTTTAAATAAATAAAAAGATCAATAATAATCAAAGTAGATGTCGAATAAAAGTACCAATAAGTTGAATACAGTAGAAGGCCTTTTAGTACGGTAACCAACAGTCCGGAATGCCCAATAGTCCGGCATCGTTACGGAAATTTTGTTTTCTCCGAAAGTTTTTTTTTTTATATTTAATGTTTTTGCTAACTTTGAGCATTTAGCCATCATATGAGATGGAAAGAGCCCGTGATTTAATCTCATTCTTGTAATTGTTACAAACACTCTTCTGTCTTCTTCTTTAAATTGCTCCTGCCATAGTTTTTTATCAACTACAGGGTTAATTCTTCTATAATACTGGCCACGTGACTGAGATGAAGCATTCCAATCGTTTTGCCATTATATGTTAATTCTTTGCAACACTTTATTTAAAAAATCTTTATACATGGCAACCTTTAACTCTGGCCCATGCTCTGTAGCTCTTTTTGCTAATTTATGCTAAAAGTTAGCAAGGCCATTATATAAATAAAAAAAATAATATAATACATGTACACTTATGCATAATATTTTGGTAACATAATACTTTGGTAACATAATCTAATCATTAATTGCACATACTATTTTATTATATAGATGCACTTTAACGTATTAATTTTTTTCGCTTTATGTTGGATACAAAAATGTTTTGACGAGTATCGAAATAGTTCAAACTGCCGCAATACTCGTTGATTATTTTGGCTAATTTATTTAAATACACGTGTTTTTTGAGGATTTAGTTGTATTGACACTTCTATTAGATCGAATTCCTTCTCTAGGTGTGACAAATTCGATCTTTGCTAAGAGCTTTGGTGATTCTAGGGTACCATTCACAAACTTGTAGAAAAAAAGAAGATCAATGATTTTTCTCTGGGCTGTAAAGTTGTAACTTTTGCTTTTGTTCAAGATTAATTTATTTGTATTCTCCCAGCTTTTTATAGTACGCAAAGTTTGGCACATATTTTTGGAATTTAATCTGCACCTTATTCAGTCTATTGAGTAATTGTTCAGTGCACAGAGATCAATATTATTGAACAATAATCTAGAATAGTGTTTCGTTTCGTTTCGTTTAATATTATCAACATAGATTTTTAACATCTAGGGTAGGTTATAGTAATCGTAAAAAAAATGAAAGTATTTTTTTTATATCTTTACGTTTCGTCGGGGTGTTCGGGAGTACGCAATAGCAATTTTAAAATTGGAATTGCAATTTTAAATAATTTTAAACGAACATCTACACCACATTGGTTTATTGTCACAGCGGAGATGTTGGAAGGGATTTATATAGAATATTGTTACAACACCACGTGCTTAATGGGCGGAGCAACCGATTTGAATGATTCAAAAAACATTCGATCCATATTAACGACATATAGACATATCGAAAGATAGGCAAGATACCTATCTAGGTAAACAAGTAGACAGGTGAACAAGTAGATCATATACAAATCAAATTATTATTGATTTAGTTGATTGTTTACACAGGAGGTTCATGCAACTTGCCTCAAGACAGAATGCGAATTACAACACGTTTATTATGCGATTAAGATAAAATATACGATCGCCAACATGTCAATAAATCTTGCAGTTTACTTATTAATCGGTCACCGAACACACGGCTATAAGTTATAAGTCACATTAATGGGGGCCGTTGATGTTTTATTCGTTACTATAATTACTCTAATATTAAGGCTTATAGCGCGGAAATAGTCAAGGTCAATGGCCAATCTAACGCAAACATAACTCTCTATATAAATGACAAGTTCCATGAAAAAATTACTCATAGTTGTTCCAGAGGTGGGGAACCTTTTTGCCGTTAGAGGCCGCACTTAAATTAGGCAGCAATAAAAGAGGCCGCATAAGCTGATTGACCTAAAAAAGTGACTTTTGTGAAAGTATTATAATTTTTTATAGTTATAACAATTTATTGCATTATATAGAAAAAAGTAAATAAAATACTTAAAAATTTCAAATATTTTATAAATTAAATTTTAAATGAATTATAAATATTTTAGTTCTTTTTAATTTCATTTAAACATTAATTTTTTAATGAGATTAAATTCATTTGTAAACTTTCGGCATGAATATTCCTTTTGTCATTAAGGACAATAGTTGTTATAATAAAAAATAGGATTAATGCATTAAACGCAACGTTACCTCTTGCCAAAAAAATATACCTAGACTAGACACTATTGACAGACATTTAAAAATATAATTTAAAAAATATTATTAATAAATGATGTACCTAATCCATTTAGAGAATGATAATGCTTACCCATAAAAATAAGCGTATTATTTGATAATGTATAAACTCATAATAATGCACGTGAAAGAAATATTTTAATTAAAATATGTATTTATTAAGCACAAAATGTATTGTTACTTTATATTTTGCATTTAAGTTGTTCTCATTTCAAAAACCTTACTCTATATTTATATTTCAAGGTTTAAATATAAATAAATTCTATATATTATATACATATAAATACGCAGGGGCACTCTGGGGCACTAACAAAAATGCCGCCCCATCCCTGAATTTTTAGGTAAAATAGTTTTTATATATCATTTTTCTAAAATTAAAATTGCTATTTAATTGCAGAAAATTTATTACGCTTTACATACTATAAATAGTGGTGCTTGGCATCGTGCCTTAAGGCAAATTGCTGGAACTTCCCGTACAAAAAATTAAAATAAAAAAAGAACTTTTTTTAAAGCGATCGCCCTGCTTTAGCTGCGTAGAGACAAAATAAAGAAGCGCGTAAGCTTCGCCCCGCAGAATAACGCCTTGCAGAATAAATAATGATACAGAACCCATAGTAAAATGTAAACAAAATTTATTCTTATTATTAAAATATATGATAATTTGATGTGCATATGTTTTAATCACTTTTGACCGCCAAATGTTTCTTTTTCAAATTTTTTATTGGACCGTCGAAACCGCTAGACCTGCCTCCCACAAATTTAATCAGTTCTCCGTTTTGTCTATACATGTAAATTTCTTTTAATGATGTTGGACGTTCCATTTTTCAAAAACTGAATTATTATTTTTGGGACCTGCTTTGGCCAATAACTTATCAGCACGTCTCGCTATCAATAGGGATCGGATCATTCAAATAAAATTTAATTTTAATAAATTTAATACATAAAAGTTAATAATTGACAAAAAAAAATCGAAATATGAAAAAAAGGTTTCTTAAATTCAATTTTCATCATTTTTCAAAACTTTTTATAAAATGTAATTTTCAGTACGGAAAGTTTCAGTAACTTGCCACTAGACACCAATTTGTAAGAATATATTTTTGTGTTTTATGAAAAAAGGTATAGTTTTGTGTCATTTTATAACTATGATCTCATAAAATTGCCAATATATGACTGTTTTTGGTGGGATTTTTGTACAATAGTTGTTTGAAAGTAAATCTGCTATTTTGTACTAGACGGCAAGGGGCCGCACAAGAACCTCCCGGAGGCCGCATGCGGCCTCGAGGCCGCAGGTTCCCCACCTATGGTTGTTCTCTTCATTATAACTCGCTGATATTTAAGAAATAGAAAAAATATAAATAATTTTCACTATTTTAAATCGACGGATGATGATACTTATAAACTTATAATAGTTTATCATGACATATTTTAAAAACTTATTCATTCTAAAAATAGATCGCATTTGGTAACATAATTGATTTTAAGATTCCAATTTAGTAATTTTTCTATCAATATTATTTACAACTGTTGTATTTAGTACATTCTCTATATATATTTGTTCATATTAAGCCTTACAAATTTATTCAAAATTTTGTCAAAATTGCAATTTTTGGAAAAACAATATCTTTACAATAATATTTTAAAACAATATTTTAAACCGAAAGGTTTTTTTAGTATTTCAATCATGACTATAAAGATGTAAATGAAAAGTATTGTTTTTGAAATACAATTATTACTGAAATATAAGTACTTACTGTTAGTGGTTCCGTGTATTAACCGTAAAAACATATAATAATAATATTTAATATAAATATTAATGTATTTTTCTTACATTGATATAAGAATATCATAGACCATATATTACATGGACTACTAGTCGAGCCCAAAATAAGTGCTCAAACATAAAAGGGTATGTGACGTCGTATGCCTGAGCAAACGTTACCGACGACAATCGCGGACTCTCCCGATTTATTAAATGTCATATCCATATGCAATATGTTTTATTTTAATAATATAATGCAATTGTGATGGCTGATAACTTTGTAAAAAATGATATTAATAATATTTCCCTTGTGAAATAAATGTACATAAAATCGAATCGACCTGTTAAAATCGGTTTATATATTATAAAGCCTATATTATAAGGCATGTAAGGAGAGTCCGCGAATGTCGTCGGCAATGTTCGCTCAGACTTGTAACGTCACATACCCTTCTATGTTTGAGCACTCCATACAACGGAAAACATATGATGGCTAGCAGTCCATGTAGTGTAATATCTATTAAGTATATACATGAAATAGTGGATCTAACAAGTGCAACAACTAACATATCATGTGTGCAATTATCCCGATAAGAGTGTGTGAAATTTTATTGTAAAACAAGCTTTTCAATGGGCAAATTCCAGATATAAATCATAGGTTTTTTTTATCTTGTAATGACGATATTATATTTATTTCACCAATTATTTTTTTGTAGTTACATTCAATTTCATTAACTTACCCAAGAAATTTGTTTTAGGCAGATAATCCGTTTTGCTAATTTTATGTTTTTTTGATTTTTTACGATTTCAATGATACTTTGTAAAGGAATAGAGTTCATAGCGTTAACAAGTATTCTAAAGTATCATAGGTCTACGAAAGGTTTAATTATTAATATTCAATAAAGTTTGAAATAATGGGCCACATCAAAATTTCAAATTTTTATTGTGAAAGTTTCAAAAGTAGCTAAATCTCACTTCTTATTGGTTAAGTTTATGTGACATTATTTAAAAACATCAATTGTTTGGATTTCTTAAATTATTTTTTTATATTCTTTGTAGGGATCTGCCGTTCGTGAGGTAGTGGACGGAACAGCATGTGAAGACTGTCGGGACTCCTGTCCCGGCTTTGTTGCACATCCTTGGCGGTAAGTGAAAATAGAGATAGTAATAAGTTTTAATTTATTCTTGTTTATTAATTAATGTAAACAGGTAAATCACAAATCAAATACTTTGTAAGGACTAGAACTGAATTGTGCTTTTTTAAGTGCTTTTTTAAAGGCATTCCATTGTTTATAGGGTTAATATGTACCTTGGATCGCAAGGCCCTTATTTGCTCATAAGGTCATCATAAGCTTTTTCACATGCATATCGAAATCGTTGTGTAATCTAATATAAATAAATATATATATAAATAATAAAATATATATAAATGCATCAGCAACAAGTGCGATTGGATTATGATTCTCGTTTTCTGAACCACTTGATGAAGTACCACCTAGAGATAATCTTTGTGCTTCGTCAGATAAATCGAATCTAAACTCAAATTAGTTCTCGATATCAATATATGGTTTATTGACAAATCAGTTCTTAGATTTTGGGTTTGATTATTGTTTAAATGTTTTTTAAAGCTGTTGAAGTGGTGTTGTCTGAGTATGAAACAATATATATACCTAATTTTCACAGAGTAAACTCTCTCTGATAAAGATAATAATGATGATGCTAGAATGTGGTGAATTTGGTTTCTCCATAATATATGAAATTGAAAAATAAGATATGGATAAATAATAATGCAAGAGATTAACCTAAAACACTTTTTGATATCTTGGCCAGTTAGTATCCTTGCCCAGTACTTTCAAAAGTAATAAATTGTTTACTGCCAATGTGTACCGTATGATTCTTTCTCACAAGTTTGTTTAACCCAAGAAGCTTTAAGGGGATAAAAGCTGTTATGCCCTTGAATTACAACGCTTTTTGTCAACTTGCGCTGAATAGATTACGTAAGTATAATGTAAGTAATATACCAAATTTACTTATTATCCATTGTTTTTAGTTATAGATTCTTTAGCAAAAGAAGCATAGCTTAAAATTCTGTAAGCAATATTCTATATCAACACAGATTAGTTGGGATTTTGATTGCATTATTTATTTTCCATAGCTATTTTATAGATTTATTTTTTATAATTAATCGGAAAAGTTTGAGAATGGAGCAGTGCAATTTTTCTCACTGAAATTTCAACAATTTCAGTGGATAAATTCATCGTGATATGACATGCGAGCATTAATTTTATCACATCGATCGAGTTAGAGAACTATAATATATTGGATATACAGTAATACCCCGTTTAACGCCGTATCGTTTAGCGCTGTTTTGGTTTAGCGCTCTTTTATTTCAACCGAGGTTTTGAAGGAATGAATGAGGAAGATGTCAAAGAAATAATTCAAGAAGTAGTGCAGTCTTTCTAATGGTGAGCTCGAGGAATGAACTGAACAAGAAGAAAACAAAAATGTTCAGTGATTTAGCGGAAAAGCAAAAAAAACTTTCGATGGTGCTTGTAAAAAGGAGTTTGTTTATCGTAACTGAAATAATGGATCAATTCATTCTCTAAAGTAAGACGAGGTATTAGAGATGCTCTATCCGTTTATGAAGAACTTTTAAGAGAACAACGCAAAAGAAAAAGTGAAACAACATTAGATGCTTTTGTCACAAAACGGCAAAACACTGAAAACGCGGAGGACTAACTAAATATGACTGACATAGAATGTTATTTGTTTTTTTTTTTCAAGAATATTCGTTTTGTTATTTATATTTTGTCTTTATTTTTGCAAGAAATAATAATGCGGTATTAATTTGGGCTTTAAGAAATAAATGTTTGGTTTTATTTTTAGTAAAAATAACATACTTTTTAAATTTAATACCGAACCAATTTCCTAGCCGTCTTCTCCTAACTCCATTATTTCCATGTAAAGATAGCCTCGTTTAGCGCTGTTTCGCATTGAGCTCTACTTTGATGGAACGTATTCCCCGCGTTAAACGGGATTTTACTGTATGTGCAATAACAAAACTACTTGAATAAGATTGAATGGTAACTAGTATAAATATTACGAATCCTTCATCGCTCAAACCTCATATTCGATCGTGTAATGTTCTAGATTTCTTTTCTAACGTAAATAATCATCAATAGAGATAGATACATTGGAGGTGTGTAATGACATTTTGTTTAATTAAATAAATAGAAAAGATCGGCTATCAGCAAATGCGCCATTTGCTTTTAAAAATAGACCCATTATTAATATGAAGTGACCAACGCCTCGACAAACTTAATGGCGTTTTCACGGACGACATTTTCTCGTCTGTGTTAATGGATTGATTTTTCGTGGCAAGGGTTTCCTGTTCGAGCGCGATGGGGCTTGGCAAATCTGTTAGATTACGATGAAGAAATGATACTGAAAGACATCAGATTTTCAGCACGTCATATTGCTCACAGTCTCGTTCTCATATTGCGTTGATTTTTAAATTTCAATTCATTATAAATCAATTATGATCTGGCTATTTGTTACATAATATTATATTAGGGAGAACAGAGGTGGATATCCAATTTTCTGATGCTGAAAACCAATACGCTCTGAATTAAAGGAAAGGGTAATTTATTATCACTAGCTATCATTATGATTTCTTTTCTATGACATTTATATGCCATCACTTTATTTTTTTCTCTATGACATATATATATATATATATATATATATATTAATTTTAATACAGTGAATGAAATCAATAGATGACTGTAAACTAGAGCAAAAATTATTTATTTATTTATTTATTTATTTATTTAAATATATAGCCCACAGATTTCTCCAAGAGGACTCAAAAATACAATTATTTGACATAATGAATAACAATTAAAATATACACAAAATTACAATATATAGTTAGTAACATAAAATGCTAAGATAAAATTTCATATAATGCAGAATGTAACAATAATATTTATAAACAGAAAATAATAAGATATTTGAAAGAAAATAAAAAGATTAACTTGTGCAGATGGAGATTATTTGATTAGGTGATGTGTTGTGAATGTCTATTTCATTATTAATTAAGTTAAAGTTAGAGGACATTAGTAAAATTGGCGAATTTAAGAGAGAATTAGATTTAGGGGTGGGATAATTGAAAAATAATTGTGAACGCGAAGATAGCCTTGGAACATTAAAGGATAGTTGATTGAGAATAAGAGGACAGTCTATAGAATTATTGCAAAGCTTAAATAAGAACATAATTGTACAGATAAATCGACGTGAGGCAAGGGAAGGAATACCAAATTCTTTTAGTAAAGTGTTGTGGTCAAAGCCACGTTCAGGGTAAATTTTATATGTTTTATAATAAAGGTATTTCAGAAATTTTCGCTGAACCTTCTCTATCGCATCAGAGTTGTTGATATGATGAGGATACCAAATAATCGAACCGTATTCTAATTTTGAACGTACAATAGAATAGTACATGCAAAGAAGTGCATTGGTAGACTTAAATTGTTTACAATTTCTTAGTATCAAACCTAAAGATTGATGTGCTCTATTGCAAATATCAGTAACATGATCTGTGAAAAACAAACCAGAATCAAATAGAACACCTAAATCGGAAATTTTATTACATCTATCAATGCTGGTGTTAGAAATTTTATAATCAAAAAGTATTGGAACGCGCTTATGTGTAAAACTAAGAATCTTGCACTTTGATATATTTAGATGTAATTTGTTATAGATACACCAAGATTGGAAAAGGTCAAGTTGAGACTGTAAAAATAAGCAGTCATCAATAGAATTTATTTTGAGATATAGTTTCAGATCATCTGCAAATAATAAATGTGGACAGTTAATAGTATCAGAAATGTCATTAATAAAAATAATAAATAATAGTGGACCAAGAATGGATCCCTGAGGAACTCCTGAACTAATATTTTCAATGTTGCTCAAGAATCCATTAAGAAAGACAAACTGCTTGCGATTATGAAGATAACTTTTGAAAAAGTGGATAAGTGAAGAATTAAGACCAATCTTAGATAATTTAGTAAGGAGAATGTTATGATCAATTTTATCAAAAGCTTTACTGAAATCAGTGTAAATCACGTCAACTTGTCCATTGATGTCAAGATTCTCAGCTATATATTGTTTAATACAAATTAAATTTGTTATCGTTGAACGGGCAGGCATGAAACCATGTTGATTAAGAGAAATTAAAGTTCTAACAGAAGGAATTAGTTCTCTATAAATAATTTTTTCAAATACCTTAGCAAAGTTTGATAATAATGATATCGGCCTGTAATTAGTAATGTTTGATGTAACACCTTGTTTAAAAGTTGGAACTAATCGTGCAATTTTCCAACAATTTGGAAAAGTGTTTGTACGCAAAGATAGATTAAATAAAAATGCAAGTGGATCAGATAGAGTAGATGAGCAATCACGTATAAAGAAAGATGGAATACCATCGAAACCAAATATTTTGGAGTTCTTAAAACTTGCTATTGCAAGTTGCACAGTACTAGAATCAATTTCACCTATATCAATCATGATTCTATCATTATGATCAAATAAAATGGGTATGTCAAGTTTAGGCTGATAAACACTAATAAAGTAAGAATTAAATGCATCAACAATAGCATCAGGAGAATCATAATATTTGTCTAGATAGCACAATCTATTAGGAATAATATTAGAAGCAGTTTTATTACGCAAAAAAGACCAAAAATATTTAGGATTAAGCGATAGAGAATTTTCAACGTCAATAATATATGAATTATAGGCATCTTTCATAAGTATTTTTATTAATTTCCTGTACAATTTAAAATTTTCATAATAGAAAGTGATATTGGTTAACTTGTATTTATTATGATAGTATTTCTTCATACGGAGGTTTCTAATAATATCAGAATTAAACCAAGGCTTAAATTTATAATTTATTTATCATTATGTTTTTTTTAAACAATGAGTAAAGCGGGTTTTCGGATATCATAAATTTTTATCATGGATAAATTTTATAGAGGCTTCTTCTTATATCAGTTTGCAGCGCACAAACACAATGACATCGTTTTATTATTTTATTTCATTTTTTTATTTTTTATTATTTTTTTCACACTTCTTTTTTATTTTACAGGACTATTTTTGTTTTGATTGACAAAAATAATTTGTTATAATAAAATGTTTCCTAAAATACCCACATGGCATAACGTGATAAAAAACATTAATGTGAATACTAATATATATATATATATATATATATATATATATATATATGAACTATTTCATCTAGAATTAGCTGATCAAATTTGTATTTTTGGCTCTAGCGGTCTTTTTCTCGTATTTCCGTTTGTCGCACTTTAAAATATTTTAAAAATATGTTTTTAATAAAATGACGTACTATATGTTAACTTTTAATATGAACGTAAATCAAATACGTGGTTATCTGGCACTTTACCAAAATCAGTCACATTTTAATAAATACAAAATATTTATCAGTATTTGAGTAAAACTGTTTTATGTTTAAAGTGCCTACGAGATAAGAAGCATTATTGTGTTATAATCAGTTAACACAAATTATCGCTATATTTAATGTGGAATTGGGAATAAAGCAAACATTAAAAATGGTTTGGAAAACAATTATTGAAAACATTTTGCTTTTCTAGGAATTTCGTATTGCACGAAATGTCTTGCTCTAAGAAATATTGAAACATGATACTCATCATGATATCTGTTACTGCCTACTGGTGTATTATATTACCAATTATTTCCTGAATTATAGTGAAAACTAATGCAAATACATTTATTGTATTAAATATATTTCATGTATGTACATATATATATATATATATATATATATATATAAACTGAATATCATATATATATATATAATATATATATATATATATATATATATAATAAATTATATAATTAAAGTTTATCGGCGATTAGTGTAACACGTATATTATATTGAAGTTGAAAAGTCTATTGGGGACGCAAGTTGTGCGAATTGCTTACAGAAGTAGTTCGTGTTTTCAATATAATTTCAGTATGTCTAAGTTCAGTATTTCAAAAGCACAACGTTTGCATGAAAAATCTGTGAATGCTTTATTTGCTATGCAATAATAAAATAAAATATATTTGAGTTGAGAGAGATGCTATTTAACTCTATAAAATGATGCTCATATTTTAGTAAATAGCTGTTTGTACAGAAACCATCATGTGTGTGTTTGTAAATATGTATCGAATAAGATTTTTGACATATTGCATTCCTCTTCTCTGACACAGACGACCGATATTTTTTTGATATGGGCGATGTCAATGCATTTACACGAATTTTTCAGCTTGAATTCGAGTTATGCGATGTCGTAAGATCTTCTTTATCGCAATGAAAATATTGATGTTAGCAAAAATGCTTATTGGATTACCGCACACGTCTTCACGATTACTTATACTCATATTTATGTAGTTAACTGCATACATTTAAAATATTGTTTACCAAATACAAAAGCTTGAAGATATCATTCTTTCCAGGTGCGTGTACAATTCGACGTATCATAGCGTCGGTGGCAAAATAATTACTTATAAAACCATTTAGGTTTATTATCACTAATTATAGCTTTAAGTACTACTAATGTTTTATCGAGAGAGAATTGTAACTAAACATTGAGTTTTATTTAAAATTTAACATTTTATTTAATAAGTATGACTTTACTGTTTCTGGGTTTCGTGTTTTTTTTAAAAAAAATGTGTGTTTAATTTAAGTGTTCAATGAGTGGGAAACATATTGAAGACTAATTTTGTTTTTAAATGTAACTTAGATTTTTATTATTAAGACTTGGACGGATGTCTGCATAAAAAACCATTTTGTATACTATATTTCTTTCACTATCTGAAATACTATTGCGTCTATATACATTCCCGTTTAGCATATTACAGTTTTTGATTTTCTTACATATCACATATTTTTTACTTATTGTTAATTTTCTTAATGTTTTATTTTTCCGAAATTAAATTTGTGAGCTTAGTTAAATCGTTACTGGATCATGGAAGTACAGTGTATTTTATTTAATTTACTATATTGGAATTTTATTTTTGATTCTTATATCGTACAGCGGTACCCAAAAAGCATTTTTTATAACAAAATTATTTATTAAAAATTTATTAAATTTATTTATAATCTATTAAATTATTAAATATATATTTAATCTATATATTGTGGCAGTGGATATCACTATTGCTTGATATCAGGTTGATATCAACGCGAATTTGAACCAGAAACTCCGAGATTGCAACACCAGAAGCCATTGCAGTCTTATACCCCATATTCTTATATATATATATATATATATATATATATATATATATTAGGGTGGTCCTTAAAATGGTCATTTTCGAATTTCCTTGCTCCCAGGGGCTCAAATGGTTCCAAATTGATAAAAAACAATTCTCTGAAAGTTTTAGCTCTTAATATTAACGTTTAGATAGAGCGCAATAACGTTTAGATAGAGCGCAATTCAATTAAAGTTTTGTATGGAAATAGCATGAAAAATTTTTCAAAAAGTTTAAAAATGTTTTTTAGATGTAATTTAGCGAACAAATGAATGAATAAAACTCATTCATTTGTCGCTAAGTTACGTCTAAAACACGTTTTTTAATTTTCAAATTTTTTTCCATGCTCTTTCCATACAAACTTTGATTGAATTGCGCTCTATCTAAACGTTAATATTAAGAGCTAAAACTTTCAGAGAATTGTTTTTTATCTATTTGGAACCATTTGAGCCCCTGGGAGCAAGGAAATTCGAAAATGACCATTTTAAGGACCACCCTAATATATATATATATATATATATATATATATATATATATTTATTTATTCATCTTCTTATAAATTCGTATTTTGTCGTTTTTACGGACTTTGGTTTCATTGGCATTAGTTAATTGTTATATTTAATGATATCAGGTCTCTTCAATCGAGGTAGGTCTAAGAAGCACTAGCATTTTTGATATAACTTTTTGAACACATTCTGATTGTACTTTTTTTTTATTACACCGATTTTTATGTTTATAGTGATTTGTAATAATTATCTTGCTTTTCTAAAGCATTCTTATCATTGTAATGATTTCTGTTTTGGAATGAACATATGAATGATTTCTTTCACATTCAATATATAGTTAATTTAACACTTACGGGACGGCACCGATTTCAAAACAATTTACAGGCTGTAAACGTGAGTGTTTGTTATGCAATTTGTTTGATGAAAATTTGTAGTCATTGAAGGAAATACATTTATAATAATTTATTTTTGATCTTTTTATAAAGAATGGTGACGTTCAAAACAATTTTCAAAATGCATAGCTGGTTGATTTTTACATGTTTTACAATAAAATGTTGTTCGCCGCCTTCTCCTGGTAGAACAGACAATACAATCCTTTTTTCTTTCTGTCGCATTTAGAATATGTCAGTGATTAGTCAGTATATTTGTTCATTTTTGTGCTGCCATAACGGTTTGTTTTTTCTATTATATTGTCTAATAATTCATTTTTAAAATATAAAGTAAAATAATCTATTGGATGTCTTATGTTGCTTGTTATTTGTAGTCGGGGTGTTTGTTGATGAATGTCAATCTCGATTATTGAAGGAGAATCGACACATACGCTAACGTCTTTCCGCTTTTCATTTAATTTGTCGAACTTCTTTTTGTTGGTTGGATAATATCATCATCACATTCATCACTATCTTCGGTGCGAAAAGTAATTTCGTAAAATTTGTCTGTATGAATGTCTATTTGAAACTCATCTTCACTACTGCTTAATTCACAAAATTTACCAGTCGTGTTGCCATATTTAAATGCGCGGTCGTTTTAAATATTAAAAAAAAAACTATATAACAAAGAAAAAGGCTAAATATACTACTAAAATAACTTAAAATTATTTTCAAAATAGAACACTGTTTATCACTGCTATATGTAATTTATTCAACTTTTCGATGCAAACCGAGTATTTGTTTATAAAATAGCCTGTGCCACACAGAGTTTGTTTGTCCACTGAGGTGGACAGCCGTCCCCAAAGTGTTAATATTTTATTATACAAGCAGCTTTTTATTTTGAACAAGTTTGGATCATTTTGAAGCTAAGCTTTAAGCGATTCTTTCTTCACTTTTCCTTTGTACACTGCGTTTGGGACTTGTGCAAGAGTTTGGGCAGAATCAGAATCAGAATTAGAAATATGTATTTCGTAACAGTACTGCTTTGTTTTGTACAGTTTGTAGTCTCCGTAGTTTTTAAGGGTTTGGGCTTGCAACCACAAAATATATTACTATCTCGGATAGCAATGTCAAGCAGATGGCATATTCGCTTTTATTTATATGATCTAAATATGAATAACATAGAACTAAAAGCTATTTCTAATAGCCTTTCGTGGAATTACTGCGACGAATTGAAATATATGATCACGATTGTAAATCAATATATCACAAATAGAAAGGACAACCGTTTGTTTTTTTTAATAGTGTTCGCAAATATAACTTAATCATAAGCTTATAGAAAATCTGGTTGATTGTGATCGCTGTTCAATATGCGTATTTAAAAAAACACACTGCCTATATTATGATTAGGATAGTATGAACGTGCATAAAAATTGCGGTTCGGAAATAAATTTCAATTAATTATAGAGAGTGAACGAAGCCGGTGTTTTTCTCGAATGCGCAGCACCACCTGTGTGTAAAATTTTCTTCAGCTCTCCAAACAGGAAAATCGGGCGAATGAATCACCTAGGTTGCTACATTGGTTTTATCTATGTGTGTTAGTCTTGCGAGATACGTCGCGCTGAACGGCCGTTTTCGTCTAATTCAATTATGTCAGTATTCTGTTAGATTTGTTTTGCGCCAAAATCCGCATACGACAGCTTCAGCAACGTGTTTTTGCATCAGATTCATAAATATTGACTGCTATAAGGAAAATTTTTAATCAAAAGTGTTGACGGTGTGTTGATAGTTTTAATTAAACACGTTTAATTTGAATTTGCCATAGATATTATCGCTAATCTATCAGTAATGTAAGGATAATTTTAAATGAGATTTTTAAATATAATTTCATTTTTAGTAATAGTGTAGTTTGCTGCTTGGAGTTTAATTTAGATCGTTACCTAAAATGTTATTTGAAATAAAGTATATTCAGTTTTACGATCCATCATACTTTTACGATAGTTTATGACGTAGCGGATCTATTTTAAATTATATCCTAAAACAAAGCAGGTAGATTGCATGAGTTTTTTCAAAATAAATACGTTATATATGTATATATATATATATATATATATATATATATATATATATATTCATACATATACTTATATGTGTGTGCAATTTTTAAAACATACGACCTATAACAACTTTTTTGGTAAAGCATTTTTATTTAATCTTATAATTTTAGTTGTTTGATCACCCACGTGCTCACAAAGCTTAAGGCGATTATACAATATTTGGGTTTTCAAAATTTTGAGATCAATTTATTTTAAATGTTTGTGTTAGTTTTGAATTTCAAATTCTAGATAATTTGTGACGGTTTGCGGAATCTAGTCTGGAGCATCAAACACGAAATATTTTTTTAAGGAATTTTATTGTGTTAATATCATTACTGTTAGTTTTCCTAATATGCATGTATTTGTGTGTAATAAGAAGGTTATGGCATGTGAGCACCATGGTTTCAATAATTATTCCAAAAATCACCTGCAGTCTTCTTTGTCTTTATTTCTTTACTCCATTTTTTCTTTGACAATATGTTGCAGTAGATATTCAGGTGCTATGAATGTGATTATATATTTTTTAAATCGAATCTGCTAATTTAAATTTTTCATTTCATTGCACTGCTTCAATTGTAACTATCGCGGTTTATATTCAGTATCATATATCAATACCATTGAAATAATTTGTATCGTGCTTATATATATATATATATATATATATATATATATATATGTATATATATATATATATATATATATATATATATATATATATATTAATAATAACAATACATATCAAATCTGGAAAAAATATACAAATTTTAAACAAATCGATAATGAAGAAAAAAATTTGAATAAAGCTGTCGGCTATTTTGCTGTGTATATTCTTTCCGAGATATCAAAGAAAATATGCGAATGTTGCTTTTTTTGTCCAAACAATTTCACCTACCTTCGGAATTATCAACAAAAATGCCTTGACTGCTCAAATTATTGATAAATAACTCCCGCCATGTTTATTTATTTATCCTACATGTACCACATCTATTGTTTGGCTTATATGCACACTGGTCTTTAATCGCTTCAATTATTCCCATTTTGACGTACTTTATGCGTGCAATAATACAATTTATATTTAGTGAAAAATGCCTGAGCAATTGGGAATGTTCCTTATGAATGATAATCGTCGGATCATTGTATGTACCTGTTGCCAAATTTGCCGTCGCTTTTTCCGATCACTTAGGGGGGGAGTGGAGTGGTAAATTTTAGATCATTTTTAAATCATCGTAAAAAGGCAACATTTTTTTTATTAGTATTGTTTTATAATTTATATATTAACGTTACAAGATTACAGAAAAAAGTAAAAAAATGTTTATAGTTTTAATTAGTCCACGATTGCAACCCTCTTAGTGACCCGAAATTAAAAAAAAAGATTATTAATATAGAATTAGAAAAAACATTGACAAAATGACGACTGATTTCTTACCACTTTTTTGAGTTTCTCGAATTTTTTTAAAAATAGTAAAGATTGAAATTTTGTGATAAGGTTTGTATATCAATAATTAGTATATCAATAATTTTCAATCATATTGAAAATGACAGTTTTTAGAAAAACGCGCAAAAGGAAGGAAGCATAGGATTATTGTGGTCAAATGATTGTATCTCTGAAAATAACTTAAAATTTAAAAAAACCTCTCGTACACATATTCTTTAATAGTTAAGCTTTGAAAATCTGAAAAATGAACAAAAAACGCTTTTTTGGCATTTTTACACTAGAATACCCAGTATAGAATATAGAAAATGAGCAGTTCTTGAAAATGTTGGACGGCACAATATATATCAAAAGTATTATGAGTCGATGGAATAATATTTGTGTGATTCTGTTATTTCTACAAAATTTTGATATTGGGATATTATGATTTTTTTGAAAATGGATAATCGCGAACACATATATATTAAAATATTTGGATGTCAAAAATTTTATACACGTAATATAGAATTGCGTCATTTGTACTTGAGCTGGTGATTATAGATAACGTAATAATAGATTTCCTTCAATAGAGGCATTAAAAATAAATTCATTCCAATTAGTATATGTGAGATATAAATTTTTATATATAAAATTGTGAACCGGTAACCCATTTGTTAAAAATTTATTAATACGTCTACTTTGATTTTCAGTTAAATCTGAATACATTTTAACGTGATCTTATTCTTTGGAAAAAGCGTTATTGAAATTAGCAAAAAGAATCGTAAAATAAAATTTCTAAGAAATACTTGAATAATGCTGTCGTTAGATCTAATTGTCATTCATGAACGTTGAATGCATTATGAATCATTCAAATTACATCACAAATATGTGTGTAAAACTATCTCAAAGTGGTAGGCAGACACATTTTCAGATTATAAGTTTTCATGAATGAATGATAAGGATACATTGGAGAGGAAGTTGGATTTAATATAAAAATTAGTATTTCGTATCAGGATACCATACTATACATTTTTTTTACTACGAAATGAATTTTTTTTAAATCGATTTTAAATTGTCGATTTTTTTTCATCTTTTTTATTGGCTTTAGAAACTAGCACATTGGCCGAAATTATCGATATTTTCTCAAATAATTGACTCTTTTCGCGAGATAACGCATACATCTTAATTCTATATTGTTGTCATGACAAATAATATCAATATTTATAACATTTGCTGGGGTTTTCAACCTGAAATATTTAAGTAAATGCTGCGCAAACTGTCCGCAGATTTTCTATGTGTTTCTGATAGTTATTACAAAACTAAAAATGCACATGATAGCTTCAGGTTCGTATATCAATAACAACCTATTTGTTTGCATTTCAATTTTCATTTTGTTACTGTTTTTTTATGATACAGACTTGTAATTTTGAGGTACAGTGGCCCATCATGGCAGATTTCGGTTTATTTACAATAAACCTTCTGCTTTATTTTGTTATCAGGTTTACACGTTAGCTAGATAAAATATGAATGTAAAATCATACAGAAGAAACAGGGGAATGACATTTAGACGCATTAGCGGCAATTAGTTCGATAATTTCTATATGAGGTTGTAAAAGTATTTCCCCGACGACGAATAAATATGATTGATAATGAAAAAAGAAAAAAAAAGTTGTTCAACTTCAAATGAGGTATATAAACAATTGTAAAATAGCTAAATTCAACTTTACGTGTAGAAGATGTGCGAAAAGATGCTGAGGCACATTGGCATTTTTTTCGGATAAGAGAAAATATTGCAAAAAAAGCCTTTAGGTAAAGGAGTTCTAAAATTTAAATGCTCTAAATACAATGTTCATTTAGGTATAACGCCAAATGCAAACTGTTTTGCAGAATTCCACGCATACATTTTCATACATACACAGAAGAGCGAAGATTATAGGCCTTATAGACTTGAAAGTCACATAGTTAATTTACTACAATAAAATAGTTTAAACAATTTTTGTCTATTTCATTTGTATATAGGTTTATAAATACTGATTTATTGTTTAAATTTTTTTTCAATGTTAAAATGATTCGATCATTTCGTCTCTCATAGTTAGGTAAACTACAATAAATGTTGCCTGATTTGTATGCTCTTTGTGAACAATATGTCTTTTGGTTATTATAATATGTAGTTTACTTTTCGCGGACATTGTAATCTCTCTAACAGCGAAATGATTTAATCGCATTATCTCATGTCATATCATAAATTATATGGTTTATATTTTCTTTTTTATTATCACAGTATGTGTTGTATGCTCGGTTGGTAGTTATTGCAGTTTATTTTCATTATCTTATCTTCCGAATTTACTAATAGTTTTTATCAAATTGGTATAAAAATATAAAATTCCAGAATAATTTCATTGGTTCTATGAATTACATATGGTTTTTCGAGATAACTAAATAAGTCTTTGAGTAGTTATATTGAAACAATAGATATAAACATTAAACGGTATTTAATTCGTATTTTTTATGTAATTTTTGATTTATCGAAAAGTTTAATATACGTAACCTTACAGTTTTTTTTAAGTTTTGTACTAAAACAGTCCATATAGAAGGCTGTAGTATGTACATATTATATAAATCTCTTTTATTGGAATCAATTTGTCAATTAACTTTGTAATAAGCGTGACTTCATTTACGAGCATTCGTCGCCTAGTGCCAGACTGACATAAAAATTTAATGAAGCAATTTCAGAATTTGGTGATCAATAAAATGCACCTGAAAATGCAAGTACATAAGAATAGGAAGTGATGTATTTCGAGCATCATGTAGTTATGTGCTAATACTATCCTATACATTTCTGACTGATTGATTTTAGTTTGAGAATATTTTAATTATCAAAGTTATCAGCGATGCGCACATGTTATTCTTACTACGATTTTTATTTGCAAAAGTATCTTTGGTCAAACGCCAGAAATGGCAGCTATAGTTATTATTAGTTATAATCTACAATGAGCTGTATATCAATTTTTAACTGAAATTTTATTTTATTTATCAATATATGCAATGTTAAGTAAATTTATTATAATATACATTTTATGCATTGGAATTAATTTTAAAATTATATATTTTGTTAGATCATTCTGTGTACAATCTATTTGAAGTATGTGGCGATCTGAATTACTAATCTGAATCAACTTGATCTACATTGATGTACTGACAGATTAGTAAATTCGATATAATTAGGTTATTCGGTTTGAAATCAATTGAATATGATTAGGAACAATAAATAAAAAGCAAGTTTATTTTCTACATTTTGGCACTAGATATTTATCATTCAGCAGTTCTATTAATTGCGCAATAATTACAAAACAAATAGAAAATTTTTTTCAACAGTTAAACAAATAAATATGAAAGATATACATACATATCACACCCAGAGGAATACAACAAAAAAAATATATGTTTAAATTCCCAAAGGAGAATGTTGTTTTCTCCAGAAAATTAGTTTTGCTAATTTTATATTTACTCGAAGTTTTAAGCCATTCTGACACGTTTAGGATCTGAAGACTTCTGAAATTTAATAAAAGTTTATGTGTGTATGAGAGTAGATTTTTCAATTTATTGTCGACGTTTTCTTAAAAACGACTGAACTGATTTCTAAAATTTAAAAGCCTCGATTGCAACTCAATAAGGAATATCGTTTATCAGTTTTGCGCCAAGATTGCTCAAGTCGGTCAACCAGTAAATTAAAAGATTTTTAATAATGTAATTTGAATGAAATTATGATAATAATATATTTTGAATAATAATATGATTTAATTTAATTTTCTTCAACATTAATACATTTACAATTATTGTAATTTAGCATATAAATTGGATCGGTAATTGGTTCATTAGGAGTTTGATTTTGAAACAATAAAAAGGAAACCCCAAGTATTAACAATGTTGAAAACTAGAAGAAAACCTTCAACGACAACTTTTTAACGATCGAGGTGAAATATCTAAAAAAGGTGTTGAAGAAACTTTTATAATTTAACTTAGTTGTTTTCATCGTTATTATAACTAAATTATTCACGATGAAATTCATTTTTGTTTTAAAATTATTTGGCTCGTTATAATTTTAATAAGGAGATCGATTGGATGAATTGTCGTCAACATAACTTGGAAGGATTTACCGTACAAAGAAACTTATTATATTATATTTGTTTGAAAATAGATGATTATGAGATGATTTCTATCAAAATATATGCTTTAGGAGTGTTTGGACTTATCAAATTGAAACTTCTTAATCGGCATGGTCGACCTTGATTAAAATAAATTCGATTTAAAAAACTAATGAATCGTCACATCACAGCAACAATTTCAACTATGAAACAGTGAAAAGAATTCTGCAAATTTTCTCTAACATTGTACGCAATCTACATAGTACCAACATAAAAATATTACGTTATTTATAAAATCTATTGCTAATTGGTTTTTATATACGGAACGAAATCTTACAGACATATGTAAACATCGTCAATAAAACTACGTATAATTTGGTTGTGAAAGCCAGTACTATTTAATCATTCATTCTGGATAATTTGGCTCCAGCATCAAAGCCTTCTTGCTCTAAAACAAACAATACCGGCTCAAGCACAGGCAAGCGCTTAAGTTGGTCTACTATGCTAGATTTGGCCCGTCATTCATCTTGCCCGTTATGGGCTGGGCTTGATTCTCCAGGTGCCATTTCAGATGGAGGCCCACCCGCCGCCCTCATACCTTGGCCAGGGATGAAATATTCTTGTGTCCGAGTGTTGCACACATATTGCAAGATCTTCAATCAGGAGGAGCTGTACGAACTTATTGTCAGGTGCAAACATATTCAAAATGGATGTCATTTTGTGCATTATATTTTTGTGTGAATGGTATTATATACTGAATTCGATTCCATTTACCTTTTAGCTAATGATTTAGATAATATTTTCATGCCAAATTA
The DNA here is from genome assembly GCF_003426905.1 of Ctenocephalides felis. Lineage (NCBI taxonomy): Eukaryota > Metazoa > Arthropoda > Insecta > Siphonaptera > Pulicidae > Ctenocephalides > Ctenocephalides felis. The sequence continues at coordinate 79,220,575 of NW_020538040.1, read as the reverse complement.
ATTAATGATTAACATGCATAAGCGAGTCAGTTGACAAGCTGGTGAGTTAGATGCGATATTTCAGTATAAGTATAAACAAAATTTACCTCAATTGATAATTTTATTTTTGAGACTTTGCGTAGAAATACAGTAAACCCTCCGCATAACACGGTAGTTACTTTCCAAAAAAGTAGCGTGTTATGCGAATCCGTGTTATACGGGACAAAGAACTCCTACAAAAAGAGAGGTTACGTTCCGAGAATTCAGAAAAACATGCTACATATTACGATTTTATGATAAATATTTTTATTTTTATTAATTGTTTTAATAAGTAATTTAAATTACATGAGTTATATGATTTTTTTGTCATAATTAACTGATAAGTGCTATTCAACACGATCATTTCTTTGCGAGAAATCCTCATCCTCTGAGCAGTTTTCTCTACTACCTCCAGATCCGTGTATTATTTTTTGCAATATATATATATATATATATATATATATATATATATATTTGCGATTACTTTCTTTTAGCGAAAACATATTTATATATTTACCACATGCAAAGTTATTTTTATTAAAATTCTATGCTCATTTTATATAAAGGATATTTGTTTAAGACTAATTGACTATGTGTTCGAATAAATCTAGAATATTTTATCTATAGAACGTACGCGCTTGAAAATAAGTGTCAAATTAATTATCGCATTAATTTCATCACGTTTGTTAAGCTATTTTATTGATTTTAGATTGAATAAAGTTAGATTTTCGCAGATTTTACTATTTTTTTATTTTATTAGGGTTTTGCTCAATTCTGAAACCGTGTTAGAGCTAACCTTTTAAAAGTACCGTGTTATAAGAGGAATGGAATCAATTCTTAAATGGTATTGGAGCGAATCTGTGTTATAGAAGTACCGTGTTATGCAGGGGTTACCTGTATTAATTGATATTTGTATTCGAAAGATTTAATTGTGCTCAAAACAAGTCTTAAATTATATATATTTCAGTTAATTTTTAGTAAAGCAAATATTTTTATTATTATATTACAGTTATAATATCAATATATGCTATAATTATAGAATCTTCAATTTGATGTTGATATAATATATAATTATGTCAATGTTTTTAGAAATTTGTTTTAAGTTCATACGTTTCGGGTAACATTCTAACCTTCATTTAGTGGAAAAACTGGCAACTATAATAATTAAACTAAGTAATTTATAACGATTAAAACAAAAATAATAATCAAATCTAAAAACACATACAATTTTGTATCCTTAATTAATGAAAACACTTTTGCACAAAAAAACATGTATAATATTTTGTGAGTTATCGAAACTGTGTACTGACAGTTCTGAGTTTGAGATGGAAATGTCGCATTTTTAAGGGAAAATTATATAAATATACTTGTCATGAAGGTTTCACATGTGTTCGACAATTTGCGAGAATGTTTATAACTATGGAATTTTGTCTTTTTTAAATTTTGACACGCTATTGAGAACCATGTATTTGTTTCGTTGAAAGATGTTTAGTCGTTTCTTTTGTTAAGAACATTGTCGTTACGTAATTAGTTAATCAACCCTGCTTTTTGGTAATTATAATTTCTAAAGTATATTTTTATTACTAATAATTTAATAAACATTATTGTTTACGTTTAAATCTTAGGTGAATTAATTTGTAACATCTAGTTCATATGAGCACTCTTTAATGTAAGATCAACCCATTCAATTCCATCAAATCATTTTTTTATTAAGTAGAATATTTTTTGTATTGTTAAATAATTTAGTAAAGTAAACCAAAATGCGACATAAGTTAGAAAAATAATATATATGCAATTTTGGACTTATTGCGTTATTTATTAAACTGAATTATATAATTTCATCTGCCATACTGTTGACTGTATCTTATATTATTTTGATTTCTGGCACATCTTAGCTGCTTTTCATAATAATGTAGATATTACATTCAGCTAAATTTATATTTGAAGTAAGTTGACATTTTTAGCAGATGACAGTTCAAATGTTTTCAATGTCAAACAATGATAAGTGTTTTTTGTAATTTTTGTTATTTATTTCTACAATATTACTCTAGTTTTATCATTCATAAAATTTTAGAAATTTCCTTTGGCAAACTCTAAAAAGAATAATCAAAATCTAAATAATTATCCTTTCCTACACCATTACAGAAGAATTTTATATATAAGATAAGATATATTCAAGTATTTTTCATTTTTAGATTAACCCGATATTTTACTAAAATGTCAACATACAAATAAACATTATGTATATGTAAGGATGTTTATTGGTTATTAATTTTTTTTCGTGTTCACATTGAATTAATTACGACTGAAAGTTTTTAATATTAGTATACTATATTTGTTAAGGTAACAAATATGATGATAGGAAAAAAATGACGAAATGCTATAATCTCGAACTTCTGCCAGTTCGTCGTTTCAATATACATACTCCTATTTTAGCCTCATTATAGTGCACTGCCGGAGTAAAGCGCGGGATAAATGTCAATCGGTTTCCACTAAATAGAACATTTTAACGTTCTACCACTAGGAAAAACACTTAACCTTTCCGAATAGTCAAGGCGACTCCGGAATAATTTTCATGCACTATTTAATTTTTTGCTTCATGTAATTTTGTTGAGGAAATCGCATGAATCTAATGATACTATAGCATCCTTATGATAGTATGTCGTTAGGAGATCAGGCGGTTGGGAGCCACATAGAGGTAGCTTGTACGCAGCCCATTAATTATAGATTCCTGGTTTAGTGATTTCCAGCTTATTTTGACTATATGAATAAATATAATATTATTAAGTATTTTTTCATGGCAGAATATTGTATTGCATTATTCTGCTGCCAATAAATATGTTTATTTTCAATTAATTTATTTGTTAGTGTTCTTTCAATTCAAGGCTAGGTGACATAAATTTAACTCATTGTTAATACCGTTTAAAATTTGTCTTTATGTTTTATAGGTTAACATAGATGTAGAACTAATTTAATTAACTTTTTAATTTATTTGAACAAATTAGCACTTGTTTGTTTTCATAATCCGGGACAATAGGTCTAAATCCGGGACTGTCCCGGTCAAACCGGAACGTAGATCATCTTATTTATACTTATTTATACTGGATGTAAAACTACATTTTTCGTATTCAATTTTTTGATTATCCATTTTTAACAACGATTTCAGTTATTTTTTCTTTCGCTATATAATTGAAATATTTACATACGCCATGTTTACGCTATTTACGGTATAACTGCTTAAAAATATACATTTTTTTTTAAATTTAGATAGTAGGTACTGTACTTTGCTTGTATAATAATGTTTGTTAATGCATCATAAAATATAATAAACTCCCCAGAGTTAATCAAATCGATTGTATATACATTTTTTAAAACATAATGTTTCAAAATCGATTCGCAAATGTGGCAGTTGTTGAATTTTCATATGTAGGAAAATCGCTAGTATAGAGTAGGTAAAGGTGTGAACCCAGTACACTACCTTGTGGGACTCTTCAACCAATCAAGCTGATGAAGTTTGAGATGGAAATGTCGCATTTTTTAAGGAAAATTATATAAATTTACTTGTCATGAAGGTTTCACATGTGTTCGACAATTTGCGAGAATGTCTATGACTATGGAATTTTGTCATTTTTTTTTCAAATTTACTCCTCAGAGTTATTCAAATCGATTGTATATACATTTTTTAAAACATAATGTTTCAAAATCGATTGATATTTCGGTATTCTGTAGAAAAAAGTGATGTATGTGTTTTTATACTTCTGTATAGATTTTCATTTACTCCTGTAATTATTTTTCATAAATAAATATCATGAATCAACCTATTAAATAAATGTTCAACCATTGAAAAATATTGAGCCGTTTTCATTTTATAGCAAAATTAAATTCCAATTTTTAAATGAGCCACCCCTTATTATTATTTTCTTGTTTTTTTTTTCAGGCAGTGCTTATTGTTTTTGTTAATGTTTTATTAAAATATTGTGTAAATACTATTATTTTTTTAAAAGATGGAAAGTTCAGTTTTCTTCTCATTTTGGTAATATATTATTTTATCTTATAATTGTGTCAATTTTGTCAACGTCTGAAAATCTTGTTTTCTGAAATTATAGTTATAATTTTATAGAACATGCTTTCATATAATTAGTTGTAAATATTTGAGCGGTTAATGTTTGGAATTAATGAAGGATTATAAATAAATTAATATTATGTATATATTTATATATTGAGTATGTTAGAGATTGTATAAGATTTTGTGATCCATATTTTTTATTGAATAAAATTCAGATCTTTCGGAACAAACTTTCAGTTTATCATCAGTTGGTTGTAATACTTTGTAACATTTAAGGAACTATTTTTTATTTCGAGCATACCATTTACTACCAGCAACATTCCTAGTGTTTTAGAATCATTTATTTTATTTTTTAGATAAAAATTTATGCAGTATATTAAAAAAACGCCGACTCTAGCAAAATATATCTGCCTTTTTGTCTCCATGGCAATCTAACCAAGCTCCGCGGAATACCACCAACATAAATCGGGCATCGAATATATGCTAAAGTTGAAACGTTAACTTTATTTCTTCTCAACAAATCTCTCGTATATATTCATTGTAGTTTTACTTTTCATTAATTTGTATTATTTATCTTACAGAAAAACGTGTAAAGCATGCAAATGTCCACGAGAATCTCATGCCTTGTATCACGAAGAATGGGTTTCAGTCCGTGATAGGTTAGGATTTAAACCTAGCGGAGATCAAAATAACATTCAATTGAGAAGTAGCGCGCGGGAGCTAGGATACAGCTGGGTGCCTCCTGGTTTAACAAGAGAAAAGGTAAAATATTTTTAATAAAGTTCAATATAAATTCAATTTTATTGCCATTTGTTAATTTAAGTGAAGCAAAATTGTCTATATTATGATGAGATGATTATTAAGGTTGGGCGGGGCACAAAGATCTAATATGACTTCAAGTAATTCTACACTAAATCAAATGGACTACATCAAAACACAAAACGCATATCGAACTATGTTGAATAAAGTTCTTATTTAATTCCTTATAAATAGAAATATGTTTTTAACTATTTTTCTAAAATTAGTTATATTTCCCTTTTTACCCCATAGCCAGGAGACAAGCAGATTCAATGTCCTAATTTTAAATTTAAAGGGATTTTACGAAATAATAGCTATATTGCTCAATCAATGCAAAATATAAATTTCACGGCAATTTTTTTACAAATATAACACTTGATCAGCATTTTGTCAGAAATATTCATTAGCAAAGTTGGAATAACTATGAATATATTTTATCTCTTTTAAATTGCATTTTTAAACTTATTTTACTTCTTCATTTACTATTCTCTTATTGTTAACACCTTTGCAGGGTAAAGTTTTAGTTGGTCCTTTTTACCCCTTCCATACGTAAGCTACTTCACTATTATATTGATGTTTCGCAAACTAAACAATAGTGCTCACAACCAAAAAAAATAACAACAAAAGAAAATACTTTTGTTATAGATTTTCAAACATGGCCGTTTATCTCCTGATAGTGGCCTTACTTGATTTAAGGCGATTACACATTTTTTTCAGTAGAGCAAAATATGTGTATCTCTTTTTCTCTAGTTTCAAGTATTGTTGTTAAAAATCATAACTTTACTTGTTTTTGAGATATTGGTGGTGGACCTTTTTACCCACTGACCTTTAAGCCCCGCTCCACCCCATATGTAATTCAATTTGCTTATTTTTTTTAATCTAATTCAGTTATTATTACAAGATAAAAACTAAGATCAATTTGTATCACTTATTGTGCCAAAAAAATTCATATTATGAATTTGGAAATTTTGAACTTTATATTCTAAGATATCGACGAAACAGATAAAAGTAATTTTTGTGTATTATATTTGTGTATAAAATGTAATCAAATTTGGAGTTAATACAATTCTATTATAAATATGTTTGTGCAGGTTGATGTTTATTTCAAACAATTGCCGACTGAGAATATTCCTCTGCTTGACTCAGTGGGAGAACGCAACCGGGACAAAGAACTTTCCAGGCAACTACCGAAGCAAGATTTGGCATTTTCGTACTGTAAACATGTAGAACCTCAACATCGGGTTAGCTACGAGGATTTTATAGCGGCAAGAAATGAAATTGCATTAGACATAGGTTTGATATTTATTTAAATTATCGATTTTATTATAAGAAAAGGAATGACATATTTTACTTGATTTATACTACGCCGAGTAAAGTTTACCTATATTTTTTTTTATTCTATTTATTCTTTCAATTTATGTAAATTGAAATAACTAAATAGTGATGCGATGAAAAAATCTAATTTGATCAAAATTCAAATCGATCGTATTTTATAAATAATCGCCCTTCACTTTTTTCCTATAGTTCCTGCTCATATGGATACTGTGTTAGAATGCAAGTGTCTGACAATGAGTGCTTACAAGTGATCGCTATACAACGCTAACTTACAATTCATCATTATCATATATAAACAAGCTGTTAATCAATCAAGCTGTTAATTATTTTTTGTTTCAGTTTGCACCGCTCCATGCGCTTTTTTACCATAGACTTATTGACTATAGGCCTTTACATTATATCATGCCTCAAATTTGAAGTTCTGCAATTATTATTTGTTTGATTGATATATAGTGACTTTACTCGTGATTATATAATGATTGACAATTTTAATGATAGTGCATCAAGTTTAACCCTTTCGGGACGACATTCAAAAGATCCGTTTGTGTAATATTTTTAATATGTGATATATGTTAAAATAATTTTAATTATTAGGGGGGCGGCTGGTGAGGCTGGTTAACCATTGTACCGTCTGTACTTTTTGTTGGTCCACATTTGGACCAGCCGTTCTATAAAGACAGTAAAAAAACGTATGTGTACCACAAATCTAATTTAGTAATAAGTACAAAATGTGTGAAACATAGTTATATTTGCTGGAGCTTTTTTGTCCACTGTAATAACTTATAATCGCCGAAAAACATAAGTAGTTTATATATTTCATTGAAAATAGTGTAATTTTAGCAATGCGGTCTGGGCGGACAAAAAACAAAACGCGACAGGTTCTAAACTAAATACTGTTTTATGGGCCATATCTGTTTTTTATCACAGCTAAACACTTACATTACGTCGTTGCATAAATTGCATTGCTTTTATACATAAATTTACCTGACTAGAAATTTTCAAACTTGGTGGTACACGCGTACCGAAAGGGTTAAGTGGTTTACTGTCTGTTTATGATGGCTACTTTCCATTTGAAGACGAAAAATGCTTTCTATGCGGCAACTTTCGTTAAGATGAAAATGGAAAAAATATTTTTGTCTTTTATGTAGCCGCCAGATTTATGACTTACTGTTAGAAGGATATTTAAATATGTAATGATATTATTAGGACATTCATACATTTAATACTGTGCTTGATTCTTTAAATGCGTGACGCTCAAAGACTCTATAAATACGAGGTGTATTCAAAAAGTACCCGGAATTTTTAAATTTCGCGGGTCTGGAGTGTCTGATTGTCAAAATTTTTTTTTTATTGTGTTGGTATACATGCCCCTAAAGTATGATGAAATTTTCAGCTATATTCACTGTTTACTTTGTCTGTGGTAGTCGCTAAGGTTCGACGTGTTTTTCTGAGCTCGGCGATTTTTACAATGGAAGAATTGAAAAGTCAAAGAATTTGTATTAAATTTTGCGTAAAAAATGAAATAAAGTGTAACAAAGTGTGTGAAATGTTACAAAAAGCCTATGGTGAGTCTGCTATGAAAAAAACAAGTGTTTACGAGTGGTATAAGCGTTTCCAAGATGGCCGCGAAGACGTTGAAGATGACGAACGCTCCGGTCGACCCAGCACGTCAACAAACGATGAAAATGTGAAAGAAGTGGAAAAAATGGTTATGAATGATCGCCGAATCACAATTAGAGAAGTTGCTGATGAAGTTGGCATATCAATTGGCTCATGTCATAACATTTTTTCAAATGTTTTGGGCATGAAACGAGTGGCAGCAAAATTCATTCCAAAACTGCTAAATTTTGACCAAAAAAGCAATCGCATGAACATCGCTCAAGAGCTGTTAAATGACGTCAACAACGATCCAAGTTTGATTGAAAGGGTCATAACTGGTGATGAAACATGGGTGTACGGTTATGATGTCGAAACCAAAGCCCAATCGTCCCAATGGAAGAGCCCAGGTGAGCCAAGACCGAAAAAAGCACGTCAAGTTCGATCGAATGTCAAGGTTTTGCTTACTGTTTTCTTTGATTATAACGGCATAGTGCATCAAGAGTTCTTACCACAAGGTCGTACGGTTAATAAGGAGTATTACCTTGAAGTGATGCGACGTTTGCGTGAAGCAATCCGAAAAAAACGCTCCGATTTATGGAAAAACAATTCATGGCTGTTGCACCACGATAACGCACCTGCTCACTCGTCGTTGCTTGTTCATAATTTTTTGGCCAAAAACAATACCGTAGTCATGCCCCAACCTCCATATTCACCAGATATGGCTCCGTGTGACTTTTTCCTATTCCCAAAGTTGAAGAGACCCATGAAAGGACGGCGGTTTTCCTCGATTGAAGAAATAAAGGCCGAATCGCTGAGAGTGCTCAAGGACATATCAAAAAGTGAATATCAAGGGTGCTTCGAAAATTGGAAAAAACGCTGGCATAAGTGTATTATATCTGGGGGGGACTACTTTGAAGGGGACCACATTAATGTAGACGAATAAATAAATATTTTTTTGAAAAAACGAAAATTCCGGGTACTTTTTGAACAGACCTCGTATTGCGAATTAATTTCAAAAATTTTTCCATTGATATTGTCAAACAACATTTATATATTTAACATTTTTACAGGACAAGTCCTTGAAACGACGCAAACCACCGACTGCAAAGGTTGTTCATCACCTATCGCGGCAAACTCGTTAGCCGTATCCGCGTCTAAACTAGGAATAAATACATTTTGGCATCCTAAATGTTTTACGTGTGTGGTTTGTCGTGTCCCGCTGGTTGATTTAACTTACTGCGCACGAGAAGGCGACGTTTACTGCGAAAGACACTACGCGGAAACTCTAAAACCCCGCTGTATAGGCTGTGATGAGGTAACTTTTAACTTGTTATTTATCACTGATTCATATGTCTTGTTGATAGGCAGATAATGAGAAAATTCGTTTACCAAAGAGTTAAATTTATGTACATATACAGTAAAACCTCCGTTAACACGGCACTCTGGGTACACGGTTCCCATACTACGCGAAGCTAAAAATCCGACATCCCTCCGACTACACGGACTTCCTATTACACGGTTTTTGTTCAACAGCCCATAAGTTTCTTATGCAACCTATGAGTGATTCTAGTAACTTGATATCAAAAGGGTATTAATGTAAGTTTTGTTATCAACTTTTATCTTTTGAACATGCCTGATTATTTAATAGCTGTTTAAGAACACGTTTGAACTGACTAATGCGTCGCGCCAATTTTTGAATGAGTTGTCTATGGCATACATGTCATTTCGTTCATATTACTCCTACTTTAAGTTGTATTTCTTGGTCTCCAAACAGCACGATAAAAATGGTGCGATTTGTACTAACTCTGAGTCTCTCATAGCGCGGTTTCCATACTTCACTATACTAGTTTCCATAGAACGCACTACGAACTGACTACTACGAATTAGCCTGAATTGTATGATAAATACGAGTTTTTTATAGCAAGGTCCCCATACAGCACGGTACGCACTTGCCGCGTTAACGGAGAGTTGACTGTATATGTTATATGCCAAAATCTTTTTGTTCTTATTTGAAGATTTTGTTCATATATTGCTGCAACATTAAAATGTAAGTTAACTTTAATGTTCCAATATTTTTTTTTGCATACTTTTATTGTCAATCAAAATAAAATGATGTTCCAATATATGTTTAAAATCTTCAAACATGAACAAAAACATTTTTTGAAAATACTTATTATTTTTTTTATTATCATCAGTGGATATTGGATTATTCACTACAGCCACAGACACTGTCTCAGAGTTGTCGAATATATTTGTTTTTTTTTTTTCAAAAAATGTGTGCATTATAACATAGCATTGATATTTAAACATAGCAATTTACAATCTCAGAGAAGTTGAATGATACATGTTGTTGCTAATTGTCTTTGTAGTGTATATGCAAAAATCTGATTCATCAATCTTCATAGAAACATGATTCATAGAAATATGATTCCATTTTTTTTTCTAAAATTAAAAGAGTGAATCAAATAAAAAACATCTGTAAGGATAAAAGTGTGAGATTATAATTGAGAAACAAAAATATCAGTTCAAAATATCAATTCAATACACATTCATGTTTATTTAATTTCCCTGAAAAATGCCCGGGAACTACTGGGTTGTTCGGAAAGTAACTTCCTTTTTTATAGACATTTTTGCACGTTTGCGCAATAAACAATTACTTTAATAAATTATGTATTGGCACTTTTGATCGAACATCTTTTGTCTTATTTCTGGTATTAGCATAATTCCGAAATCATAAATGTTTTGGTCGTTATTGGAAAAAAAAACTGATCAAAGGTTTTTTTGACAGGCTAATTTGAGGTAAAGATTTCACCGCCTAAAAATTTTTTTCGGAACAAATAATGATCCGATGATGGCAGGTCTGGAGAATATGATGAATGTGTCATTGGGTTTCATTCAAGCTTCAAAAGCTTCTGGCGATTGACCAAACTCTTGTGAGGTCTTGCGTCGTCTTGATGCAGGACTATACCTCGTTGTGGGTTAATTTTGACTTTTTTTATAACTATATCATTTAGTTTATCCAGCTGATGACATAAAGCATTCAAATTAATCGTTATGTTATCCTGGAAAAGCTGAAAAATGAACAATTCCTTTAAAATCTTACCAAACATACTGCATCACCTTTTTCTGGCAAGTTTCAGCTTCGCACTTGTTTTGAGCAGGTTTTTTTTTTGTTTCAAGGATAAATGCGTGTATTGTTATTCTCATTTGAAATTCCTAGTAACAATTCGCTTCAAAACCTGATAATTTTCAAGACTTTTGAGTGGCGAATCCCGGACGCCAGTGCGACGGCACACGTTTCTATTTATGAGAACCATACATTGAGTTTTGAAGAAAATCCCAGACTTTTGGAATGGTCATAAACTGTTAAATTTGATAAATATTTACTCAATTTACTCAATCAACTAATGCTTTTCTCGCTTCTAGCTTCAACCGTAATGCTTGCTTTTCTAGCTTCAACCTTACTTCTTGGACTTGATGCATCTTGGACATCAAAATACCTGGAATGAAATTTAGCAAATCAATTTTGGCACTGTCGTATTATCAACACGTCATTTCCGTACAAATCGATCAATTTCATTTTGACTTAAACAGCTTTTTTTACCTTTTCTATAGCAAAAGAGTAAAATGTGTCGAAAATGCTGCTTAATTATTTTTGCATTCAAAGTGGCACCATCCAAAAACTACTGCACACAAGCCTTAAAATATAAGTTTTGAAATCATATAATAACTATAGGGCTTAAGTGTGATGTGTTAGGTACAAAAAATTATAGTTAAGTTCTGGTGGCAAAAAAACGAAGTGACTTTCCAAGCAACCTCATAGTTTAGGTGGAACAAATTCGACCCATCCGATAAGTGTTAACCAAGCGTTGATTCCATCAGTATATTTCAGTATTCTGTTTAATGCCTTATGTGGCTAAAACCAAACTGATGTATAGACCAATTTGGTAAAGCATCATATCATCGTTATTATCTACTTATGATGCATTAACGTTAGCGTTTTCTACATATATTAACACTGCTTTTACGGACATAATTGCAAATGTATGCTTTTTACAAAGCTCCGGAACTGAGCATTATCAGCGGTGTTGTGCTATTTTTCCGAAACTAAAAAAATAATATATATATATATATATATATATATATATATATATATATATAAAGCGAGAGGTTTTTCTTCAGATGGTGAAATAATATAATAAAATTGTTTCTTGGGCATCCATCCAGTAATTAAAAAACAGTTTTAATGAAAAATGTTTTATTTATAGAGAACATACGTTTCGGGTCTGGATTTGACCCATCTTCAGTGCTACAATTAAATAATTCAGGGTTACAAATTAAAACAATATAAAAAAATACATAATTAACAGACAAAAATAAGTAAAACAATGTATATGAAAAGTATATATGAAAAACAACCATAAAATAAACAATGTAAAGAAACTCACCATACAAATAAACTTTGAAAAACAACACAAAAACACAAAATTGCACGAAAAATAAATAAAAGTGAAATAAAAAATTGATGAAACGTCGAGTTATGAAAAATTTTAAAAAATTTAAAAAAAAAAATTGTAAAATTAAAATGAATGATATATTTTATTATAAAAAAGCTTATTCCAAACGAACATGTTGTTAGTTTGGAAGTTGTATTACGAGTGTGTACGAGAGTAAAATGTGTGCGAACGTGTTTGCGGAAAATACTGGAAACTGTATCGTCATTGGTGAGAGAACGGGATAGAGAGAATTTTGGTGGTTCCATATTACGAAGATTAATTGAATTATTTAATTGTAGCACTGAAGATGGGTCAAATCCAGACCCGAAACGTATGTTCTCTATAAATAAAAACATTTTTCATTAAAACTGTTTTTTAATTACTGGATGGATGCCCAAGAAACAATTTTATTATATATATATATATATATATATATATATATATATATATATATACATACATACATACATACATACAGTGCCAATCCTGAACGGAACGACGTTATACCTTGCTCAGAAGAGACATTTATGGAATTGTTAATGTCTATCTGTATTGCTGATGGTTTTAATGCATAATTTTACGCGATTATCGAAATTTTTGTGACAATCGTATCGTTGATGGAAATTTGAGATTGTCGGTGCATGTTTTATTTACTGTGCTGGTTACTGAGCGCACGAACTATAAATCATGTTTGCTGTAACAATATTAAATTGCAATTGATTAATACGCGAATTATCGTTTTTTTTCGGAAGTTGTAAGAGAATTTAGGGATGTATGTCTGTTTTAATTTCACGTCAGCGAGTAGTAATAATGCCATTTATAATAAATATTATTAAATATTATTCAGGCTCTTTCTGAGCTTATTCTTTATAAGTAACCAAAGAAAAATTATTTTATAGTATATTTAGTAGCTGCTTCTTAAATAAATATTCCTCTGAAAAAAAAGTAAATATAGATACAAGACATTGATTTGAACTTGTAAAAATACTTATGATTACTAGATTGCTTATGATATTGATATAAAACGAGCAATGATGATTAATAAAAAAGAACGCGTTTTTACAAAAGATAAAATTGTCAGAAAACATAAAGAAATTCAGAAACATAGAAATCGAATTCAGAAAATCCTACTTACGGTATCATAAAAGACAGATTCTTTAAAAAAATAACTAGAAGCATGGAATATAATTTAGTTTCGGACACTGAATGGAATTGTTTTCGAATGTTGAATACCTTAATTGTCGATCGTATTGAAAGAACTAACTAAATTAAATATTCGTTCCTGGATAAGTTTGTGCCGGGTGTTGGTAGTTGGAGAAAGTCGAAGCTATATTAAAATGTTTTGAATTATTTTTTAATAAAAGATAATGCAACCTACAGAAAAATTGTTTGGGCAGTTAGAATATTATATTATAGGATATTGTGAAAAATGCTTTAGCAGTATTTACTTGGCAAACAGAAAATGATAAAAAAATTAAAGAAGCTTTACTTCCCGTAGAAAAAGATCGAAGTTAATTTAGGTGGTAATTGAAGTAACTAAAAGTGAATATATTAAATGTGATTAGATTACACGATTCTTATCCATGCTAATGATGAACAACCTACACCTACATCTTCATAATCACGTAATGGATTGAGAGACCAACATTTAAAGTAAAAACTCCTAAAATATAGACTGTTCGTGAATTGTATAAAAAAAAGTCGAAAAGAAAACCTGACTCCCTGGTTTTGGCGGTAACAAATTTTCTGGTGAACAAAAAAATAAGTAACTTAATTGAGCTTAATTGATTCGAATGTATGCTATTCAATTTAAAAGATCCATGAGTATCAAAATTCATTACCCGCATTAGAGTGGTTTCTAACAACCGTCGGAGATGTTAGCGAAGGAATCCACCAAAACATCAGAACTATGGAGGAGTGATATCAAGGGGCATGGGACGTCCACCTGATGGCTGAAAATTGTTGGAATTTACAACGAGATCAATCAGACCTTGCTCGAAAATCGTATAAAAAGACTTTTGAACACATAAATTAAAATGTGTGTTTTTTATCGTAATTTGATGTATAGCCAGCACATTGTTATATCTAAAAAAACTAGAGTTATTAGCAAAGTTCTGGAACTTTTTCTGGAATTACTTAAAAATGTCCGATTTCTTTCATCGAATTACTTGAAAACCATAATGTTTCAGCAAAAAAAACTGTTATCACGCAGCGTTGTCAGTTTGTTAGAAGTTCAATCTGGGGAGTTTTAGGTTTTGTATTAATTTTTGTGTTAATTAAATATCAAATCTGTTTTTGCTTTGTTGCGGTTACAATTAAGCCATCGTATTACCAATTAACTAAATTATTTAATTTTTTATGTTTTAGAAACTAAAATATAATACTCATTCTGGATAATCTCCCAAGAAATGATAACACTGCGACAAAATTGGCACTTTTATTTTTTTCCTCGTACTTTTTTTTAAATCTACTTAGAATTGCCCGCTGGTTTCAAATATTTCTTTCGTTTTTTTGGTAACAGCTCCAGTTTTTGAGTATTAGGGGACTACCCTAATTTGTCATTTCGGCTATGATTATTGCAGTTTAACGAATAAATAAGAGTGTTATCTGCTGTTTTTGGTATGGCTGCGTTTTTATTACAATGTGATTAATATATTTTCGACAAATACCGGAAAACTATGTCAAACTGCGTAACGACATCGTATTTCAACCATTTTAAAACTGAATTGCGCAATAAAGATGAAAGATGGGTTCTGAATAATTATTCAGAATAAAAAAGAAATGATATAATTTTAATACCTCCGCCATTTAGAGAAAACCTCAGAATCACCACGAAAGTTGGTTCTTCTGTGTGGTAAATATCAAAGAAATAAATTCAGGAAATAGAAGCAAATGGCCATAAACCACAACCCGAATGGTTTTGAGGTCTACTACTACTAACCCCTATCCATGCTATGATGAACAACCCAGAACATCAACATCTCCTGCCTACCAAGTTATGGATGCAGAAACCAACGTTAAAAGAGAAGACAGGAAGAATTAAAAAGTGATCTATTTGATGTAATTGATTTGAATTCACCACGCGCACTCTTATTTAGAACGGTTTTAGGAAAATGTAGGAGATATTAGCGAAGAGCAGGGCGAGAGTATTCACTAAGGATTTTGAAGGAGCGACATCAAGGAAGGTGGGACATGCACATGATGGCTGAGAATTGTTGGAGCTTATGACGAAATCAGTTAGGCCTTGTCCATGCTCGAAAATCATATAAAAAATTTGTTGAAGACTTAAAATGAAATATGTTGTATTTTATATTGTAATCTTGGTAAAACTAGCATATTGGCAAATTGGCATATCTCAAAAACTAGAGCTGTTAGCAAATTTTGGAACCTGCGTCTTCGAATTACTTGAAAACCATCATAACATCTCATGAAAAAAATTTAGTGTCGCGCAGTGTAATCTATTGAATGAAACTCTCAACCTTTTTAATTTCATAGTTGTAATAGCAGAATCTAAAGTGTTAAGACGTTGATTATGCAATAAATTACTAGAAAAGAAAATCATGAAAAAAGTTTTAGCTAAAATTTAAGTGTTATATTTCGGGTAGTTCTTGACTGTTCTATTTTTGTTATTTATGGGATATGTATTTTTTGTACTGAAATGTGAAAACGAAATTCATTCAATATGAAATATATTAATCACATTCAACTAATAGTTTATTATGCTTAAAAGTTTGGCTAAACTTTATATTCTCAGCATTTAAAAAAAAAATATTTTCTGTTATCACGGCGCACATTATGAATTGCATTAAAATATTCATGATTAAATTATTGACAGTTGTTGAATTCAATTCGACTTTTTGGAATAATTTAATTTCATTGACTAATATAGATGCATGCAATCGGGAAAGTAAAATGTCTGCTATTATCAATTTTTTTTATATCGAAGCAAAAGATTTTGAAACAAAATTATTCTTAATTTTTGGAAGCGCTATATACTATTTCTAATCCATTCATTTTATTTTGAAATTATATCCACTTCAAATAACTATATCTTTGTTCAAATGTTTTGATGTAGACCATTGGATAGATGGTCATTGGATAGAATGAATAATCAAATGAGCTAACCAAGTGTGCATGGCATCATGCCTTAAGGCAAATTGGCTAAAACTTTCCGTATCGCAATTTGAAACTTTGATGAAAGTTAGTTAGAAAGTTAGTCCACTGATCATTTTTGAATTACAAATGCTATTTTTTAAACTGAAAGTAGCCACTGCATCTGCCTTTCCTTTAAATAAGATATTAAAATTTTGATTAACAAAAATAAATTATAAAAAAAAATCTGCCTTTCCTAAAATTTAATCAATTCTTCACTCTTTCAATGCAAGTGAAATATTTTATGAATCATTCAAGTCGGCCGTTCCATTCTCTCAAAAACTAAGTTGCCATTTTTTGTACTTTCCGCCCGGCATTTTCTAGACGTCTGGACCGACCTTTTCCAAATACTAATCAGCACGTTATTTGGTCAATTAGAATCGAATGTTTTTTATATCATTCAAATCGTTTAATCCGTGCTTTCTAAACCTCGACAAAAATTATGCTAATATTCAGTAGATCTTGAAACGTAAGGATATGAAAAAAAATCATTTTTGATTTTTTTATTACTATAAATTACCCTACGGGAACGAAGTGCTATTTCCCACTGATATTTTTCGAACGGTTTGTAACGTTTTAAGAATGAGTTCAAGATTTTTTGCACATTTATTTGCTACAGACACACACTCTCTTATTACAATTTTAATGTGCCACGATTCAGAATTACTTGAAACGTCGAATAACCTTCGGAAATTTAAAAATCGAAGTGCATTTGTTTCTACCATTAACTTTTTTAACTTTCACTATGCGCCAATCGTGATATCAATAGAAAATTTCGGGCCATCATTGAGAAAAAGAAAAATCGAATTTGATTCAATTTGGTCTTCTGTTAGCATCAGAATATCAGTAGAGGAGTCCCGAAAATTACGAAGGGACTTCGATTAAAACCTGTTTATCCTGCTCAATTCAATAAATTCCTTAATATTGAAGTGGTCAGAAATGTTCTATTTTTTCGTCACTGAAAATTTTAACATTGTATAAAATATTTAATTAACCAGACCACGATATAAATTATATATTAGAGTGAAATACCTCAGGTTAATAAATAATAATATAAAAAAATAATATTCGAAGTAATTTGATTTTAAATTATTAGTTTGTTCTTGTGATCCTATTTGGTATTAATTAGGGATGTTTTTTTCATTATTAGATTATTAGAAATTAATATTTTTATATACATATTTTTATAATTTATCAGAATTAACTTTGATATAATATTTAAAAGTACATGAAATATTTAGTATACATATCGATATGGAATTTATTACTGATTCGATATGTTTTCACATAACTCTGCTAATAAAACATAATAAAATCAAATATCATGCAAAAGGCCTGTGTTTAAATTTATTACTGGTTTTCATAAGTTACAAATATAACCTGTTCATAAATCACATCGCGATTGTATCTTGTAATAATTCGTATTTCCATTTTTGGTTAGCGTGCGTCATTTTAATGTAGATTTTTTAAAATAACGTAATGCGAACCTTCAGAGCATCTGTAATAACTTTAACTTGTCTTGCCTACGACGTGATCCGAGTCGTTATTTAGATATACATATATTGCTTTCATAATTAATTTTAATAAAGTTTAATATTTGTTTTTTATATTATTTATACATTATTAATAGATTATTTATGCCCATTCCTTTATAATTCTTTTTTTTTCTTATTTGCTCTTAATTTAGCTTTAAATATTTATTTTCATTCTAATTAAGAAATTTGATTAAAAGAACAAAAGTAATATATATGGTTATTGAAATACTACTTGGCGATATATTTTTTAAGTATAAATATTTTTGAATAAAAGCCGCAGAATGTAAAAGTTCCACAAATATGCTCGAGTTACAGTGAAAACGATTTTCTTACATTTTGGTTCTCGCGTTTAATACGTTTCTGAAGTGTGCTGTAGTGAACGAAATTCATTAGATGGAGCTACACTACTAAAATACACAAAACCGCAAAAACTATCCTGATACATTTGAACTTTGATGCTTGTTGAATTACCAAACATCTTGGCCTATGGCAAGATGTATGGCATTTTGCCTTAACCCTCCTTCGGACACAGTCCAAATATGTACAAAATTGGGCCAAGTGTATCAATCAGATACAGATTTTAAGTATATTCATAGAGGGCTTATAATTTTATATTGATAGTATATATACTTCTATTTTTCTATTTCAATTTTTGTCATTTTGTACATAAAATAGAAATTGGCTTTGTGCGTTTTTTGCAACAAAATTTCTACTGGCAAAATATGCGAAGTTCAGAGGCAATCTATTGTGGACGAATAAATAGTAGATATAAAATAACGAGGTTACTAAGATCTGGGGGTCTCTGTGACATCACATAATGAAGAAACATACTTAAATATTGACTCTGTATCTGTCACATTGGCTGCGCAAAAGGATTTTTTAACAACAAAATTTGAATGTAGAGTGAAAAAGATGTATAATCAGCTATCACCTTGATTCTTACGACGTTCCTACCGGGTGATAAACTGCAATGTTTGAGAATCCATAACAAAAATGTTATTTCGTTGTTAGTTTTTTTTATATAACCTCTATAAAAGCTTACACCGTCATGGGATAAAAAGGATCTACTGAACCTTCACCATGGCAATGGTGAAAAAATAAAAAATAGCAAATAAAAAAGTTAATTAAGTTAAAGAAAAATTACAAGAGATAGAAAATTACATAGTTATTCCAACTCTGCTGATGAATATTCCAGACGAAATGCCAGGTCGAGGTTAAATACAGTGTTATCTCTGTAAAATATGCACCATAAAAACTATATTTTGCATTGGTTGAATAATGTAGCTATTATTTTGCAAAATGCCTTAAAAATAAGACATTGGATCTCGCCTATGGGGTAAAAAGTTTTTCTTGTTTGATATTTATTATTTGTTGTGAAATTTCATATTTGGTTTGGCTTTCACATTATAATTGCTTAATATTAAAATCGACCCCTGTACTCCGCTCTACTCTATTCTGGATTTTCTTTTAAAATTTTGAACTTTTTTTCAAAGGAATCGCGCTGCGTAGCTGTTTTTGTGACGAAATATTGAAGCGACTGGTACTTTTTTTTTACTTAATCTCCGAAACCGCTAAACCTGCCTATCCAAAAATTTTATCAGTTTTTCATTTCATACAAATACAAATAAAATGTTTTCTGAATTATTTAAATCACACGCATCGTTATCTCAAAAACTGAATTACTATTTTTGGCACTTTTTGCTCCGTATCTTTAAAATGGCTGGATCTGCTTTTGCCATAAACTAATCAGCACGTCTCCTCATCAATACGAATCGAATGCTTTTTGAATTATTCAAATTGGTTGATCCGTGTTCTTCAAATCGTTGATGAAAATTTGTATCCGAACACACACACATTCAAAAAAACATACATTTTTTCTAAGGTGTTTCCGAATGTTTAGCTATTTTCTTGTTTATAACCCATTGTTTCATAAGGTACACTCATTGTATATATCAGTTTAAGACATGTGATGGAAAGTTGTAATTTTATCATCAAGTAATTGCAAAGATTCATTTTAAGCCTGTACTTTTCGAAAACCTGGGACAATCCGGGCCAAAAGATATACATTCGGGACAAATACAGCATTTAGAAAATCCCGGGACTCAAGGTGAAAATGCGGGACTGTCACGGCGAAATCGGGTTGTATGGTCACCTTACTAAACTTTAAAAACAACTCGAATATAATGAAGTAACAGTAATAATACATAATAGATGAAGTAAGATGCAGTTAACTGAATACTCAGAAAAAATATATATCTATATATAATATATGCATACATGTAATCTTCCTGAAAATATTTATTTGCATAACCGTATTTTGCTCTCACTCATAAATGTAGATTTTGTTATACGGTGGGCGTAACACAAGTTTCGCCCACTTAATATATTTTTTGCTAGATATGTGTTTATACCGATATTTGTAAATATGCAAATTTACCGGAGATTTCTGTGATTCATTATAGACTTTATGTTCCAAAAATCGGAAATGTTTTGTATTATTAAAAAAAAGCTTTTAGAGCATAGGTTCCTTCTTTCGGTATAACACCAATATAAAGTAAGTAATCAGTAAATGATTAACTATGTCATTTGTCGACTATTTTGTTACATCTAATCTTTTTTGTGAGGAGCGCGGCAATAACGCTAAACTAATACTAATTTATACTAGGTATAACGATATCAGCTTTACAATTATTAAGCCGTCTTTTAGGCTTATCTCTTAAGTAACTAAAAATACTATAACAGTCTTAAAAAGCACAAAAAATCTTGCTTAGCATAAGCTTTTCAACAGCCAGAGTGTAGGGCTTTTATAAGTCGAAAAATTCGCAGGCAGATAGCGAATGCCTACATCATACAACTTATGCATTATTATAAAATATATAATATTCTTTTCACTTTTCATGTTTATTTTGAAATATTGTAATATGACTGTATGTGATGGATAGAATAGTGTGTGTAAATTGATATTAACATGGTGCGTTGATATCAATTAAAGTGGACTCCCATTTTTATTTTGTGGACCTCACAAAAAATTTTGTTGACTAGGATTGAATGTTATCATTAACCACTGGGGATCCATATGGACCACTTTGGGAATCACTGTTCTAGAGAGTTATTTATATTTAAATATTACGTTGCTAGTTATTTTCTATGATCAATATGATTGTCCGTGTTAATGAAAATATATAATTGTGAGCATAGTTAGCATACGAGACCTTGAATTATATATATATATATATATATATATATATATATATATATATATATTAGTTATTGGGTAAGAGCACATACGTAAAGTTGCAATCAGAAATGCTAATAATATACAACGAAAACTACCAAGAGCCTAACATAAGGATATAACAGACAGTAAGCAGATGATTGGCTAAGTGCCTATCGGCGGCCCGGGCTTGAGTGAAAACGTAACTCATGCATTTTGGCCATTCGATAATGTTTTAGTCTTTTATTGACGACGCGTTTCATCGCGATTGTATTTTGCTTAAAGATTTAAATTTAATATGTGATTTGATTTATTAAATGGTTGCGTAAAGCAATCTTTGTTCTGTCCCAACTTTAATTTATGCATGTCTACATAAATTTGGGTACTTGAATGTTTCAAAATTTTAATGAATATTTGACAAGTCGATTTCGCGGAATACGATAATTTAACGAATATGGGTATTATGTTATCCGTGCTTGTGGTCTGCGTGGCCGTTGTCGAGGCTTTGGCAGTTGGAAGGCGAGTTGGTCTGTGTGTTGGTTCGATTTGCGGTCGAGCAAGTCCGGACTTGTCCGATTACACGAGGAGTGTCCGAGAAAAGCTAAAAAAGGCGGAAGTTGTGGAAGATTCCGGAGACGAAGAGGAGGACGTCAAATCCTGGTCAACCTGGTCTACACCTGGTGCAACGCCTCAGGAGGAATTTTTAAGAAATTTGGATGGGATTTCCAGAACCGTGAAAAGAGACTCGGGTAGTCGAAAGAGACGCAGTTTTCGTTCAAGGAAAAGCGGCGAGTGTGAAAAAAGGGAAAGTATAAGCTCGGTTGAAGCAATAGCTGCTAGGAAGAAATTGATTGAAGAAGAACTACGAGCGTTGACGGCTCTTGAAGAAATCGAAAATGCTCCAGCGAATTTAAATATTGAAGATTCAAATGAATCGCAGATCGTAGCAGGAGATGAAAATAATGAAGTAAAGGGGAATATAAATGTTACAAACGATAGGAGTACCACGAATAATGACCATAATAAGGAAGCATTTTGGGTAAAAAATGATGTGTAATGCGTACTAGCGCGAGTGTATTTTCTGATTAATCAAAATGTTTGGTTGTTGTGGTTACTCAAGAGTTTTATAATTTATGATTGATGATTGTGGATTTTGAAGGTGTAATGTAAAAATATATATGACACGCGTAGTACAAAAACTACGTCACACAATATGCATTGTATTATTAATTTGGCATTATACTATCACAGAAATAATAAACAAATACGTTATAGAACCATTTTGAACAATTTATTTTAATTTTGGGGTCTTTGACGTCACGATGTGACTTTTACAGTATTAAAAATGTGTACTATCATGATGAAAGACTCTTGGTTGATCAAATTTTATAGCTATAATAAATAACATTTTATTAAAAAATATATTAATAGAATATAAAATAATTTCAATTTATGTATTTCCATCTGGAACCATATGTTTAATTACATACTTGACTTACTAGATTTATAAATACGTTTACTGAAAATGTTCTTCTTTGATAAAAATGCAAATTTTATTTAATACATTATATAAATAAATCATTCATTTATTTAAATTGTACTTTAATTTTTTTTTAAATTAACTACAAATACAACCAACAAGTACATTTTTTCTCTGTATTTCCAACACACGGATTATACTTGGCCTCTTATTGCATAACTGAGTCATAACAATTTCATTGGCGTTATCTTGAGATTTTGATAAAATCGAAGTAATGTAGTGTTTTTTTCATTCTAATTATTATTCAAATTCATCAACTCATGACTGTAGTACTAGTAATGTAATATGCATGAGACAAACATATATGCATAATCATAAATTTAAAAATAAGCTTGGTAGTGCACATAAGTTGTATTTCCTGTTTTTTGCGATTAAATACTGCATTTTTTAACAAATCTTTACATGGAATATATATATATATATATATATATATATATATATGATAATATATATGATATATATATATATATGTATATATATATGATATATATATATATATGTGTGTATATGTATATGTATATGTATATGTATATATAATATATATATGATATATAATATATATATGATATGATATATATATATGTATATGTATATGTATATGTATATATATATGTATATGTATATGTATATATATGATATATATATATATATATATATATATATATAATAGGTACGAAACTTCTTGTCAATCAAAAAATGTAATACCTCTATGAGTATTTTTGTTATGGCGATAAAAATGCATTTAGAAGAGTATTGACAGTATTTTGACTACATAATAAAATTGCAAGTTGACTGACCTTAATTTTTTTATTGGACTAGTCTTGGCTTGCATTTTTTTTTTCTATTAGTTGGTCAATGATTTTTTTCGATGCATGGCTAATTTGTTGCCGTTTCTGAAGATAACTTCGTTTTTTCAGTAGTTAGGTTCGACGGTATTCAAAACAACCATTATGTCAATGGTTTAATTGCGGCTAATTTAGGAAATTGATGATGAGTAATAGACTACTCAAAGGCGAAACAAAATCAAAGAATATATTAATATTAGACAAATTTTGCTATGAGATCCAAACGTTGACCTCTTGTATTTTCCAATTTGTTCGAATAATTGAATGTGGATCATCTACACATCAATGCTTTTGATGCCATTATATAATTGGTAATGTAGGCAAATATGAACAATATAAATTTTTACATTTTTTTCTAGATGCTATGAATTGAAAGCAGTTTTTGTATTTTTATTAATCATATATATTTGTATTTTGTAGCGCAAGCTATAGCTCTGATAATTGCTTATGGCACATTGTACTTTAAATTACTATTCTATGAAAGTCATATCATCATGTATATGATTTTTCATGTCAACCAGTTTAGTTCTGCTACCTAAGTCTTTTTTTTCAAAATTTTGTTATTAGTATTATTTATTATTTAGTCGTAGCAACTTAACAACCGAAATAAAAAATGATGTAAGCTAGCTTATTGTAGAAAAGGTTTGTTCTTTTCTTCCGTCGTCCTTTTGATTGTGTTTGCAATAATAATGACTTTTGTTTAATAGATAATATGTATGTTTGAGAAGCAATTTCTTTTGCAGAAAATACCCTTAAATTTAATAATATATGAAACGTGTTTATGGTGCAACGAGAAAAAACGCAAAAGTCAGTTTTTTTTTCAGGGTTTATAGAATGGCTTTGTCCCGCTGGTAAGAATTATCAATTAGCGATCATCAAGTGGCGATATGCTATGTAACAGTAATATTATATCAGAAACTTGAATGAAACTATATTTAAATTTGTTAATGGTTGATGTTTACAGGTGGCCGTTGTTCACGAACTTGTAACTGGTGATTTATTTTTAGATATCAACGAATAAGTGATAACAGAAAAATAGCTTCAGATTTGTTTTGCAATTTTTTATTATAATTTCTTTATAATCATATAAGTTTAAGTGATCTATCTAAAATACGAGAATTTTATAAGTATTAAATACACAATTACAATTATGAATTTTATGAATGCTAATTACTTCATTCATTGAAAAATAATTATAGTTTGAATATTGGCTTTGAACAAGTCTGATGAATTTGGCTTAAATCAGGAAATTCATATACTTGTGCTATGTATAGTTTATACATATACGGTTATTTAACGAGAAATTGTATCGTTTTTTGCTTTTGCTGCAATTAATGTTCGTATTATTAACTGTTTAAACATAATATTATTTATTATATTTTTATATTTTTGTGGGTTATATTTAATAAGTTAGCGCGCTAATATTCTGAAATTATGCATTTAATGTATGCATAATATATTAATTTAAATTTCATAAGATCAATTAAACGAACAAACATTTCCATTGTACTTAAGTGAACAAGGCAAGTACTTTCGATTTTTTTAACAGATTCTTAGCAATACTTAGTATCAAAAAATTATAATATGACACTAACTATTGGTGCATGGCCCGTACGGTAATTTTTTTAAAGGCTTTGGAAAAATTATTTTTTTCGAAATAATTCGATTTTTTTATGTTTTTTATTTTTGAATTTTTTTGAAAACCAATCGCTCTGCGTTGCTATTTTATAGACGATATATAGAAGCGCGTATGCGCCGCATCATAGAATAACTGTTAAACATTATAAATCTTGGTGTGCAACCCATGGAAATGAAAACAAAATTTGTACTTATCTATAAAATATCTGATAATTTCATGCGCATATGTCTAGATCATTTTTGACCATCAAATGCCATTTTTTTACTTTTTTCATTGGATCTCCGAAATCGCTGAACCTGCCTTCCCAAAAATTTGAACAGTTCTTTATTTCAATATCGTATTTATTTAGAAACATGAGATTAGGTTTTCTAATGCATGATCGAATGTGAGATAAGGTCCTTTATTCTCAATCGGTTTGATTATGGTTTATTTATTTACTTGTTTGTAAACATATACAAACGTCGTCATCTAATAATTCTTCGAATAATGAATGCTACAGTATTTATAATAATTTATTTGAAAACATTTGAAGCAATTTTGATTATGCATTTATCAATTTTTGTTGATTATTGATTATTTTCATTCATCGAAGGTTATTTATGGTACGGGAAATTCCAGCAATTTGCCTTATTGCTGGAATGCCATTGTTCAGACGTATTTTCGTTTTATTATATTGGCCATGAAGGTGACAATATTCATGGCATGGAGCTTTTTCACGAAATGGTTGCTACCCCTGGTAGAGGTAGTAGCGGAAAGTTTAATGGGACTAATTGTCCCCTTACAAAAGTGGAAAGTCCGCGAAATAACGTATGTAATAAATAATAAATAAATATATCTTCTTTTATTATAACTTAAGTGACAAACCAGTGATTGTAATAAGAACTGCAACAAATACAGTTTAATACAGTCCATAGCTACAAGGGTTAAATTATAACCCAACAACCTGAGTTATCGAAGAAGAGTTTTAATTAATTTCATAACTACGTGACGCAAATACAGCCATAACACATACCACTAGTTAGTATTTTGCATTGTTTACAATACAATATTGTTTTAAGTTGTTTTCATATAATATTAAACTTGTAGCCGCCTACACCGAATTTTCTCAAATAATTGAGTGGGAGATCACTATACAAATTTCAGCAAGGCGATCAACGCTGTTGTAAAACGATCACTATACAAATTTTATTTTATTCATTCATTTGTATAGCTTGACAGTATGATGCAGACGGTTCTTGGTCCATATTTTTATTTAGGTTAGATATTATATTTATATATTGCTGAAACAATATCACATGTTGCGAAGAGTTTGGAAAACAATGTCGGGGTCAGTTGATCATTTTTCCTCCGGGCAGATTGCCCAATGTATAGATGGTAATTAGTCAGGCGATAGATAACGATGATAATTAATTAGATAATACATACATACACACACATATATGTATATAATTGCTTTCGATTTTCTGCATTTGCGGTTTGGCCGTGAAAGCATGGTGCTACAGAAGCAGTACGCGATCCACACATGTGCACAATATTATTTGCTGCACACGGCACCATACTTTTAAATGTGCGTCATTCTATAATTGTGTCCTGAGGATTTGTGATACGGCTCAAAGAAATCGGGCCAAAAAGCATTTCAGATGATTGTTGTTTGATCAAAATATAGCGCTATAAAAACCTTGTCAATAAATTTAAAATATCGGAGTTTGAATTTCCTTAATATGATGTCATTCCTCGTTATATCTTACAGAGAAAAATGTAATGCTATATTGATGCGGCACAATGTATAACTTTTACTATCCCAACCAAAAACTTTTTGGAGTGGACCATATGACCATTTTAAAAGCCTATACTAAATCTCTGGTATATATTTAGAGATCAGCCATAGCGTGTTAAGATGCGTATTTATGTTTTTAAAATCACTCTGGAAAATATATCACTCATTTTAAATCTAGTAGTATGACATTTCGTCTTAAGGCAAATTCCTGATATTTTTATAAACAAATAATAAATAGTTAAAATTACGGAAACATTTACGATAAAAATGGCATTACTAATGACAGATTCAACTATTTATGTAAAATGAACATTGGGTTTATAATAGTTAAATATGAGAAAAATTTAATCTCTATACAGCACTCTCTAAATCAGGTAACTAACTATTTTTTCTTCATTATTAAAATCTTCAACAAAATTTGAAAGATTTACTCGAAATGTTTAGTCTCCTGGAGTGAATCTTATAAGTTTTTGATGTGAATTCGCATTTACTAGTACAGAATTAAAAATTTAGTAAACAAAAATATAATTTATATAATGTATATAAAACTTGTCATAATTTGATATGCATATTGCAAATATTCATTTTAGATTCCCAAATGTTTCCGGAATGGCTACATCTAACTCTATCGTAAAATAAATATTTGCCTTTCACGTCTTTAACAGACTTTCATATTATTTGAATAGCGAACTCCGGCTTTGTCTTCAATTCAAGCATATTTTGATCAGTTTTAATTTAAAATAAATTTTTCTAATCAGTTTAGTAGTTTATGAGAAAACGTCGATGAAAGGTCTAATTTTGACAGATGCTAAAAAACGTTACTAATATTTTTCAAACATTGATGAAATTTTAAAATTAAACTATTTGTCGTAAGGCCGTAATATTTCAATAAGTTGTATAAGACCATGATATATGTCATCAAAAAAAGCTTCATAATTAAACTTAACATTTTAAAGGTAAAATAAAATATTCTATGCTATTCTATAAGTTTTATCTATATAAAACTATTTTTATAGTGTGTTACGTACATTTTTTCTATAGAATGCGTTAGTTTTTATAATACTAGTTGACATGTAAAACATTATTATCTTTGTTTTTTATTGGAACAGCAATCAGAACTTAAGGGTGCTATGAGTTGACTTTTATCTTCGTCGTTACGGTTTTATAGATGGCAAATCAAACACTTATTCTATCTCTATTTGAAGAATATGTATTATCATTGCAATTTTTGCAATAGTGATGAATTTTTTATTGAAGTAGCAATTTTGTGCAAGGACTCTTTTCACTTGTAAACATATTGCTATCTATATTTTTAATATGAATTGAATGCTTTCTAAATCATCTAAATTGTTTTAGCCGTATTGCATCATTTTTTTAAGGTATGTCAAGATCGTGTGAAGCATAATGATATAATAAAAAAAACATTTTCGATTTTTTTAAGTTAAGATAACTTGTCCTAAAAGAAGTCAATAATAGAATAATCAATAATTAGCTTAGATATCTTGCTCTAAAAACGTCAACAATATAATTTCATTTAGTAAAATGACAATATGACAAAATACCATGACCTCTATACAAAAGATCCTGATTAATTAAAACAAGTAAAAACAAATAAATTTATATCAACTACGAAATATTGAATTTAATTAGGGGTCTTCGTGGGGGAGGTTTGCAATCAGGCGGATCGCGGTTTCAATCCCCATCACGAACTATACACTGATATCAAGCAGTAGCGATATCAATTTTCAGTTGGGAATATAGATCTTAAATATGTTTCCAAGTGAAAATAGCCCTTCTCGGGCATTGCTGGAATTACCCGCCCTATTAAATAAATTCTAATTATAAAGTAATCAAATATGGATGGATCAACCGTTGGGTTACCATCTAAAAATACGACGTAAGGGAAAGTTTCAGCCCAACAGCTTATAGGACGTAAGATCCTGATTGCTGTTAAAATATGATAAAAAATATTTGTATACGTTATGTTTTAGTCCACTCGCTGTGATATTAATATAGCAATTGGCTTATTAACTTTTTTTTAATGTCTACATGTTTATAAACACCGTTTTATTACTTTGGGCAAACCTCGTTATTACTATTAATCACATAAACAAAGAACGTAAAATCTTGGTATATACATACTTTATATCTCGCATATAGTATGTCTACGAATGCGTCTGGACATTTTCGCCAGGAAGCTGTTGGTGTAGGTGACCACCTTGCTTTTCAACTCTATTTTCTATATTTATATGTAAATATTTTTGTGATATGGGGATGTTGCAGCTTTTTATATGTTTCGGGTCTTCAGTACGTGATCGTATGTTCTTTACACATGACATCGTGTTTCTTGCAGCAACATTGAATTTGTTATGTATTCATCATTATATTTAATCATTCTTTGCAATAATTATTTCATTTGATATACCTATTTTTTATCTTTTCTATTTTTTTACATACATGGTATAGTATTTTTATTGAGTTTATTCAAAATACATACATTGAATTTTCGTATATTATTATAGATCCTGAATTTCTTTTTAAACATTCTTTGCAATAATGATTTTGATATGTCTGTTTTTCGGTCATTTCTAAATTTCTTTAAGTGTATGCATAGTATAGAATTATATATGATTCAAAATGCTCTTGGCCATTGACTTTTAATGTTGATATCTCTCAATATAGCGTATTTTTTAAAAAAAAGTTGGTATTCAATATTAAAGTAATGCAAATGTCGATGCAATACTGTAGCATACTATCAGTAATTTCGAAAATATAGTTCTATAGATTTGACACGCAAAGCCTTCCGAAAAGATGAATTACGAAACACACAACCAGGCGCCAAAAATATAATTTCAATGATATTCCTAATATTTATCGCTTTACTTTCGTTTTTTTTCTCCTTGGGCTTATTTAATTTAAAATTTTTATAGCTGACTTACATGCAATCATAACAAATTGAATTTTACCATTATAATGTATAGATTTACTTTTTAATTATCCTAATTTTGGCTGAAATAAACATTATATTTAAAGAAATCACCAAATGGCCGATTTAAATTGACATATCAATCGAAAACATAAATAATTTTTATTAATTTTAATTAATATTTTTAACTATTGGTAAGATGGTGTCCATTAATCACATGATCGATTCTTTTTAAAGATTTTTGGGCCCCTCTTGATATTCAAAATTACCCCCCCCCCCTTTCCAAACAAACATCACATGTTTTTTTTTTTAATTTTTAGAACTTAAGAAAAAACAAAGTTTTTTTTGAAAATTTAGGTAAAAAATAATTACATGTGACATCTACTAGACTCCTCCCTCCCCCACGTGATTTTTTTTATCAAACCAGGGGGGTTTAATAAAAGTCTCACGTGTATAATGGATGCCCCCTAATTTAGTTTTTTCAATAATCAATGCCATTTCGATGAATTCAACAAGGGTTGGGAACAAGGGTTCAAATTTTATCATTTCTATTAATTTTTAAATATTGGGACTAGTGATTTTGTGATGGACTAGTGATTTATAATTCCAATTGTCATGATTATTGCGTTTATTATTTCTGTGCAAATCAATACTCAATGGTATTCAGTTATGCATTAATATAGAATGGTGTCCGAGAAGGCGAGTACAATCTCAGTAATTATTTGTATCAAATATCACTTGGACGGATTGATATCCCAAAACGCTCGCGTCTTACAAGTAAAACCAAGCCAAGAAGATCCGTTCCCCTACTCATCTTTCTTTTTCTCCTGGTCCCTGCTTCCCCGACGCAAGCACTCCTAGATATTCCTACATCGCTCTGGAATATTCAGAGAAGCGTTAGTTCAAATCCAGGTCTGGCAGTGCAAGGAGCGATTTATTAGTAGTAACGAACCCTAACCGGGCGTTTTAAACGGGTGTTTGTTGAATAGTTCAGCGTTTTTTGTTTAACACTTTTGAATAAAACAAAATATACAATGGCGGACGTAGATGTTCAAATGCAATTCACAACAACCACGACCAAAACGCGTAAAGTGAAGAAGTCGTCCAAGAGGCGCGAATCTAGCGACCATGGTGAAGTTACTATTACAGAGATGGAGAACGGACACCAACAGCAAGGGTATGTGCCGGCAAAGTCTTTACGAAGAATTTGATTATTTTGGATCATTGATTTGGAATATGACCTATGAATATTTGGAAAATACCTTGATGGATAACTTTTAATTAGATCTTTGTGTCAATATGTCATCGTTTGAAATTTGGTTTTCAATTTAAAATACCAATTTATTCTGTTTTCTTGGTTCTGTTGCCAAATAACGCGAATCACAATCCATTGCGTCTCTACCAAAGACCAGCTTTGAAACCGTCAATTCAGTAATAATTACTAAAATTAAATTGCTACACTCTTTTCTTCAGTAGTGTTTTGTTTCTAGTATAGCATAAAAATTTTAATACTTGGTTTATATTTTTTTCTGTTCATTTCCACTTCCTTCTTGGATACGGTCATCGGAACCAAATCAAGCTTTGATTCAAAATGCGGCACATACCCTAATTAATTAAGGTACATATAATAAGAAGTATTTGTGTGTGTATTATCAGTATTGGAATTTTGAAATTGACTTTGTTTTAGTGATCGATTTGTTTTTTCACTTCTATCATAATTTTGTGTTTAATCTTGAACTGAAGATTAGTTGTGAGGACACTTTGTCATCTCAAATTAAAGTTTAACCCACGCAGCTTAATATTATTACTAAGCATGCTACAACGCAAATATTTTCGTAATATTAGTTTAGGTGGCATTACGAAATATTCTTACACTGGTCATCATATTTGACAATTTTATAATGCCGTTTTGACTAACTTTTTTTATCCTTCTTTATGTATTTTACTAAACTAATAATGTTTATTGAATTTCATTTATTATACTTTGAAATCGCTACAAATAAATCGCTTTGTGGGAAATTTTTGAAATCGAGAGAAGATCAGTTCGTTCCGTATTGGTATTTGGCGTTATGTAATTGAAGCCGTTTTGGCATACATAGATTTGCGCATTTGAATATATGCATTTGAGGTTTTCAGTAATTTCAACTGGCAACTCGGTAATTATATTTGTTTCTAGTAACCTGTCGTCGTATTGTCGCAAATGTCCTAGCAACATTTAGATATTATTTGATGGTTTATGGTTATGTTAGTTATGTTTTTAGGTTTTAATGATGAAAATAAACCGAACAAACTTTTTAATGTAATTTGTATAGTTGAAGCAAGAAATGCTCTTGATTATCTGTTTGTCTACCTGATCATTTATATCAATCCTTTATATTGTAACTTGATACTATATTTTAATTTAAATATTTCAAGTCTGAATCCACTATAGCAATTATAAAATATACTATAATATATAGCATATAAAATAAATTCAAGTATCAATTTTGAGCCAATTCAATTAGGCAGATCGACTACTTTAAAGAAATTTTCCAAAAGTCTCGTGTTTCATTCAAGATGTTTCGTTCAGTTGTATTGTTTACGAAATAAATAAGCTAACCGAGAATTGGACCGTTTACCTATATCAACGAGATGCCATTCCGTAATACATGATTGTGTAGGCGAGTTTGTATTCATAATATTGGAATTCTTGGCAACCGTTCAACAAGCATTTAAATCTAAAATTTTTGGTTGCGGAAAGACGAATATTGTGCTTGTATAGTTCATGCACATTCACTTTCATATATTTAATGTACTTTTTTATTATTTCAATGCATATATAATGTTTTTAGAATAGTTATTTTGAGGAAGTTGTGATAAAAGCACATAAACAATAAGATGTAGTGTAGTAGCTCGATATATCTTAATTATTTTTAGGTATTTTAATCATTATCGAATCGAATATCCGGTATATAATATTTTGCGAATAATTTACACAAATTTTTAAACTATATTTTTAATATCGACAATTAGTTTGTTTCAAATTATTTAAATGAATTAATTGTTAATAGCAATTATATATAATTAATATAATTTTTATTAATTGATTGGTATTTATAACTATCATAATTTATATAGGAATAATATAAATTTAATTATAAATACTCCTCGTACTAACGTTTGAAATTGTTTGTGAAAACAAATTCAGATTAAATTAGCATTTTTTCAAATTTTGACCTAATGCGAAAATTTACCTAATATTGTTGGATTGTATATGTTTACTAAATTATATACCATTAATTGTTATTTATTTTATAGTTTTCAATATAAAATTCATTCTGTACACAACACTTAACAATTATGCTTGTTATATAGTATTTTAATATTATTACAATTCCTCAAATTTCAAAATGTAATCGGTCGTTTTCCGGCGAACGTTCTACTAGGATGTAGTAAAGTAAAGGCATATGATGGATGTATGGATGTATGGATGGAGCATTTTCTATGTCACGTATAGGAAACATACTTGTTATATCCGTCGCTGGTTAGCCAATCACTGCCAAAAGTACGTTAATGTGTAACCGCCACCACACATACCCACGCGGATCATATATGTGCAAAGTTGTTACACACGTAACCTGGTATAATAAATATCTCATGGTTGGAGTGCAATATAA
Source organism: Ctenocephalides felis (assembly GCF_003426905.1). Classification (NCBI taxonomy): domain Eukaryota; kingdom Metazoa; phylum Arthropoda; class Insecta; order Siphonaptera; family Pulicidae; genus Ctenocephalides; species Ctenocephalides felis. The sequence continues at coordinate 79,186,979 of NW_020538040.1, read as the reverse complement.
TACTCGGTGCCAGGAATAGAACTGGCCGTTTATCTCCTCAAGTTTTGCACACAACACGGACTTTTGCGCACGACACCATGGACTCATATCCGAAAAACTAGCGATGATGTCTCAATCGCGAGAAACTTTTCAATAAATTCTTCGCGTGCATTCAATAATTGTCACTCGAATCAAATTCGTTTTGAATTCTGTACGTCTCTCTCTCTGTGGAATCGATTCACAGGTACTTGAAATTTGAAAGTTTTTAACGGATTATTGAATCATGTAATACATTGCAACCACTCTTCATTCATTCGCACATGTGCAGTTTGATACAAGTCATTTATTTATAAATATCGCAACACCAATTTAAAATTTCGTAATTAACCATTTTTTTCAATGAATTACATTATTGTCTAATTATTCCCAAACGTCCTCTTCGGTGCTTTTAAATTATGTCTCTCAAACAATAAAAGGATATAATTATTTGATTTGCCAAAATATGGCACTAACGATTTTTGTCAAAACATTTACCACCGACCGTACACATTGCATGCATCTTGCCCATGGACCTTACAATAGTATTTATAAGGTCTTTGAAATTGCCACACAAAAACACAAAAAGAGCAGTATAAGACTACAAATTAAATACAAGAAGGGACTCACTCTACAATGAATCAAAATAATAAAATATTTTTTCAATGTTTTGAATCAACTTAATATTCTTACCGCAAAGATTTAACCCTTACGATTTTTATATTTTGAAAATGAGAGCATGCAACCCCCGAGAAATATTCATATACTCTACAAACAAACTTATTGATCATTACCATTTGAAAAGTAGTTATCGCTTTTGTCGAAGGCACATTTTAGATATAGATTATGGTAGTTTCCATTATCTAAATCCCAATTCACTCGACGCTTGTTTACTTGCTGGATTGCTCCCTAGTAGCTGGCCACAAAGCTTTGTCTCTATATCCCTATACGGTTTGCACATAAAATTATGCCTTTGCTGTATAAATAATTTTAATTGATGTGTAATTTAATTTAATTCAAATTTTATTTGCAATATTTGATTTATTTTTTCATGCTAGAACTAGAATATATAATATATTTTATATATATACATATATATTAGGGTGGTCCCTAATGTTGATGTTTTGGAATTTCCTTGCTCCCAGGAGCTCAAATGCTTCCAAATTGATAAAAAAATCTCTGAAAGTTGTAGCTCTTATTATCAACTTTAAGATAGTTCGCACTCCAACCAAAGGTTCTTCTTCCTAAGTAAATACTTATTTTATGAAATATATTAAATTTTTATTGTATTTATTTTATTTATGATCAAAATAAGCAAATACAATATTATTCTCAAAATTTTGATTCACTTGTCGCTAAGTTCGGAATTTTATCCATGTTATTCCCATAGAAACTTTGGATGGAGTGCAGACCACTCTAATATATATATACATGAAATTTATTATATATCATAAGTATATATTATACAATTATACATCAAACTTAGAGATAAACTTTTGATTGAGCTTGATATGATTCATAATTTTGTTTTTAACATATATTGTTTATAGTGAATTTGCTTACTTTGATTATCATTATCCCCATTAACAATCAATGCATTGGTTTCAAAATATAAAAATTTAGTCAATGGTTTTTGACTGGATATGGACAGATTAAGAACGGCGTTTTTATGCATTTTAAATCATTTCTTCTTAAACAATAATATTTATGCACTACTGCATTTGATTAAAATTTAAATAATTTAATATCTTATTCGTAGAATTGAAAATTAATTCTTAACTACAAAGCTTCAATAAATTATGACCGTGATAATAATTGCTTTTGCAGTCAAATCTGAAGTGCGTACTTTTAAATATTGTTTCTTACAATGAAAATTTAATTAAATTTTGTGATTAGTGATTCTAAATTGATATTATTCTTTGGAATTATAGATCTATTGGTTGAATTACAGAAATGACGTGATAGCGGCGTCGATATTTTAACGAATGACGCAAAACCTATTCTAATTGATGCCAAAATAAGTTAGATTAGAAATATTTGAACAGTTATTTACGAATCGACTTTAGTTACATTCCTAAGTTTTCCTTCAATTTGATCCATCAATTGTTTTCAAAATTAGATCTCTTGTAGATCTCTGTTGTCAATCGTATTAATTAGAAATTATTAATTAAATTTCTATGCATAACTGATAGACAAGCCATTATCCGTCATATATATATAGTAAAGTTAGTATTTTTTTATGTCTGAAAAAAAAACTTGTAAAATCGAAAAAAAGAATTTTATGAGTGTGTCGACTATATCAAGTTGAAATAAATGAGAAGTTTCACTACATGTGTATAAAAAATTATTCACTGCATTTATTTACTCATTCTAATGAAATATTTACCGATTATTCTAGAGTATTAATTATTATTACCTATATAGAATATACGATATTACTATGTGATATATGACAGCTAATACTTTTTGAAATAATAAATAAATGCGTATATTCAATGCAGAGGTAGGTGGGTATGGTGGGCATATGGGCGTAAATAATTAAAAATCTTGTCACATCATCCAATGATGCATCTTAAATGCAGAAAAAACTTGATTTTTTACAAGTTATAATACGAGTTGCTGTTATCTACTATTTATATCATGTAAAATAAAAGCTGCTATGATGAGATTAATACCACAATCGCGTGAAGCTTTCATTTGAGTTTATTCGCGGAATCCGAAAAGACATTTAATACTAAAATCTAACTTGCACGGAACTTTTTTTATCCTTATTTTCTGGTTATATCTTTATATTGTAAATAGTTATTTGAATGCTGTAGAGAGAGGTGTAAAATATCTTTTCTAGATTTTCAGCAATTATATTGTGAATATCTATCTATCTATCTATCTATCTGACTATGTTCAGTAAACTCCCAGCTATTTCATAATTGTAGAAATATGTTTCTTTTTATTCAAATTCAAATAATTCAAAATTTTTCCCCCATAGGTAGGCGGGGTAAAATGGAACAGTCAGGTGGCAAAAAAATAAATGTTTTATGTTTAATTTTGAAGGGATTTTACAATATTCAAAATATAAAACAAATATAAATTTCATAGGCAGTTTTTTTACAAAGATAACACTTTATACAACCTTTGGTATTTTGTCAGAAATATTTATCAGCAAAGTTGGAATAACTATTTATTTAATTTTACTCTTGCAAAATTGCTTTTTTTAAACCGAATTTACATTTTTATTTACAATTTTTTATTGTTTACGCCTTTACCTAGGTAAAGGTTCATCCCATCCACGTGTTAGCTATTCAAAACATCTGTTGAATCTAACCTAAAATTGATACTACATCGTATAAAATAATTAAATAATGTACACTTAAAAATTATATCAAGGCTTCGTAAACTAAGCAACAAGGCAAACTAATAAAAAAACTGACAAGGGAAGAAAATAATTTTGTTACATATTTTCAAACATAACCGTTTATTTCCTGACAACGATGTTGCTTGATTCAAGGCGATTGCTGATCACATATCTTTTTTCCTATATTATCAAATATTGTTGTTAATTTTTTTCTAATTGTTTTTGATATATTGTTGGTGGACCTTTTCACCCGCAGACTTTTAAGACTGCTCTGCCCTATATATAAAATTATACTCTTTACTACTCTTATTTTTTCTCTAGTATAATATTGCAGTTAAATGCTTGGCACTTTAGAAGGAAACCCGGAAGCATTTTCTTTCATTCAAAAACAAAATATACATTAACAAATATCTGCATATATTCTTGATAGATGCGATTTGATCAAACTCATTTAACATGTATAGAATTTAACTCACAAATAGTAACCTTCTATAAATAATGCTTATGTCATTTCTTGCTCTTGGAAGATATATTGAATAAGAGAATAGTTTTCTATAATACGCATTATAGATTTTGTTACAAAATACAAGTTATTAAATCTTAATTATAATTTTTGACACTATATCAACGGAACACTTTACATATTTCTTAACAATAACGTATGAATGAAGAAGTCATAAAATATTTTTGTAAGTTTTTGTGAAGTTATTTCTAGAATAATTAGATCTTGTGGCTACATGATTGAATGCGAAACCTATTTCTAATTTTTAATAGAATCTTTGCTGATTTTAAAAATTGGTTATATATAGTTATTAACATCAGTTTTATTTTTAATAATAAAAATAATAAAATAATAAATATATTTTTAAAAGCTTTGTGTGCTAAACTAACATACGCTCATGAATTAACTAAAAATCCGATTAACTAAAAATCTAATTTAATAAAGATATTGTTAGTTTGAGTTGAATTTCATGAAGTTATGAATTGACTAAATTACCATCTAGCAGCTGTGAAGATATTATCAAAATACTACAACATACCGAAGCTTTCAAATCAAGATTTGGTTTGATTGTATATGATATTATAATATAATTTACATGATTTGAGACATACTATACCTTATGGACAATTAGTTTCCAATCACTTCAATTTATTGTGTAAACAAAATTTTGATTATGGCTGCATTCGGCGTATTGCACTTTTTGATGTTTTTTTTATTATTATTTGATTTCCTTGAACTGTACCGTATTTTGTATGTTTTCGATACTTGTTCCCTAATTAGCGTCGTTTTTTCAGTTGATTTTTAGTGGCGAGTACACCAAGGCCATGAACAAGGACTGGCACTCTGGTCACTTCTGCTGCTGGCAATGCGACGAGTCACTGACCGGCCAACGCTACGTACTCCGCGACGAACATCCTTACTGCATCAAGTGCTACGAGAGCGTCTTTTCCAACACCTGCGAGGAATGCAGCAAGATCATTGGCATTGATTCCAAGGTTTGTCTAATTACTTTTCGACTTAACGCTATTAAGTTCCTGAACGAGAAGTTTGTTTTCATAAAAAAGTCCGATTCGCTAATTTTATGTTTTCTCGACGTTTCAAGCCATTCTGAATCGAATGAGACCAAATTTGGAAAAAGTATATGTATGTGTATGTGAACAGATTTTTTGCCATAAATCGACGTTTTCTTAGAAACGGCTAGACCTATTTCAAAAACTAGCGTTTATCAATTTTGCGCGACGATCAGCCATGCCGTTTCTTTGTAAATACTAGAAAATAATAGAAAAGTGAAAAAAATTTCGTCCGCGTTTTAGCCCGCAATTCTGAATCGATTTTGAAAATTCAAAAATCGTTCGAAAGATATTGGTTAGGAAAGATACTGATTAGTTTTTGGTAAAGATCGGCCGGGCCCTTTTCTTGTAATAAAGTGTTGAACTTTTTTTTTCAACGATTCTCATGATTTTTTTTGATCGTAGATACCATAGTCTTGTAGATCATACTAAAATATTACAGCCCTACGACAAGCCGTTTAATTTTAAAAAATCGTCAAAGTTTGCAAAAATTGGTATCATTTATTTGACGTTTGTCAAAATTAGAACTTTCATCGACATTTTCTCAAAAACGGCTGAACCGATTTCAAAAATTTAAAAGCCAATCTATGTATGTTGATGTGAATTATCTTTTCTCAGTTTTTTGCGATGATCTGCCGAGCCGTTTCTTTGTAATTTGGAAAAAAGTGTTAAACTTTTCGTCCACATTGAAGCTTATACTACCGAAGCGATTTTGAAAAATCAAAAACTGTTCGAAAGATATTAGTTGGGAATGATACTGATTAGTTTTAATCGTTTCTTGCAATTACCTGTTGAAAAAAAAATTTAAGCTGATTTTTATGGAACTTTTATTGGCGATATATATCATGGTCTTATAGAACTTACTGAAATATTATGGCCTTACGACAAGTAGTTTAATTTTAAAAAATCATCAAAGTTTGAGAAAATAAGTAGTTTTTTTGACATTTGTTAAAATTAAAATTAGACGATTTACTTGGTATAAAGATAGAGTACTTGGTCTTAACGAACATACTAAACTATTGAAGTCCTACGGAAACCGGTTCAATTATAAAAATTGTTGATTTTTGATAATTTGCTTTTGGAAAATACTCCGAGTTAACGTGTTCGTTCGTTTTCAATTATGTGAAATGTATCCACACGGAATACTTTTAATCACTCATAAATTAATTTATTTTTTTATTGATTAAGTCGATTATTTACACATATCGGGAATTTCATGTTAAGGCAAAATGCCAATACCAACTAGTTCAACTATGAGTCATTTTCAATAGAAATGGAGCATTGCAACCAGAAATAATTAAAAGTTTTAACTTCTTCCATATATATGTTTTTATTCATAGAGAATTAATCATTTCATTGCAGGACTTATCTTACAAAGAAAAGCATTGGCATGAGGCATGTTTCTTGTGCAGTAAATGCCGCGTATCTCTCGTCGATAAACAGTTCGGAAGTAAATTGGACAAAATCTACTGTGGAAACTGCTATGATGCCCAATTCGCTTCCAGGTGTGATGGTTGCGGCGAAATCTTCCGTGCGGGTAAGTTCTTTCACGCAATATTATTACAAATATCATTTCATTGTTTGTGTATGTACATCGAGCTTTTCTATAAATTAATTCATAGTTTGGCAATAATTTATGCTTTAAATCTATGCTATATTGATCATTAAAATTTATGATAGATATGATAGATTTTGATAATAGTCACATTCATTTGTCTATCGCGTTTTTCGACATTTTTACGATCATTCAAAGTTTGCTACGTTATAGTTACCAGCTATTTTTAGTTTAAAATAGATAGCTTTTAAGTAACTCAGTGAACAAAGTACTTTCTTCTTTAATGACCAAAAATAATAATAACGATGTGATGATCAGATCTTTATATTTCCCTGAAAATTTTGCTTTAGATTAATCATATTTGTTAGTAAAAACCAAATTTACGCAACTTAAGATGTGTTATACTTGTGCTCTATATTCACACAAAAATCTTGCGTAAATACTGTCAACTTATGTGAACAACATAGCTAAAAATATTCGACAGCCTTCTTACTATAAATATTGTTTGTCATGTATGGTTTTACTTAAGAAATCAATTTGATCAAGGGCATCGGAAATATTTCTTAATTCATTTTTGACACGCGATGTGAGTGAGGCGTATCTGCTATATATCACCCCTAAATACTATTACAATATAACAATGTTATAGAATTAGTAATTTGACATTACATCCATAATATATAAAATTCGTGCTATATAATAATATATAAGTGCTATATATAGAATATTCTCACAAGTTTGTCAAGAATTTGACAAATTACACTGCGTTGTTAAAAGAAATATCAGTTTTTGCTAAAATATATGAAACATATTCATTTCATTCTCATCATGATACTATATACTAATTAGGTTTTAAAATATTCCCTCATAATTTTGGTATATATAAAAAATGATATATATATATATATAACAATATATATATATATATATATATATATATATATATATATATATGTATATATTGTAAAGCTTCGAACAAAGAATCCAAATGTAATAAAAATAAAACAAGCTTTTTTAAAAAAAAAAACATTTCTTTATTTATTTACTGTCGAAGTTTTGGAACTAGGTACGTTCCATCTTTAGGACATTTGTCAAGAAACATGATCAGAACATAAGAAGATAACATTACAGAAATATGACATATATTGTCAAAATCCAAATGAAAGTAATAAAAATAAATGAGTGGATTATATATAGGTTGTCAAATATCTCCCTTCCGCCTTTTTGTATTATAAACCAAGAGCAAAAAAGCGGAAGGGAGATATTTGACATCCTAATATAACAAAATAGTAGAAATGTTAGAAAATTGGAAAGTTTTTTAAAAAAAAGGGTTAAGAAAAACAGAATTAATTACCTCTATATACACTAACACTTTTTCACTAAAAACGATTTTATCAAAAAATGTAATTTTATAAATTTGTTTTCAGACGAAAACAGAAGAATTCAAATTTTTAAGTTATGTTTTTTTTTGAGTACATTATGTGAGACAATAAGTATTATTTCCTCGATGTTATGGGATTGGGACTATTCCGTAACAAACTGATTATTGAACGGATAAAATTCATCCGTCGACAGTAAATAAAGAAATGTTTTTATTTTTAATTTTTTTTGTTTTTATTCCATGTGGATTCTTTGTTCGAAGCTCTACAAAATATTTACAAATCCAAGACTCTACCATTTAACACACACACGCATATATTGATATATATATATATATATATATACATTATTTGCCAAAAAAAATTATTTTCAATTATTAGTGAACAAGTTTAAATAGGATCTCTAGTGATTTTCTTTATTTCAAGTTCAGTATATCAATTAAGAAAAACATCTAGACGCAGTTACGTAGTCAGAGGTTCTAATTGGAAAGTTAAATGGTTGTGGGCAGCATCGGCATATATATATATATATATATATATATATATATACAGAAGGGGGGTAAAATTGGCGTAAAATTTTGCGATTGCAACTTTATGAGAACTTGATTAACGCGGTTGAACTTTTTGAATGGGGTTTCCCCTTTTTCGTCAGCCATTTAGCTGAAAGATGAGATGTTTATTTCTCGAAACGCGTACTAAATAAATAATTGTTATCGTTTATTATTTATATATGAGGCTATTTAATTTAATTTTTATAAATATAAGAGAAAAATTAATAGAACAGCAACACTTTACTACAAAAAAATAATAAAATATAGCAGATTGGTATAGAAACTAGCTAATACCTCTACTATCTTCTATTATCTTTTTGTTGTTAAGTGTGGCTGTTCTGTTAATTTTTCTCTTGTATTTATAATTTTTATACCAATCCACAAATCTTATAATTACCTGATTATATCAATTTTTTCACTATTTTTAGATTTTTTTCATTGATGTATCGCCATCAAAAATAACTACTAAATCATATATATATACATATATATATATATATATATATATATATATATATCACTCATCTTTTATAACCTGGGTGATTTTTTGTTAGTTCTTGCTCCGTTTTCACCATCTTGCGTAAATAATGTTAAATTTGTATACCTAATAAACGCATAATTGGCTGCTGAATTATCAAATTTGTAAATAATTTGTTGTAAATATTGATGTATTATTTATATTGAATCGTAATTATATTCGTTAATGAATCATCACTATGAATTCATAAGCATTACGTATTGGAGAGCATGAGATCATAATAGATGGAGAGCTGACGTAGAACCTATCCTTGCATTACGTAGTAAAAGTGCGTATTGTTTTTTGGCACTGAAATGAAAATACTAAAATCAGGACTTATCGTAGGATTTTAAATGTTTGTAGAGCCGATCAGCAATCGTTAGTGCCTTTTAATATCTCTTGATCATTTTTTTGAAAATTAGAAAAATCTTTTTGTAAATAATTTCATTAAGATGACTGTTTTACATCTAATTAGTGTGAAAAACTGGCAATAATTTATTTATAATTTTCTCTATAATTTTACCAGAAATATACTATCAAATAAATTGTTACATCAGCTATCGAAACTCGTTGTTGAAAATTTACTGCGGTGTTTCACTTTTGATTGAAGTTTATATTATAATAAGCAAAAACTTACTCGTATTGGTAAATAGGCTAAATCAAATGTTTGAGTATTGCATATTGCTTATTATTATTGTTGAGAACATTTTACCAATAGTAACTATAGTAAATATATTTGAAGCTTATAAATATATCGACCATAAATCTAGACTAGAAACAACATTTAAAATTTTGAAAAAAAATTATTTGATTTTATAAATACAATTTTGCAATTTGATACACCAAATTATATCATATTATGTGTTAATAATAAAATTATTCTTAATTCATATATAAAAAATATGCTTTATTTTACGACCTTTGTAGGTTACTTTTCAATAAATATTTGTAATGACTGAAGTATCTATTATATAAACTAATGGAGCATGGCATCGTGTCTTAAGACAAATTTCTAGAACTTCCCGTACCAAAAATCATTTTTTTAAACAGCTTTAAATTTTTTTGAAAACTGAAAAAATAGATTTTTGAGAATTTTGAAAATTTTTAAAAAGAATTGATTAATAATTAAACTCTGTAGCAGTTTTAGAAACGAAATATCGAAGCGCGTAAGGTCCGTGTCGCAATATAAACGATAAACATTGGTACGGAACCCATAAAAATATAAACAAAATTTGTTCTTATTATTAAATACTCTATAAAATGTGTGATAATTTGATGTGCATATGTCTAATGATCATTTTAAGCGGTTTTATTTACTTTTTTATTGGATTTTCAAAACCGTTGGACCTGCCTTCCCAAAAATTTTATTAGTATTTCATTTCGTCAAAACAAATAAAATGTTTTTTGAATCATTTAAATCGGACGCTTCGTTATTTCAAAAACTGAATTACCATTTTTGGCACTTTTTCCCGCTATCTTCGAAACAGCTGGACTTGTCTTTGCACTAAACTAAAAAGTACGTCGCCCCATCAATGCGAATCAAGTGTTTTTTGAATTATTTAAATCGGTTGATCCATGTGCACGAAATCGTAGACGAAAATTTGTATTTGCACACACACACATACATCCATTTTTTCTAAGGTATGCCAAAATGTTGTGGAATCTTTGAAACGTAAAGATATGCAAGAGGTACGTACGTAAAGATTTTTTTTTTGGGGAATACTATATTTTACCCTACGGGAAGTTAACTTAAATATCAAAATAGACAATTTTGTAGATTGTGAGATCTGTTGTTTGTAATAATAAATTTAAAACAGATGATAGTAAAATTGTTGAAGTTCTTACGCTATCAATGTATGCAATGCAAAGTGTGCTGCTGTAGTTAACTGTGCTCGCTACTTCAGATCAGCTTTTACGTGATTGCTCCAGATTCCAAGTCAAGAAACGAATTTGAATTGATAATGGTACTGATTAATATATAGATTGTCCGTGAATAAGTTTAACACGGAGTTCACCAGCGGTTCGGCTAACAATTTGCTCAGAACAACAAAAAACTGTGAAAGGGACAACAGCAATCGTCGTGGCTGTGTTGTTCGCTTTTCGAACATGCGATTCCGCAGTTTGCTTTTGGCCGCGCGCAGAAATTGTACCAGCATCGACCTTGCCGATCCGACGTAATACAAAAAACATGTTGTGCTTTGTCAAAGGAACGAAAATTTGTTAATATATGGATCGTTTACCTTTTGAAATGATTTTATACGAAACTGTTACTGTTGAAAAGGCATGGCGATTCAATTTACGGTTGTGATACTATTGTTTATATTTTAATACTGAAGATCTGTGATATTAATTATTAAAACAAATAAGTACCTCACAACAAAATTATACCATCAATTTTGTTGTATTTAAAACAAGTGTTGTAAAAGTACATTCCCACAATTTCATATTTTTGTATTTTAACAAACAAGTTTTAATATCCAGTGTGCTCAAAATTAATCTAATATATAAACTTGATAATTACTCTTAAAAAAATAACAGTTTATAAAGTTGCATCGATAACTGATAATCATTAAATCCAATGAAAATATTAAACGGATAAGGAATGCTCTATTAAAGCTGACTGTTTGTAATTGGTTTTGAGAATTTTATTTTAACCAAACTATCGTAATTTTATATTATAACAATTAGTTACGTTCGACTCCAATTATCATTAAACCGATTCTATTACCAAAAGTACTTTTGTCTTGAACACAATGTCCTCTGCTGAAACTTTGAGTAAAGATTTCAAATCGCGACTTCGTTTAACAACAAAAACCGTAGGCGAAGACCGCATAAAGAAAGCCAAAGAAGATAACAAGGATATTGCTATACTGTCCACCTTCCTTCCGCCATCAATGGCTGAAGAGAAGGATAAGATTTTTAGTTGTGCTTTGGAAACTGATTGTCTGCTAGGTGATCCTACCAGCATGGAACCAGGTATTTTGATTCTGAATATAATTCAGTTTTAAACTACGCTTATTTCTGAGTTGATTCTTCTTAGAAGGCAATACAATGATTGTCTTTACTAATCGAGATTTATATTATATATATTTCTAAAATACAGTCCCAATTTTGATATTGTTACAATGCCCCGAAAGGCTATTTTAATTTGAAAATATATTCAGATCTATATTTTCAAGTGAAAACTGATATCACTGCTGCAAGATTCTCAAACGCAGGCTTGAACCGCAACTCCTGGTTCGAAGTCAAGCGCTACGAACGCCCAAAATAGTCATTCTGAAAATTTATTCATCGATTATGCACGTATCTAGTATTCAAAAAATACTACTAAATTCAGTGTTGTATTGCATTGTTGGAGTTGTAATTTATTGTTACAACAGATATTTACATCATGAAAATCCATGTTACAACAACTCTTCGCATATTTTTTTTTGGAAATGGTGAAGACGGTCTTTCCATACTTAATATCACACATTATTTAAATAGCTGAATTAGTCAAGTTTCATTATTAGCTCATAATATTTTAGTTATATGATCATTGCCATGTCTACCCTTAGAACAACATTTATAATTTATCAGTTTCGGTTTAAAACAATAATGATCAATGTACATTTCTCTGTGTTATTATTAATATTCATTATAAAGTAATATTAAGTTTTTCTGGTCTTTCGGTTAACTGCATTGATATAGTCATTTTATTTATTTGATAAATTTATTACAAATTTTAATTCACTGTAGTTTTAAAATATGATAATTTGGCGTTCGTTTGCAAATCAAATATTTTAGTGGGTTTGTTATTATTTCTAAACATATTCGACAAAATTTTGTAATGCAAATAACAAGTTTTTAGATTTCTTGACAAATACTACTTTTTTTCTAATTAGATACACATTATCCTTATTTATTATTTTTCGTTGATTGATCAGTACTGTTTTTATTTTTATACTTGCAGTTGTTGATGTAGAGATTTTTACGATGTCTCTCTGTTTTGATAGGATTTTCCTGACATAGCTTATGAGTGTATTATGACTTCCATGACTTTTTTGAAAATGATATTGCAAATAACAATAATTCCAATAAAAATCTTTTTACTTTCTGAAGGTTCAATTTCTGTTAAACTAATAAAAATAAAGTTCTAGATTTGGAGCCAAAATTAATTAAAATATTAATAGCAATAAGACCTAAATGTTTAAATGATATTTATTAAATGATTTTTATATAAGGTAAACTGTACCATATAATGCATTTTGTCTAAAACAAAATTTATTCAATATACATAACCGTATATGAGAAAAGCGAGAAGATATTTAGAAAAGTTAGTAATATAGATTTTTATTATTATGGTTTTTATTTTTGTACTACATAGTACGTATTCAGATTTATCTTATTTATCTCTAATGTAAAATTATAGGTATTTTTCTCAAACAACTTGTAGAACTTTTTATCTGATTGTTTATTAAATAACAAACTAATATCGGTAATGTGTGAAATATTCACATGGCTCACTTGGATGAACTTATAATGATAATAATTAAGCCCCTTGCGTTGCTTGTAGATCTATCAATTTGTTGGAATGATTGAATTTGATTTTCAATAATTATATTAATGATTATCAACACGAAATGGTGCTTTTAATTTATTTATTGCATATTCCAAACGTTTTTATTTTTTTTCATATTCATATTCAAATCCAATAAGAAACTTTTGTAAATTGAGGAATGCGTTTCATTACATAAAATACAACCAGATGGAATATTTGAAACTTTTTATTAATGATACATATGATTCACCACTCTCACGTAAGCAAATTGACTGTTATAATACGTCCTTGAATGATGTCTCTGAATTGTTTGTAGACTCTCTTGGCGGTTCCAGTTTCATAACAAATTTATGATTTGTCTATTTGTTTTGACAGTTGATTTTAAATTTATTGCTATCATTTTGCTTAGGATTATCTTGACTATATTATATATTACTCTTTGATGTTAATAATTTTTGAATCACTTAGTACATAGTATTGAGAAAGTGTGCCACCTTGCACTTGACCCATAAACTGAACGGTTATTTTGTGACATTAGGATACACTGGTCTAGCGGGTTTGATTATGTATATTTATTAAATATACTAACCAAACCCAAGGCCAAGGGGGTCCCGTGAGGTCCCACGTCTCCCACGACTCTCAATCTCGTCAATTTTATAATTAACTGGGGCAATTTAAAAATGCACTATATATATACAACCTCAAACTCCTAAATATAAATACAATTCTAGATATCGATGGCAAAATAAACAAAAAAGCACTCCTTAAAGAAATGCTTGATGCATTTTGGAGATTACAAAGAGCAATTGTTTATAAGTAATAAAGATGTGAAAGTCGAGTTATCCTAAGTAAGGTTGGGAAATTTATATTTAATATTTTCAAATTTAAATTCACAAATTTTACTAAATATATTTGTTCAAAAAATTGTTGGATTAACACACATGTCATTGCAAGTAAATCATTAAATATAGTTTGATATAAAAAAATGGACCATTCGAAAAACCCAATTGATTTATTCAGGTTAGGAACTGGGTTAATATTATACTTTCATAACGGTTAATACTCTTTGCCATAAACATATTTTCATTATAACAAACTTTTCCCCAGGTACTAAAAAAATGGAGTACAAAACTCGTCAATGGCATGAAAAGTGTTTCTGCTGCTGTGTGTGCAAGACTGCTATCGGAACCAAAAGCTTTATTCCTCGTGAGCAGGAAATCTATTGCGCAGGCTGCTATGAGGAGAAGTTCGCCACCAGATGCATTAAATGCAATAAGGTAGACATAAAAAAATACTATTATTCTTCACATATCATTACTATCATATCACTATTATTCATCACATAGTAAATCATTATCGCATGCAACATTTTTTCGAAAGTTTTACTTGAAAGCTTGACATTTTTGCTCAGAATCTTATAAGATTTCAAACGGAATCTTATAAGTATTTCAAGAATTTATATGTAATGCTTCGGAACACCAAACACCAAAGGAATGTATACAAATTATCAAAAGCTTTAGGAAAAATCTTACAACTGGACAATGCACATGTTAAGAACTTCCTTCATAACTTGAAACGGCTGTAATTAAAAATACGGATCAAATGTTTTTGAAGTTAAATACGCCTAAATAATCAGTATGTGTCTTTGAAATCATTCTTGTACTTTCACGATATTAATAACTTTTCTTGGTGGAAGTTAAATTATCGTAATAAGATCTATGTTATATGTTATGGTCGCTAATGTATGTCTGCAGTTAAAGTTTAACCCATTCGAGACGGCGATTTTTTTCGAACGCGGTCTCTAGGAGCGAATTTTTTTTTGTTTATATTGTTCATTTTTAATAAAAAAAAGAAGTTGTTTACTACGGAAATCAACCAAGCAAATTTGCATAAATAAGATGATTGCACACCGTGTGTGCAACTCGCTCCTCACAAAATTTTTATTGCGAAGAGCGGATTGAATACCATGTGTGCAATGTAAGATAAAATAAAAAGACATAATTAAAATTGATAAACATTTATTTTAAAAATAATTAGATAATATAAAATCGTTATGTCGCTTTCAATAATGAAGAACAGAATATAATGCAAAGAAATTTTTTTAAGAAATAGTAATAAGTCAAAAAAATAAGTTGAATAGTGAAGAAAATAATATAAACAAGAAAAAAATATTTAGAAAAATGTTCAAAGGGAATAATGTAATGTAACTCAGTAATGAAAAAAATACAATTTGTAAATACATTTTTAGGAAAAAGCACAGTGATCTTACATTGTTATTTTCTAAAAACGTAGATTTCAAAATTCCAACCAAAATGTTTTGTTTTGTTTTGGTACGCATTGAAACCAATGCCAAATTTTGTTTTTCTATACTTTACAGATACTATTAATTCAAAAAAAAAATATTTTGACGACTATTGTACTCAGAATAACTGATAATTGCTCCTTAATATTATTGCACACACGGTGTGCAACCGGTCTTATAGTAAGTAAGCCTCGTAAAGTAAATCGGTCTCGAATGGGTTCATGTTGTTTTTAAATTTGTTCGTCGTAAGATTATGATTAATTTGTTTGTTAATATGGCAGATTATCACTTCTGGCGGTGTAACTTACAAGAACGAACCATGGCATCGTGAGTGCTTCACTTGCACCAACTGTTCAGCCTCTTTGGCTGGTCAGCGATTCACCAGCAGGGATGAAAAGCCGTACTGTGCTGAATGTTTCGGTGAATTGTTTGCTAAGAGATGCACGGCTTGCACCAAACCCATTACAGGTACATAGTTGACACTAAACTTTTTTTTCACATCTCAATTGACTAACTCCATTTCGGAGACGATGTGATTTTAATTAAATAGCCGAATAAGTTAGAATCTTGACAACAGAATGAATTGAATTCTATTATGTGTATATGATATTAACTAGTATTTGATCATTGTCAGGAATTGGTGGCACTCGCTTCATCTCGTTTGAAGATCGCCATTGGCACAATGACTGCTTCACCTGCGCGTCATGCAAAGCTTCTCTAGTCGGCCGTGGCTTCATCACAGACGGCGCCGACATTATATGCCCGGACTGCGCCAAAAACAGGGCTTAAACGCGAATTAATTCATTACGAATGATATTTATTCTACAAAATAGAACGCACATCTCAAGGCAACATTCGTAGTAATACAACGATCAAAATTCAAATATAGAAAAAAACTATTTTTTTACTTGGAATTTTCAAATTTGACGTAACATTTTATTTTTAAATAGGAATGCTCTAAAAAAATGCTTAACACATATATTTGACTAATATAGAAAATCGATATATATTATATATAGTACTATACATATACTAAATTACAATTGTTTTTATTAAAAAATTGCTGTTTATTTTTGTTTTAAATAAATTAATATAAAACTGTTTAGTTGTTGATGATTTTCATATTAGATTTTATATAGCTTTTATTTCAAATTAATGTATTTTATAAATAGTATGCGCTTTATGTATTTGTGTATGCATAACTATTCTTTTCCTAGGATAATTTATGTTAATAATGTAAATAAAGGTATGCAATTATATGGGCGGATGTATGGAGTGTCACAAAAATTATATATAATAATTCACACGAACATGCCTTGTTTAATAATCATACATAGGCTGTTTTATACAGTTATTGTTATTACTATACCTATCTTTGCACTTGCATATAAATATATTCACAATTAGAATAAGTTAACAAAAATTGTTGATAAATGATATTAATGTCATGATATATTTATATATATATATATATATATATATATATATTTATATATATATATATAAATATATAATTTTGATAGATCTGATATGTTAATATGGTCATCTATTGAGAGAAATAATTGTAAAATTATCAAATATTTGATTTTATAACACTAGTAAGCTCGGAACACCTTAATGCCTTAACCTAGTTATGAATAGTAAAATTGAGTTATGCAACTACCAATTTTTCATTTCGTTACAACATGACTACATTTAACAAATTACTTAGTAAATAATTTAATTTTTAATTAAAAAAAAATGTATTTGCTTTCAAATTACATACATTTAACGACATGAATCGTGTTAAAGTAAAATAGAACAAAGATGATAATATAGTATTATATAGAAAATCAATATTGAAATGTTGAATTGAAAATATATTGAAATTGGTTTATTGATATTTGATCTTAAAATTTTGATTGTGCAATTTAGTGAATATTATTTTGATCAATGTGTATAGGTACTTATTCTTGTCAAAACTGTATTTATATACAAATAAACACGATAATAAAAAAAAAACTCAATCTAAATACTGTATTTTCATTAGTTTCAAATACATTCATTTGTATAATTAATATCATTACATAATTATTATTTGTTGTATGTACATAATGCGTATATAAATAGCCTTATGTATAAATATATATATATATATATATATATATATATATTTATACAGCATACAAATAAAAGTTTCAGTTTAAATATTTAAATTTAATATAATTAAATTAAAATTAAAATTTAATATATATTAAATACATTTGAATACAAAGTTATAATCTGATGTTATCATGCAATATAACATAATAAAAAGCTCACTCTGCTTCTTTTTATTTTAAATTCAATAACGAGCAGTAATATTATTATAATTCAGTTACTAACTGGTTAAAACATAACGTTTAACTATTTAGGAGGCAATGAGGCATTCATTTTTGAATTTTGTCACCAGTTAGTACGGTTAATGAACAGAACTTTTGTGCATAGATAAATAAGCATATATTATTTTATTATCTAGGAATAAGCATTAAGCATTTGTGTTTATCTATATCTATGAACTGAACCAAACAGGTCCAGGAGAAAATCTTACCCTTTTCTTATCTAAGATCTTACCTTTAGTATGCGTATGGTGGCTGCATGTATTTGTTTGCAACATGTTGGGTGCGCTGATTGGCGAATGACAGTTATGTGGTCGTGGGGTCGTGGGATATGTGAGGTTATGCATCAAGACTATGTTTTTCTATGATTCGTAAATAAATTTGATCTCATTGTTAAAATGGGAGATATCGGACGTGAAAACACGATATATAGTAAAAAGACAGGTTCTAAGCAAATGAGTGAACCTGTCAAGGCCGTTGAGGTAAACAAGTTATAGAATGTTTCAAAGACTCCTTCACTGATTGCATCCTACACGTGCGTTGCAAAATAAATGATTACTAAAAATGAGGGAAAATAAAAGTGTCATTCATATTGACTAATTAAATCTTAATGGTACTAAGTTTTAGTATCAATGTAACAGATTGGGGATAAGGGGTATTCATATTTTTTTTTAAACCAATTTGACATCTACATTCTTAAGATTAACACGCAATTGCATATGATCAAGTTTTCATTTTTTATTGCAGTTTTGAATTCGTTTAAATGTACTAACATTTCTAATTCTATGTAAAATGTAATAATATGCTAGTTAACATAACTTAGTAGTTTTTCGACATTAACTTTATTAGTAATTAATAGTTGATTTACATATTAGTGCTATTTTAATTAATTTACTTATTTTATATAAGAATTTTGATATCAAAACGAGCGCCTATAGGTACAATGTTATTAAGAGCCACCAAGTCAAATGTCGAGCAAGCTACTGTTTGGTTTGATGTAATAACATTTCTTCTATCTCTTGTGTGCATACTACACATGTATTTGTATATATTGAGAATATAAGCGATGTTGAAATTAAAATACTTTTTTGTCTATTTGAAATGTACTTAGAAGATGTACAGCTTGTTAAAAATGTAATGATATTATTGCAGGAAAAATGGAAGTTAGTTCCAGCATTTCTCAAGGTAAAAGGCCTTGTAAAGCAACACATTGATTCTTTCAATTATTTCATAAACATTGAAATAAAGAAGATTGTACAAGCTAATGACAAAGTTCTAAGTGATGCTGACCCTTTATTTTATTTAAAATATTTAAATGTATATGTTGGAACACCTGATGTAGAGGAAGGATTTAATATTACCAAGGGAACAACTCCTCATGAGTGTCGTTTACGTGATATGAATTATGCTGCTCCAATTACAGTTGATGTAGAGTATACGAGAGGGAGTCAGAGAGTGATTAGGAATAATTTACTAATAGGAAGGTATAGCTAGTGTTATGAAAGTTTGATCAAAGATCAAAAAACATAATTTATATTTCGTTTGCAATCATATGTTATGATTCTAATAATACAATGTTATTTATAATTTAAGGATGCCCATTATGTTGAGGTCATCTAATTGTGTGTTAACAAATAAATCTCAATTTGAATTAGCCGAAATGAATGAATGCCCACATGATCCGGGTGGCTATTTTGTTGTTAAAGGTAACTAATAATATTCTCATGGTTTGTATAGTGTTTTTATTTGTTACTCTTTTTTTAGGACAAGAAAAAGTAATTCTCATACAAGAACAACTATCTCGAAATCGAATGATTGTAGAAGAATTTAAGGGTTATATTCAATGTCAAGTAACAAGTTCTACACATGAGAAAAAGTCTCGCACAAACATGATAGCAAAACGTGGAAAATACTATTTGAGACATAACGCATTAACGGATGTAAATTCATATATTAGTAAATATATAAATCAATAAATATTTGCTTAAAATATATTGATGTTTAGGATATACCAGTGGCTATCATGTTCAAAGCAATGGGTGTAACGAGTGACCAGGAAATTGTGCAACTTGTTGGAGCTGATGACGAATCTGTGAGAAGGTAATCTTTATTAAATAATAGAAAATAATTAGGAGGTGATAATTGTATTGCATTAAATAATGCAATTGCAACTATATTGAATGAACTTTGAGTTAAATAATTTCGTGATTTCAAGACATAGCAAATATATTAATAAACATTTTTCTTTAAGATTTACTCCTTCCCTAATAGAAAGTTCTAATCATTCAGTTTACACACAACAAAGAGCCTTAGAATATATTGGTTCCAAATTGAAAGTGAAACGGTATGTTTATTACATCTAATTTATTTTATTTTATATTAAACCAATTAAGTTTATTAATTGTAAATTATATTTTTATTCTTTATAGATTTACTATTGCGAACAGTAAAAACAAAACACCAGCTGATGAGGCACGTGAATTATTAGCAACAACTGTTCTAGCTCATGTTCCTGTTGAGGATTTTAATTTCAAAACTAAGTCAATATATGCAGCTTTAATGGTAAAATTTTGCATTAATTGATGTTAATATATTTTGCTTGTTGTAGATTAAAAATGCAAAATAAGATTTAGCTTAAATGCCCTTTCAAATATGTTTTTTTTTTTTCATATCTTACTTTGTATTACAGTACAATTTAATTCTTCTTTAAGCTAAAATATATCTACTAATATTATTTGCATTAAAATTATATTTTTATGAATGTCATTGAATGGGGTATTATTTATTTTAGATTCGCCGTATTATTGAAGCGCAAGTTAATAAAGCAGCAGTTGATGATCGTGATTATTATGGAAACAAGAGATTGGAGTTAGCGGGTTCTCTATTATCACTAATGTTTGAAGATCTATTCAAGAGATTTAATTGGGAATTAAAAATGATTGCTGATAAAAACATACCAAAAATTAAAGCAGCTCAGTTCGATGTTGTTAAGCACATGAGACAGGACTTGATAACTTCAGGTTTAGAATATGCTATTTCTAGTGTAAGTTATATTTTTTCATTTGCAATATAATTTTTTAAGTAGTTCAATTAATATCTAAGTAAATACATTAAACTATGCAAGTAATTTAATTTGAATGTTTGCATTTATTAGGGTAATTGGACAATAAAACGCTTCAAAATGGAACGTCATGGTGTGACACAAGTATTAAGTAGATTAAGCTATATTTCAGCTCTTGGTATGATGACTCGTGTTAATTCACAATTTGAAAAAACTAGAAAAGTATCTGGTCCCCGATCACTTCAACCCTCTCAATGGGGTATGCTTTGTCCCTCTGATACCCCTGAAGGCGAGGTTTGTTATGTATATTTTGTTTATTCAAAGTTACCTCATTATTTTGCAAGGATTTAAGCGAGTTAAAAGGGATAATATTATTGATTCATGTATATATTTTTTGTTAAATCTAAATAAAGTTTGAGTAACATGCAACAAAATATTGTATATAAAATTATATAAATTATCGTATTTTTTATATAAGTTGTGTAAAATTTTGTTTTTTAAGTTATAGAATGAATTTTTCTGGTTAGATTTGTTTAAAATATGATACATACAGGCATGCGGTTTAGTGAAAAATTTGGCATTGATGACTCACATAACCACTGAGGTTGAAGAAGCACCAGTAGCACGTTTAGCATATAACTCCGGAGTTGAGGATATACGTTTGCTAAGTGGTAAAGAAATTAACTGCACAAGCGTCTTCATGGTTTTTTTAAATGGTACTGCTTCAGAATAAACTATGGATAAATAAAATGAAATATTAATTTCATTTATTCTTTTAGGTAATATCTTAGGTATAGTTAGAGATTATAAGAAATTGATCAGAATATTTCGTTTAATGAGAAGAAGAGGTTTAGTCAATGGTTTTGTATCAATTTATACAGCTTATACCCAAAGATGTGTTTATATTTGCAGTGATGGTGGCAGACTTTGCAGGTATATAATTGTTTGCACTGCAATTATGTTTTATTTGAATGATTCAATTTTAGTAAAATAATTTTAATTAACGCAGGCCTTACATAATAGTTGAACGTGGTTGTCCAAAAGTTGAAAAGAAGCACATTGATGAATTGATCCAAGGGGTTCGTAGTTTTGAAGACTTTCTGCATGATGGTAATTTGATTATCTTTGAATTATTGTAAAAATGCGAACAAAGAACTATCTAAATTCATGACTTTTCTGAAGGGTTGATTGAATATTTGGACGTAAATGAAGAAAATGATAGCAATATTGCTTTTTGTGAAGCAGAAATAGTGCCAAGTATAACTACCCATTTAGAAATTGAGCCTTTCACATTATTAGGCGTTTGTGCTGGTTTAGTGCCATACCCACATCACAACCAGAGTCCCAGAAATACATATCAATGTGCTATGGGCAAGCAAGCAATGGGTGAGCTTATAAATTTTTATTTAATATATTCAATATCATATAGATGCAAAATTTTATTGATTGACTTTTCTTCACTGTCTTCATGCTTATTATTGAAATTTTATAAGTAAAATATCTTTTAAAACTTGTATTAATTATTATTTATCATTGTGAGTGAGAAGTATGAATAATTGCAAACTTCCCAAGGGAGAAGTTTGTTTTTGGTAAAATATTGCTAATTTTACGTTTTTTCTACGTTTTATGTGATTGATTGTACATGTATTTGAATCGATTTTTGATCTTTCGTTGACGTTTTCGCGAAAACGTCTGAACCGGTTCCAAAAATGTGAAAATCATTCGATGTAACTTGATTAGAATTAGTGTTGGTTAGTTATGCGCGAGTTTTTTTTAAAAACTAGCAGAAAAGTGTGAAATTTTTCGTCAGCGTTTTAGTTTTTGGTAAAGATCGGCCGGGCTATTTTTCGTAACTAGCCTTTGAAAATTTTCGTTTCGACGGTTTTTATGAAACTTTTTTGATGATAGAGATCATGGTCTTAAAGAATGTACTAAAATATTACGCGCTTACGGAAAGTCGTTTATTTTTAGAAATTCATCGAAATTTGATAAAAATAAGCAGTATTTTTTGGCCTGAAAGTAAAATTAGACCTTTCATCGACGTTCTCTCGAAAACGGCTGAACTGATTACATTCGATGAAACTTCGAATTCGTTAGATTTTTTATACAATCGGCTGAGCCTTCAGAATCAGCTGAACAGCGCAGAATTTTTTGTGCATGTTTTAGCCAAAAATCCGGAATTCATTTTGAACATTTAAAAACTATATGAAAGATCATTTGGAAAGCGCGCTGATTAGTTTTTGGCAAAGATCGGTCAGACCGTTGTTTCATAATTGTTATAAAGAATTTTTTCAATGATTTTAATGAAATTTCATATGGCTAGAGTACCTGGTTAATGAACATACTAAAAGTCTATAGTTTTACAAAATGTGATTGAATTATAAAAATTATTTAAAATTTGAAATAATCTGCCGAGCTAGAAAATACTTTGTGTATATATTAGACTGTATGTGTTTGTTTTTCAATAATGTGTAATAAAAAAAGTTGTTCAAAATTGAATAATCTGCAATAGTTTTTTACATTATGACGTTCTAGAGCAATTATGTATATTTATAAATCACTCATAAATTGATATATTGATTTCTTATTGATCAAGTTGGTTGTTTAAACATATCGGGAAGTTCATGCAACTTGCCTTAATAGAAAAATCCACTTACAACTAGTTCATTTTTCATAGATAAATCTGAATTTATATGATATACATTAGTTTGGTGTATAATATGTAGCTTCTGAATAAATAATAATCAAATTAAATTTTCAGGCGCAATAGGATATAATCAAAGGAATAGGATAGATACATTAATGTACAATATTTTGTATCCACAGGTAAATGATTGTAATGTTATAAATAATAAATGATGATAATATATTCACGAAACATATATTCAAAAAAATATTTTTATCATATTTTGTAGTGTCCAATGGTGAAAACACGTACTATAGAATTAACCAATTTTGATAAGTTACCAGCAGGTCAAAATGCTACAGTAGCTGTTATGAGTTACAGTGGTTATGATATTGAAGATGCTCTCATTTTAAATAAAGCCTCAATAGATAGAGGTTATTTTGAATTCTTGAATTTATTTTTATATTTATAAGTTAAATACTTGACAAATTAAAATATATTTTTCATTATAGGTTATGGAAGATGTTTAATATATAAGAATTCGAAATGTTTGATGAAGCGCTATTCAAACCAAACTTTTGATCGTATTATGGGACCATTAAGGGATGCTACTACAGGTGAAATAAATTCTATAAAATATTATAAGCTATTATATTAATATATTTTAATTCATATTATTCAATTTTTTTATTTAAATGGTTTTTTAAATTACGTAGGAAAATCCATTTTTAAACATGAAGCTCTAGATGCTGATGGAATAGCTTCTCCTGGAGAAATGATATCAGATAGACAGGTAAATTATAGTTGCTTAAATTGTAATGTTTTCAAAATAAATCTTGAATTTTAGTTATCTTTTTCACATACCTAACAATACAATAACATATTGTTCAAACACATACAATAACATATTGTTCAAAAGTAAAATGTTCAAAAAAAAAAATGTTTTTAGATCCTGGTCAATAAGCAAGTTCCACTTGTTACAATGAACCCAGTGGTGGCAGGCGAAAATAAGCCTGTTGAACACAAAGAGGTATATTATATTAATATTATTATATTATTAGGTAGAGGTTTATTATTTATATTGAATATATTTGTTAATGTTTCTAAAATTGGTGATGTTACTAAATACTTAAAAATATAGGTGCCAATTAGTTATAAATGTTCAGTACCAAGTTACATTGAAAAAGTAATGGTCTCAGCCAATGCAGAAGAATCTTTTCTGATTAAAATTTTACTACGACAGACTCGTAGGCCTGAAATTGGTGATAAATTTAGTTCTAGGCATGGCCAGAAAGGTGTCACAGGTATATTGAACATCAATTAGTTTTGTTTGAAAATTATATTTTGCACTCCTTTAATATAAGTTTGTTTTCCATTAAAATATTTCTAGGTTTGATAGTAGAACAAGAAGACATGCCCTTTAATGATTATGGTATTTGTCCTGATATGATCATGAATCCGCATGGTTTTCCATCTCGAATGACTGTAGGGAAATCAATTGAACTATTAGCAGGGAAGGCTGGATTACTTGAGGGAAAGTTTCATTATGGTATGTGTGTTAAAAATAAATCAAATTATTTAAATAGAACAAAATTTCAAAATCTTTCTATTGTAGGCACTGCTTTTGGTGGCTCTAAAGTTTCAGATGTTTCTGCAGAATTGGTAAAGCATAATTTCAACTATATGGGAAAAGATATATTCTATTCTGGTGTGACGGGCGAAATGTTGGAATCTTATATTTATTCTGGCCCGGTAAGCTATCTATCATTAAAATATTAGAGATATAAAAAATTATATAAAAAAAACTGATGTATTTGAATATTAGCAATTTTAAGAATTTTTTTTTTAATTTCTACTGAAATGATTATAGTTCAGCAATTTTAATAAGTTCAACTTTGATTTTTCAAATGTTTTTAAAAATATTAACTTTCTGATTCCATAAGTTAATTTTGTAGCACATCTAGAGGTTTTTGTTACACAAATTGAAATGGATCTGTAATACATTCTTATCTTATCTAATTACATAGATGTATTTTACATTCATAAAAACATAAACAAGACCATAAGCATAAACAAGATCTTTTTTATTCAAAAAGGTGTACTATCAAAAATTGAAGCACATGGTACAAGATAAAATGCATGCTCGATCACGAGGACCCCGTGCAGTATTAACACGACAACCCACAGAAGGTCGCTCTAGACAAGGAGGTCTGCGTCTTGGTGAGATGGAGCGTGACTGCATCATAGCATATGGAGCAAGGTATAATATTAAATATTACATCTACAATTTTTTTTAATTAAATTTTCTTGATATGTCAATTTAAACTACATTTCTGTGAAGTATAAAGAGCAATATTTTCGTTATTAGACAATCAGGTTACAGCAGAATTTTATGGATTTTTATTTTGATAAAGGGTGGTACTATATTGGTATCTATGTATTTTTGCGTACTTAATTTATATAGCGTTTTCATTAGTAATTTAAGCAACCTGTTATGTTCATGCATATGTATAATGTTTGTTGCTTTCCTACAAATTCATTATATTTTCAAATAAATTGAAATTTTTATTGTAGTATGCTGCTGGTAGAGCGTCTCATGATTGCATCAGATGGGTTTAATGTGGATGTATGCAATATATGTGGCCGACTTGCTTATACAGGATGGTGTCATGCTTGTTACAGTTCAGCTTCAGTCAGTACGATTGCTGTGCCATATGCATGTAAACTATTGTTTCAGGAAATGACCAGCATGAATATGGTACCAAAATTGATTCTCAGAAGCTACTGTAAATAATTTGGTATTTTGATCTAGTTTTTTTTTTTTTTTCAAATAAATGTCCAAGCAATAAATGGCTATATTTTGCTTAGAAACTCAACTTTTGTACATGGGTTATTTTATATTTGTTGTATGTGATAGAATAAATAAATATTTTGGATAAGTAAAATGTTCTTCAATTTGTCACGCTAATCTTTAGAAAAGTATTTTAAACATTTATTTCAACCGTCTTCAAAATTAAGTACAATTTAATAATTTTTGTAATATATTTCATTTGGTAATAATTTATATTTTTACAGGGTATTCTTTGTCATGTCCATTAATCAACTATCAGTCTTTTTATATTAAATTTTATTATGTAAAGGTGTGCCTCACCTAAGAAACGAGCACGAACGTACGTACCTGAAGGTGCGTCCACACCTAACGAACGAACACGAACGAACATAAAAGAACGTACCAGAACGAACGGTAACAGCATAGTGTGGACGCCACAACGATCACGAACGAACATAAACAAACATGGCGAGCAATGTTCCGCAACTTGTCGGTACATCAAAGGGAATTGTTCGTTCATGTTTGAACTCGTATGTGCAGTGTGGACGCTACCACGAATGTAGACAAACATTTTTCTTTTTTGGTGTTAAAATGTGCATTAATGCATTAATTTATGTTGTATTTATTATAAGATATTGCTGTTATTGACAAATTTTGTAAATTTGATGACTTTAAATAATTTTTCTCTTTCCCGCCACTTTAAATAATAAATCTGACGTTTCACGGTACATCCTCGAACAAAAAGATTCAAACCCTCACTGCTTTGAGGCGTTTGTTTGGAATTTTTCGCGTTCGTTCGTGTTCCTGTTCGTTCTATTTTGTATTTTCTTGTTCGACATGTTCGTTCGTGTTCGTTCGTTAGGTGTGGACGCACCTTGAAAGAACGCCAATGAGGACGTTACAGCGAACACGAACGAACCAGAACGAACATAGCGAGCAATATTCTGCAACTTGTGGGTACATCAAAGAAAATTGTTTGTTCATGTTTGATTTCGTATGTGCAGTATGGACGGCTACCACGAATTAAACAAACATTTTTTTTTATTTTAATATGTGCAGTTCTGCATTAGTTTATGTTGTGATTATTATGTGATATTGTTGTTATTGATAAATTTTGTAAATTTGATCAATTTAAATAATTTTTCTCTTTTCCGCCACTTTAAATAATAAATCTGACGTTTCACGGTACATCCTCGAACAAAAAAGATTCAAAAGCCCTCACTGCTTTGAGGCGTTTGTGTGGAATGATTTGCCTTTGTTCGTGTTCGTTCTTCTTTGCATTTTCTTGTTCGACATGTTCGTTCGTCAGGTGTGGCCATGGTGTGGCCCACCTGCATGATTTGCCCTTCGTTCGTGTTCGTGTTTGTTCTTCTTTGTATTTTCTTGTTCGTCATTTTCGTTCGTGCTAGTTCGTCAGGTGTGGTCGCATAGCCCGTCTCCACTGCACGAACGCGCACGGTGAATCCTGTTTTTGACATGCGCGAGGTTTGCTTTTGCTTCGAATAATTTAGTCTGCGTACATTGCGAACAGGTTCGCCGTACGGATTCGTGCAATGGTCGAGCCATTATGCTTATTTATCTGTGCACCACCTTAATGTAATTTAACTTATTATGCAATGTTTCTTTTTTTAATTTAGCTTATATTTGTCCACGTAGAAGTTTAATTTGAATCTGGTTTTATTTTGAGTCGAGTAATTCGAATTTGAATTTGAATTTTTTTGAGTCGGATATTTCGATCACGTTTTAAAATCATGTAAAGGTGCATCCACACCTAGCGAACGAGCATGAACGAACATTAATTTTGATATGCGCGTGGGTTTTGCTAGAAATTTATAATCTGCGCATATTATTCATCATGTTCGTTCGTTAGGTGTGGATGCACCTTAATAATAGGTCCATAGATAAAAGAAGAGTGTGTTTAGGTCTAGGTCCGCAGTGCCTTTCTATTGGCTACCCTGCAAATGTCACCATGAGTTTTGCTCACTACCGTTGTTGAAAAAAGCAATGTTTTGACATTTGTTGCAACCCTAAACAATATAATAATGCTTATAACCAGTACATTACAAATAGTAATAGTTAAATTGACTAATAAACAATTTCATAAACGTATAGTATTGTAATGTAAAATATATAATATACTTGTGAAGCACAATGCGTACGGTACGTTAGCCATTTCCGAACATATTTGATTACATGTAAATCGTAAATTTGTTTCTTTCAGAAAGTGAAAACTAATATCAATGAATTATTTCACAAGAAAAAAGTTTTGAACGTGTGTGCACCTATGGTTCGATATAGCAAGTTAGTTTATAATTATATGTAAATAATAAAATGTAAATTCCAGAGGTGAATTAGTGATGTTTTCACTAGTTTAATAACATAAGTGCTCTTTTAGCCTGTTACCTTCTATGAACAGAAAGTTTTAATATTAATTTTTTTTGTGGATTAATTTTACTATTGTGATCTTACTCAATCAAAAATTTCTTAATGTGGTTTCAATATCGTAAATTTATTTTTGGAACAGCATGAAAATGGCTTCACAAGCTACTTTTACCTTTACCTTTTAATACCTTTGGGATTACACAAGTAATATTAATGTTACTAAAGATTTATGAATATTTATGTTGCAGATTACAGTTCCGTAATTTAGTTCGTTTACATAATGTAGATCTATGTTTTACACCAATGATTGTTGCAGATTCATTTTGCCGTAGTGAGCAAGCACGCCAAAATGAATTTACTACAGAAAGCGGTATGATTTTTTTTTTTTTTAAATTTGTATAACATGTGTCGATAATTATTTAATAAAACAATGCCCTATTTTTTCATGATAGGTGATACTCCATTGATTGTTCAGTATGCAGCGAATTGTCCAGAGGATTTTGTAGCAGCATCTCAAATGGTATATCCGTAAGTCTTACCAATCATGATTATTTACAAAATTCTACCTTATTATAAATTAAACTTATTTCAAAGCTATATTTAATTTTTCCTGTTTTTAACGTGGATTGTTTTTTATAATATTTATAAGTTTCATATATTTTCCTCATTTTTTTAAAGTCTGATTTTAGTTTTATTCTAAACCTGATACAAACTTTTGAAATATGTTAACTATCAAAATTTCTATACAATGTTTTTTTTGTCACATCGGTATGTATAAGAGTAAGTATTGATTATATTATCTTAATTTATATAACAGTTATGCAGATGGAGTTGACTTAAACTGTGGATGCCCACAGAGGTGGGCAATGCAAGATGGTTATGGATGTGCTCTACTTACACAAAGTGATCTCATCAAGGACATGGTTACCTCAATACGTAATAAATTACCAAATTCATTTAGCATATCTGTGAAAATTCGTTTATTATCTAGCATAAGGTATTTGTTTTAAAAAATTAATATAATATTAACAAACGATTTGTTTATTATTTAAATAATGAGAAAAAAAATAGGAAGTTAATTTCATAATGACGAGTAATATTAATTAATAAATTACTAGATTTTAAATATAATTTTTTTATGCACAAATTTTCACAATAATTTCTTTTAAACTCATCATTAACATTAATAAATTGATAAATTAAATTTAAACTAAACAATTTTAATGATAATAATTAATTAAATTTGTTGTTGAACTTCCAAAAATGGTTTAATGTATTATAGTTTCAATATTAAATTTCAGGGAAACTGTTGAATTGTGCAGACAACTAGAACATTGTGGAGTAACCTTCATTACAATTCATGGCAGAACACCATCACAAAAGACTGAACCAGTAAATGTTGCAGCATTTATTGAAGTTCAAAAGTCGATTGCAATACCATTGATAATAAATGGAGATATTAAACATTTGGATGATGCTAAGAAATTAGCTTCTCTGACAAATTGCAATGGTAAATAATTTATATATGAATTTTATAAAATTTAAATTCAGTGCAGGGCTATTTTATGTATTTTAATTGAATGTTAATTGTGTATCTATTATAGAATATTTAGCATTGCTGTTTTTTTTTAATTTTAGATTTTTGCATTACTATTCAAAATTATACTTCGAAATCTAACAAGTGTTTACAGTATTATAAGCATATTATAAGATATATGCAAGTTCATACTTTTACAATCATATTATTAAAAAAAACAAAGTTTAGTACTAACTCTTTTCATCGTATTTTAGCTGGTTTTCTTCTATATCATTAAATAATATATATTAGAGTGGTCCTTAATATGGACATTTTTGAATTTTATTGGTCCCAGGGAAATTTTAATGCTTCCAAATTGATAAAAAAAATCTCTAAAAGTTTTAGCTCTTAATATTAACGTTTAGATAGTGCGCAATTCAATCAAAGTTTCGTATCGAAATAGCATGGAAAACATTTCGAAAATTTTAAAAATGTTTTTTAGATAATGTTTTTAGATATAGAGGTTTTTCTTTAATTAATTTGGAGGCATTTGAGCCCCCGGTAGCAAGTAAATTCGAAAATGTCCATATTAAGGACTACCCTAATATATATATATATATATATATATATATAATATAAATATAAATAATAAATGGGCACAAAGAAAAAAACACATCTCACTTTTATGTTTAATTTTATAGGAGTTATGGCTGGAAGAGGAATATTATCAAATCCATCACTTTTTGATGGAACAAATAAAACAACTGAAAATGTAATTCAAGAGTGGGTAAATATTTGCAATGCTGAAGGTAATAATGTAAGTTTTCAAACCTATCATCATCATTTGGTTTTCATGCTTGAGAAGGTGTTGCCTAAAAGAGTTAGATCAGTATTTAATTCACTCTCAACTAAAACAGCAGTTACTGAATCCTTAGCAGATTTATTTGGAATAATACCACAACCTATTAATTCATCAAATAAGGTTGATTGCTATTTTGAAGATTCATATTATAAAGGGCAAACAAATAAGGTCTGTGATAAGTGTTGTAAGGTAAAGCAAAATTGTTCTTGTTTAAAATTCATTTATGATTCAAGTGAAAATGGGAAATATTTTTATGATGCTTGTGATGATGATGACAGTGATGGTGATATGTATTTAGGGAATACTTTATTTGATCAATGAGTTTTAGAGTAAAATGTAACTTAATCAATAATCTATTTTTATAAAACTGAAACAAAGGATTTTTATGTTTTATAATGAATTAAAATGTTTGTAAAAAATGTAAATTATAGATTTATATATATTTTTTTATGCTACATATTTTCTATTTCAATTTTAAATTAAAGCATAGTTTGGCTAAATTTAAGTTTTATTGTAATATATATTAAATAAAATCTAACAATATTCAACATCAATTGATTTTGTCAACATAATTTGTTTAATATGCAATAATTGTAGAAAAGTTAAAAGTAATTTAAGTCAATGATAATGATAGTGTACATTAAATCAATCATTCATTATCTGAACATGATGAAATGCCATCTATATCATCAGGATATTTTTGAAGGCGTTCTAAGTGCCTTTGCAAAGTTCTTATAGAAGGCAAAGGTATTACATTTCTTATTAAATTGTAACCATCTACTCCACAAATAGTTTTGATCTTTATAGCTTTCTCTATAGTATCATTGCACCACTTCATATAATTAGTAGATTTGCGATATAAGGCTGCTATTTGATCATTATTAAA
This sequence comes from Ctenocephalides felis, assembly GCF_003426905.1. Classification (NCBI taxonomy): domain Eukaryota; kingdom Metazoa; phylum Arthropoda; class Insecta; order Siphonaptera; family Pulicidae; genus Ctenocephalides; species Ctenocephalides felis. The sequence goes on along the minus strand of NW_020538040.1, from coordinate 79,154,676 downwards.
TATACTTTTAAGCATCTTTTCATAATCTGTAATTTCGATATGTTTCTTTTCGATTCGTGCTTTTCTTAACTTTTTTTTATACAATTGCAACCTTTCATTTTTACGAATCATATCCTTTTTCATAATTTTCAACTGATTCTCTAATTTACTAACATATTTTTCTAATGCTTTTATTTTGTCATTTTTACTACAATTTTTCGTATTCTCAAATACTATAGGCTGGACATGAATTTTATTATCTTCAGCATCAGTTTCACAATCAGAAGTTGAATTAGAGTATACTTCATACATACCAGAATGCTCACTGGGTATATTTGGATCGCATATTTCATCATTTGAAAATCTATCATCATGATTTAAACAATTGGTAGCTTCTTTTAAATCTTTGTTTTCTGAAGTCAGTACACTTATATAACTTCGTGTTTTAGCATATCCATTAGGATTAGTAGATTTTAATTCTGTAGATTCTTTCTCACTACCAGATTGCTTCTCAGTGAAACAAAATAAAGTTGGAACTGCAGTGTCTTTCAATCTACGTTTTCCATTTGAAGTGACTGGCTTCCATTGTGAATTATCAAAATGTACCTAATGATCAATTAAATAATTGATTAATGCGTTTTAATAAGTATTGAAATTTATTCCTACTATTTCCTTTAAGGGGGTTGTTCTTTTTTTGTTACAAAAAATGCAAGGTATTTGTTTTTGTTTTTTCTCGAAATGTATTTATCATAGAGACATGCGGTTTTTTTTAAACACAAATTACAAAACCATAGAATATTACGTGATTTTCTTCTTTTTTTTTGCGCCGTCATTTTTTAACCAGGGGGCGCCAAAGTCGGTCTTGCAAAATCGATCTCTTTTGCGATGCCACAGATAAATCCGTTGCGCATCGCCCGAAACAAAAAAAAAAAATTACGTTGAAGAAGAAGTTTGTTTCCAGTCCCCCTACCAAAATAAAAGAAAAAAAGCAAGAAGGAAAAAAATGGCAGCTATTTAAAAAAAAAGTGTCAAAAAAGGCCTTTTTCTGGGGCGAGAAGCTTCGCAAAATTTTTTTGCGTAATGTTATCAAGTTGTTTGAGGTAGGGGGACTAGGTATTGCAGTGGTGAACAAATTAAAGAAAAATCCAAGTCGATCCGACTTGTAGTTTTTGTTTAATTTGTGGCACCGCATTGAAAAAAGTCAATTTGAGAAAAACATATTTAAAGTTCTTAATATAATGTACTGAATACACCATTTAATTTAATGTACTAAATACACCATGGTGTTCAAAGATGCTGACACATTAAAAAGGTCATGTGCATGAGGTATTATAATGAAAAAGAGGAATCTGGCATACAATAGCTCGCGGAGCGATAAAAAAACGCTTTCAGAGGATCATACATATAGAGATATATATATATATCTATAACTTTGTCAAAAAAATAGATATTGAGATGATTTTTTTTTTAAAATGATTCTAAGGTTTTTATCTTTCATAATATCAAAAAATCTCAAAACCGAAACAAAGAAAAATAAAAAAAGAACAACACCCTTAAACAAAAATCAAATGAGTTTATGAGGTAAATTGTAATTCTTTGATATGCAACCACCAAACATATATCCTTCAAGCTAGTTTTTGTAAGCTATCATTCACTTCGAGATATTTAACATCTCATTACCAAATGGCTGAACAATATAAGTCAATACAGTAGGGCTAACAAAATACAAAATAAATTTAGTACTAATCATCTACAAACTAACCTCGCACAAGTATGAGTGATCATTTGGAAACCAATCTTTTCTTTTAACTTTGGCAGCCCAAAGTGCTCGTCTTAAAGGATTTCTTGGAAAAACCTTCATAAGATAGCCTTGTGTCGAGCGATTTTTGCAACCAAATGCTGAACATGACGGCATTATATATCAGAGTGATTATGTTTGTTTATAATCTGAAAATCTGGAACCTACTAAACTCATATAATCATCATTTGTTTACTTCTGAATAATAGTCATTATTATTATTGATTATAAACATATCCAAAAACGCATGGGAAGATTGTTTAGGAATGTAATCAATCACAAAATCACATAGGGAGCAATGACATTTCTCGTAGTCGTGTACTGGATAAGAAATTCAACTCTTGAAAATTTGGTTGTTAACTCCTTAACTGGTACCGGGACCTAGCATCGCCAGCACATAAATTATTTTATACAAATATTCGTTATTATCTCATCCTGTAGAAAAACGCATAAGCGCATAAATGTTGACAAAGCTCTAGTTGATAGACCAAATATCAACTGTACCTCCAGAATTGCATAAAAAATAGCGAGCGAAACGCTAAAAATACCACTCATTACAAACGCTTACAAATCTTTTTGTGCATTCTTCATCATTTACAGGATTTACAGCCTCCACGTTTCTCCAATCTACAATTTCTCAATAGAAATTTTCATTCTTTGTATGGTTTGTTTTGTGTTTGTGTTTTGTGCAATCTAGGGCTTTTGTCATTATTATATTGTCTAGGGATGGTCTAGGGCTTTTGTGATTGCGTCGTTTATGGACAACTTTATAGTTATAGTGCAAAACAAATGTCTATGGCGTATCTTTGGGAAGATAGAATTTTGGCATATTCCCATGAACTTGAATATCGCAACTTCGTTGAGAAAATTTAGTAATTATATATAATTTATTTGATAAATCGCTTATGAAATAGTAGTCGGTTCTTACTACGATAGCTAATTATTTAATTAATAACATTTCTCGTATACCGTCGTATTAATTTCAATAATGGAAAGTGATAGCATAAATGGTCCAGAAGTATGAATTCATATAAGTAATTTGTGTTAAAAATGCCATGAACTAAAATATTTTTTTATTTCCAAGGAGCCGCTGGATGACGGATTATATATTCCACTGCAAAGGGTTACCAATATTGCTTCCCAATTGCGCATAACAAAACCAACAAATGAGTTAGACGATGATATAGATTCCCCAAGTAGCGAAAGTGAAACTGATTCTGACAGTGATAATCAGCTTAAAGCTAAAAAACCTAAAGTAAAGCGTACTCATAAATCTATGCCCAGCACAGATTCAAAACAAAAAAATTATAACATATGGGCCCATGTTCAAGAAGATGTTCTGACTGAATCATTGGGAGGCTGTGGAGTGAGTCAAGATATTTGTGATAAGTCTAGAAATGTAGAGTCTTATGATTACAGAAGAGGTTATGCTATGAGCAACAACCTGAATAATCAAAGGACAAATCAATTACAACATCGATTAAGGAGGTTTTCAAGTGAAAGTACTGACGGTAATGCAGGGCGAAAACTATCGAGTGATAATGACAGTGCTGATAGCACTTTTAGTCGGCAACGTAGTTTTTCCGATTGCAAACGCCATGAAAAACCTTTTAGGAAATATACAAATAAAAGGAAATTTAAGGATAGAAATAATTTCAATATAAGACATGGTGGAAGGCTCAACACTAATGATGAAAATAACAGTGATGGAAACTTTGGACAAAAAAATCTTTTAGATCTAACAACCACTTCTGAACATTCAGAGGAACAAGTAGCAAATGATATAGCTAGTAAATTATATGAGCCTAAGGATTGTTTAATATGTGAGTATTTTATATTGATGGTACAACTTTTATTTCAAATTTTTATATTTTTATATATTTTTTAGTAAGAGCCGTTAAAACGATCGGAAAAGATAAATGTATTCAAATTTTTAATGAAGTACAACGCATTGAGAAAGAAGGAGGAATGGCAATTATGGTAATTAGAAGCTATTATTAATTTAAAATTTGAATTATTTGTAATTATTATTGTATAAACAACATATCTTAAGTAAAAACAAATCAATTTATTAATTCATCAAAATATTTTAAATCTATTGTATGCAGAACATGTCATAAATATTTTTTCTGCGCAAACTCCATGTCTTCCTCATTATATTGTGAATAAATCTCTCAGGGTGGAACTCGTAGAAGAACACCTGGAGGTGTTTTTATATTTTTAATGAAACACGATGATTCCATTACTAAGGAGCAAGAAAAGGAAATTTTCATAGAAGACCGAAAAATTGCAAATAAAAAGAAAAAACTGTCAACAAAAAAAAAGCGCAAGGAAGACTATAAGAACTTTCAACAACTAATGCAGCAAGGTAGATTAAGTTAGCTTTTTTTACTAGTAATAATTTTTATTCCCACACCAAACAATTTAATGAAAAAAGGAATTTTGGCCTTGCTGGCTTAAACATTAAAATCAAGTATGTACTTAAATAAAATTCATGAAGCATCATCAAAACAAAATATTCTTGCGTGTATATTGTTTGAGGAAATCTGTTTTATTTAATTTCCTTATTCATATTTAAGTCTTAAACTTCAATTAACAGAATTGTTTAAATAAAAATTGGAAATTATTTAAAAATGTAAAATTATTATCAGTTGCATATAATAAAATAAAGAAATAATACAGATGTTTGGTATAATAATTTTTGAGCTATTAAGAGGCTTATTTACAATAAACTATTTGCAACTATTATTGTTTAATAAATTCATATTGATAATTACATCATCAATGTATAAATGTGTAATCAGTTTTATTCAGATGGAAACTGTCTTATGTGTTCAATATTTCTTTTCATTATAGATAAAGATTTGCCCAGGCTTTTAAGTCGTACTGAAGCAGCTGAAGAAATGCTGTCAGTTTCTAACACTTGTAAGAGTGATTTAGATGGAAATGAAGAAAGTGTTGTGACTAATCCGCCGCCTTCCCCAGTGACTGATGGGGGCCGTGAAAATAGTAGTGATATGGATATGTTTCAAACAAATACGGCATTGCCAAACAGAAAACTTTCAACAGAAGAAAGCTTATTAAATGCTGATCAATCAAATTTAGTTGATCTAAATTATGGGGATGCCATGGATCTCTTCTGATTAATGGTACATTATGTAATGTTTTAAAGAAAACCTTCAAAAAACCAAAATTAAAATAGTCTCTAGCATAATTAATTTGTCTATTTTTGATTAGAGTTAATTTATGGTTTCTTTAAATGTTGAAATATGTTGTTTTTTATACTTATAGTTGACTCATACAAAATGTCTTTAATTCACAATTTAAATACATATTCATAAAAAATTATAAAATGATTATATATATGTTTACAGATAAGGGCATATGTCATTAGTCAAATTAAAATTAATTTATTAATGTTTTAATATTTTTAATATTTTTATTATTTAACCATAACATCAAACTTGTATATATAAGTCTCTGCTATCCTCATCCAAAAGTCATATGAAAACTGGTTTTGTGTGTCAAATGCATTATATGCTATTTATGTACACACAATTTCATTTCCTGATCCAATAAAAACTAAAGAAAGTGATTACCTCCAATAACATCAGTTTTAACAACCAATTTCATTCTTAAGTCCGTCTTTGTTAACTTGTCGAATGCCATACATTAATTAATAGACTTTTAATTAAGTGTGAAGATATGTATTTAAAATATAGTTTAAATTATAATTACCAAGATAATTTATTTTTGCAAAACGGCTTATGCGTCTTGTAAAATTAACTAGCTTCTTCTTCTCTCGTATTGAAAATTTGCAAAAGCTTTTTTTCAAATTCACTTTTTATTGAAATTTTATAAGACTCGAAAAATAAAATAAAAATAAGGTGCTTTTTTGTATTTATAGTCACTTAATTTATAACAAGTATTGTTCAAAAATATTTTTATATTTATTAAAATGTACACAAAATATTTGTCACTGCAGCCTTAAAATATTAAAATATATACATATTATTTTGTTTTTTCGGCCAGTGCGGTTGTTTGAACTAAATTTTATTTAACAGCCTATAGATTTTTCATATTCTATGTAAATTATTTCAAATCCATGTAGTACAACATTTTCAAAATTTAGAAATACCAGTCGCAGGGGATTACAAAAATACAATGTTTTGGTGTATCACCACTGAACGGCAAGTCGCACGCGTTGCTCTCTACTCGAACAACGTTTAGCCATCAGAATAAAGAATGATTAAATATCATGACTAAATATTCACGAAAAAGCTTAACGATAAAATAATAGTGCGTTGAGTCTGTTTGCGCGGAAGAAGTGGAATTTCGCATCGTGGAGCTGGAAATTAACTAAGGGGGTATTCTGGACTGGAGGCATGAATTTTATTCGATTTTTGAAAGACCGTAAAAAAGACAAGTAATATTTTCGCTAATAAAAAATAATAAAAATATTTATAGTAATGCATATATAATGAGTAGTACTGCCCTAAGGCAGGTCCGTGAGCTGAATTAATCTCCGCAGTGCCCGAGATAGGCTAATTTTCAATTGGAAACATATTTCGATCTATATTTTCAAGTAAAAATGTGTTTTTTCACAAAATAGATCGACGGTCTGAAAAAATGGATATTTTCGATTTTTTTTATATAGTAAAGGATCCGAATTTGGAAAAGATAGTAATTCATCCTGAAGGAAAGTCTATAAAAATTTTAAGCAAATCAATTCAATAGTGATAGAGAAATCGTGGGTCGAAAAAGACGTCTTTAAGTTATTCGAGGAAGGAAACAGAGATAATTAATATAATTATCCTGATTAAACAGTTATAAAACCGAAAATAATGCATATTTTGAAAATCCTCGTATATATATATTGAATAGTTAATAAAAATCTTTGAACATATAAATAAACGATATCAATTTTTAATAAATTCTAGACCAGAGTATACCTTTATTAAAATATCATATTCGTCTTCTATAGTAAATTGTCCGGCTTTCCTCTGCTAAGACTAACCCATACAGCACGGGTCAAACAATGGTCGACCTGTTTGGTACCATTTACAGCCTACCGGGTTATTATAAGCCCATTATGGGCCAATTTATGACGCAGTGGGTTTACCCCCATACGTTACCCGCCGGGTCAAACAATGGTCGACCTACTCTGACCCATTACTCACCGAGTTGTTATGAGCAAATGAAAAGTGTATTCAAATATACCGCGCATGCGTATACGCGTGCGCGGCGTTTGCGCAACTAGCGCACAGGTGGCGGCACTTATGTTGTTCGGCATTTGCATTTCTTTGTCTGTTCTCATGACTGTCATAGATAAACACGATGAACAAGTATAACCTGGGTACTATATACGTATACTTATGCTACTAAAATTCTAAACAATATTAGAATATAATATATTCGTAATTTGTTTGTTGTTTGACTCTGTAATTTGTCAAAAAAAATTCTATAAATAAATATGTCTGATAAAAAAATTCGCAAACACATTGCGACTGTGTCAGATAGACATTTTTATAGAAGACTTTTTTGGGAAGTGCAGAAATTACGTTTGGAAAGTGTTTTGCAGAACTCTGAATGCGTAAAGGATTGCCTAGTACTAGTGCTTTTACAATAGATAATATTGAAACTGCGACTAATGCTTCTATTGGAGATGACTTTGAAGGACCGTTTTCTTGCCAGGCAGAGTTACAGGGTGATGTTGAAACAAATGATTATATTTCTCTTTCATATAGCGAGGATAGTTCCAATGAAGATATAACTGAAGTTTTTGATGCAAGACAATTTTTAGCAGACTGGGTTGTGAATTGTCAGATACCTCATAATGCTGTATTCGCACTACTTAAAGGGCTAAAACTTCATGATTGTTTCAGTGATTTACCAGCAGATAGTAGAACACTTCTGAAAACAAAAAGAACTGCTGTATCAAAAGTTGCAAGTCCAGGTGAATATATTCATTTTGGTTTATTAATTGGATTGAAAGATTCTATTGATAGGTTGAAATTGATATCTTCTATCATTGAATTAGAAATTAATGTTGATGGTTTGCCTCTCTCGAATTCTTCGAACATGTCAGCTTGGTCTATTAAGCACTGAGGGTTTTGATCACAATGGGAAACAATATAAGGTACGCATCAAATATTTTGTTTGTGATACTCCCGCCAAATCATTTATATTGCAGACAAAGGGACACACAGGCTGCTTCTGTTGCTCGAAATGTCTTGTTCGTGGTTCAAATATTAATCGCAAAATTTGCTTTCCAAAAATGCAATCACCTGCAAGAACAGCTGAACACTTTCGAAGCTTAGAAGATGAAGACTACTACAATGGCTACACGAGATTGCTTGAAATACCGTACATTGGTTTAGTTACTAATGTACCACTTGACTATATGAATTTGATTTGTTTAGGAGCAGTTAAGAGATTGATGCTTTTGTGGACTGAAGGTGAGCTTCCAATTCGTTTGCATGTGCTAAAACTAATGACTTTTTTATTTTTTATGCAGCTTAAAGATTTATATATCCAAGGACTTTGCTAGGAAGCCTCAATCATTGAAATATGTGAGACCATGGAAAGCTACAGAATTTAGACAATTATTATTGTATAGTGGTCCAGTAGTTTTGAAATCTCGTCATATTTCAAATGACTTTTATAAAAATTTTCTTACTTTACATATTGCTATTAAAATTTTATGTAGCAACACGTTATTAAATGATCTTTTAGATTATGCTCAGCAACTACTTCATCATTTTGTTGAAAGATTTAAGGTTTTATATGGAGATCATTATGCAACTCATAATATACATAACATTTTACACTTAGCTAATGACACCAGAAGTTTTGGTACACTTGATTCATTTAGTGCCTTTAAATTTGAGAATTACATGCAGGTCTTGAAAAAATACATACAGAAGTCAGAGAAACCATTGCAGCAAAGTTATGAAAGATACTTTGAGGTAAAAGAACTTTTTATGGGAAAACATGTAAGGCCTGTAGCCATGCCTAGAGCTTGTGAGATGTCTATGCATTTCGAAGGACATTTGATAGAATATTGTGGTAAACCTCAGTATAAGGTTGTATATTGTTCAGATTTTACATTCAATATTAATAAAAAGGCTGATTCATTACGGCACCAGGTTTTAATGAATAGGCTTAATAAGCAGTGATGCCAGTGTGATATGAAGGATGATTTGCCTGATTATACACTGGCAGTTTATAATAAATTTCCTGTTCGGACAGAGGCAGAACTGCTAGATGTGGAGCAGCTATCGACAGATGTGAGAATAGCAGAGATATTGCTAAATATGATGTTACCCAATGGATAAAAGTGGACAAATCAATTACATATACTGCTAAATATACATATACCGTCATGTCCATGACAGATTTATTTGCAATTTTCCGTAAGTTGAAATATATTTCACATATTTCGAAAATGTCAACTAACATTTTTTATTTGATAAAATAAACCTGTAAAACTATTATTCAAATTTTGTTATTTTCAGTGCTTTAGAAGGTGGTGAACCCAACGCGAATAATTAGTTTAAATTATATAAATAATAATAATACTATACATAGAAAATAAAATAATAGGTTTTAGGATAATAATCACCAAAAATTTAGTTAAGTTAGTTTAATTTAGTTATTTTCTAGTAATGTAAATGAAATTATTTTTAATAAATATATTACTTATGGAGTTGCAGTTTTAGTTCATTTGATTTTTATAACTATATGGATTATTTATATTTAATACAAATACGCACGGAAAGTATGTAACAATTGTTGCACTATATACCGCCATTTTGACCCATCGCGATACCATTCCAGCCCCATAGCATACCCGTATTGAACCCGGCGGGTTGACCATGGGTCAAACCAGGGCTCTGACATATGTGTCGCCATGGGTTCACCTATGTTCATATATGGTACCAGTGGGTTGACCATAGGTTAACCCTACAACCCATTGTGACGACCATAGGTTGACCCTATGTCAACCATGTGCTGTGTTGGATAGTTCCTGAAGATAGTTCCAGGAAGATATAAGAGTTCCTGAAATGACGCACACTGCTTCCTCCGATATTGTACGAAATACGCAAGCAATTTTAATGTATGTGTGTGTGTATGTATGTATGTATGTGTGTGCGGATACAATTTTTTGTCGACGATTTCGAGAACACCGATCAACCGATTTGAATAATTCAAAAAACATTTGAGGCAGGTCTAGCCGTTCCGAAGATACGGGGCAAAAAGTGCCAAAAACGGTAACTCAGTTTTTAAGAGAACGGAGCGCCCGATTTTAATGATTCAAATAATTCAAAAAACATTTTAATTGTATTGACAAGATGAAGAACTGATTAAGCTTTTGGGAAGGCAGGTCTAGCCGTTCCGAAAATACGGAGCAATAAGTGCCAAAAATGGTATCTCAGTTTTTAAGAAAACGGAACGTCTGATTTCAATAATTCAAAAAACATCTTACTTGTAGTAACAAGATGAAGATTGAATTGATTAAATTTTTGGGAGGACAGGTCCAGCGTTTATGGAGTCTCAATAACAATAAGTTAAAAAATGTAATTTGGCGATCAAAAATGTTCATTGGACATATGTACATTAAATTATTAGATATTTTATAGAGATTTCAATTATGTGTACACATTTTGTGTAATTTTTTTGGGTTCCGTTCCAAGATTTTTAATTACGGTACGGAAAGTTATAGCAATTTGCCTTAAGGCACGATGCCATGCACCCCACTAGTTTTATTATTATAATGACAATAATTCATTTATAGATAAATAAACATATATTCATGAATTCAGTATAATTTTATTATTATAATAATGTGGAATTGGTTTCGAACGACCGAGATTAACGTTTTGTTTTAAATAAACGAATCAAAACGAATCAAAATAATATTGTAATTGATAGTATAAAGGAAAGATGGCGCTCTCTGAACTTACGTCACCGGATCGTAGCGCTACGTAGAAATTAAAAATGGAGAAATGTTGAACCATTAAATCAAGTTTTATGTGCGAAACCATTTCTTAAAAATACTAATTTTTGCTAATATTAAATATTTTAAACTCATAGTGAGAATTAATTACTTTAGCCAGGTACGATTATTTTGATTTTATTTTTTGGTATTAATTTCGTGCTTTTTCATGATAAATATGTTTTCGGGCTGTATAACCTATAAATGTAATCATATTTCATGTTAATTTTTACATGCTACTTTTTCTTTATATAGTATGCCTTCCATTGTCGATGTTAAAACTTCTTGGGCCGATGAGGTAGAGCTCGAAGGCGGAGTACTTCCACCCCCTACAGAAGTTTATGAAAATAATTTAAAAATTGTCACAGAATATAAAATGAATGAGGATAACAAAAAGGTACTACACTTACACACTACTCACTATGAATGGATTATTATACATTTTTATTATTGTTCTTTTTTATTCTGGATTTGATCATGTTTATTATGAATTATGTTTTTCTTTATGCAATTTTGTACAATGTTGCCAAAATATCTTGGCGACCTTAGGACTGCTTTTCTGAGTTAAACTTGGATGTTTTTTTTATTATTTTTTGTTTATTCCTCTGTGTTATTATATGGCTAATAAACAAATTCAATGAGCTAATTTTTGTGGATCTTTGTGATCTGCTTATTGAGAATTTTCATCTATGTCATTGGAATATATTTACTTTTATTTATAAATGACTGCAAATGTTGTTGAGATTGTATAACTCAACATTGAGTTCAGTGAGGTAACTATTTTGTGTGTATTGCAAATGAACAACTGGAAGACTTCAAAACCTTTATTTGAACATAAAAAAACTGCTGGAAAACAAACAGAATATATAGGTTTTTACATATATATTGTGAATCAAGATTCTTATAAATTGAGTGTTGCATTTTAATTATCAAGTGAATTTTTAAGAAATGTGTGCTAAATATACTTTTATTGTGGTATACTGACCAGTGTTAATGTTCAATATGTTAATGCTGTAAAAAAGCAATGTAAGAGCTAAACTTACTTTATACCAATGATGGATACATATTTGTATAAACTTATAAAATAACTATGACATTGATCGTCGGAGGCAGTTTTTGAATTATTTTGTAGTTGTCAGCCAATATGCTAATTGAAATACATAAAAGTAAATTTAAATTATCGTTGGCTCGTTTCTGTTTAATGCTTGATTTTTATTTACAGATAAAATGTGTTCGTACATATAAAATAGAAAAATGCATTGTATCAAAAAGCATAGCACTTCGGAAAACTTGGCGAAAATTTGGTGACTCTGCAGGTGATAAGCCAGGACCAAGCAGTCAAACCACAATGGTAGCTGAAGATGTTTTCATGCAATTCATCACAAATAAGGAAGAAGAAAAAACCGAAGAAGTTGTTGACAAACTGAAAAATATACGTAAGTGTCGTACTTGTAATGGAGACCATTGGACCGTACAGTGTATGTACAAGGACACAATGCTTGGTGGTCCCAAGCCTATGGATAGTGCTAAGATATCAGGAGCAGCGGATGCCGCTGGTGGTGCTACAGGTGACAAGTATGTCCCACCATCTAGGAGAGAGGGAGCTAAATTGGGAGGTCCTTCGAATATAAGAAGGGATGATGCTACTGCCATCCGTATAACAAACTTGTCAGAAGCAACAATGGACTCAGATTTAGAAGACCTAGTTAAGCCTTTTGGTCAACATAGTAAAATGTATCTGGCAAGAGATAAGGTTACTGGTGTTTGTAAAGGTTTTGCATATGTCCATTTCAAGTTTGCAGCAGATGCAGCTCGTGCTATTGCTGGTCTCGATGGCTATGGTTATGATCATTTAATTTTGAAAGTGGATTGGTCCAAACCCGCAGCGCAGCAAGGTGGAAGTGGTACTGGTCAACAAGATTTTTCATATAGACAATAATTTTAAATTAAAAAGTACATTTTTTTGATTTTGGGTATTGGCAAAAAGTAAAGAATATATAACAGTATTTTATTTAAATGATAATTTCAATTGTACTATACTTTTTTCAATACTTATTATTTTCAAAATTTCATGTATACTTATATTTAGTTACTCAAATAGCTACTTGACTGGAACATCAAGATTGTAATATCAGTCTCGATGCATTTTTTTGTTGACTGGAACATAAATAAAACATAATTTTATAAAATTTGCTGCTAGGATTGTCAGATATCCAAATCTTAAACAAACTTTTTTAGGCTATCAAGAATATTAGACTGAATAAACAGATTTAATATGAAGAGGTCAAGAAATACATGCTTTTCAATGAAAGTTCTTATGCATGTGAATTACATACAACTTATGTTACCGAAATAAGAATTGCAAATAGGGGAAAATTTTGCATAATATTTTGAGAAGAAAGATCTAGAATGATTATCTATTTGCCATATATATATATATATATATATATATATATATATATATATATATATATATATATATATATAATATCTATAATCTGCCTGTATGTATACAAAATCATAAAATGTATATTCCATAATACGCTTTTTATTTTCTAAACAAAATCTCACTTCCATGAATGTTCATAATGCATTTATCATATTTCTTTATATATTTAATTTCATATGGTACTACTAATAACCATTTCCAATTGAGTCAAATTTAATGAAAAATATAGTCCTTTCAAATATTGAAATATAAGAAGGGTACTAATCAAGCAACTTATAAAAAATTGGTAATGTGCGAGAAGGGAACTTTGCTGGAGACAAAAAGAAGGTTGAAAACATCCCTAACAATGCTGTTAAATATGAATTGCTTGCAGTCAGTGTATTGTGACAATTCACAGTAAGAGGGAGATCAAGTATTAAGAAAGTTTAATAGCGGAAGCGAAAAGTTTAGTAGATCAATTTGAATTGGAACATTTGGCTGCTATTCATTGAATTGGAAAGACTGGTCTTTCAGACCAGACCAGACTGGTACATAAGATTTAGTGTCCGTTTTAAGGGGTTAGGGGAACTCAGAGGCACGAAAAATTGATAATTTTCAGTAATTTTTTTTGTTATTAAATCATTTGCAGCATAGAAAATTTTTTCCTGACGCCGCCATTTGGTTGATTTTTGAAAAAAAAGCTTTGTTGAGATCTATGATTGTCTATTTATAAAACTTTTTTTTTATTCGATTGATTTCAGACGAATCTCCAAGTGACTTATGATTGTCACCGCAAGGACTTTATTTTGAAACTGGGTCAACACAGACACCTATAACTTTTGAAATATATATATATATATATATATATATATATGTATAACAAATGTATTCTGAGTGGATAATAGATATTAATTTGGAAATATGAACAAACAACACTCTTTTTTGCACTATTTTATTAAATAATAATTTTCACAAACGTTTCGAGAGTAGGTTTGTCTCATCATGTGTGTTATAATTCAAATTTTAAAATATGGAAACCTAAATTAGCATTATGTGTTATCCGTTACACGTTGTTCGAAATACTGTCTTCTGCCCCACCAACGATCGTCGGTGTCCGAATTCTCTATTCGATTTCAAGTGGTTTTCAAGTGGCTAGTCACGCAATATCAGATAGGAAAGGAAGGATTAGAGTCCAGTTGAAAAATAGATGTCGTTAGGAGAAAAAATGTTCTATGAAATGAGACGGTTTGTTTATAAAATTTGTAAACGTAAAATTAAAAATATATGTACATATATATATATATATATATATATATATATAATATGAAAGTTTTGTCGACGTTGATACATATTTGTAATATTTTTGCAGCCCAACCGTCGAATTAGAAAAAAGATTAAATAACAAAATTATTTATTCCATTAAACGTTTCGACACTTGATGTGTGTCATCATTCAGTAATCAAACCAGGAAAAACAACAGAAAAAATTAATTAAAATGTAAAAATTGATTGAACACTAAATTTGTGTAAAATAATAAAATACTATTATATTATCTAACGAGAAATAGAAGGAGCCCTCCTATATTTGATGTTATTGATAGCATGACATTGTGGTCACTGAGAGTGACCACACTTGAATGAGATATGCCTACTCGTACATACAAACTTGTGCAAACTTGTAAGTTCCATTCGGCCTTAGATGGGACATTAGTTGACACCGTGAAAAGTTCTTTTCCGTGACGACATCGAGTGGACCTGGTTTCGGCAACTTCTTTGTATCTCAAAAACTAGAGCTGGTACAAAAAAATGGTTTGCAGTTTTGATATCAGCGCAAAAAATACTATAAGAATCAGTTCTAGAATTTGATGCACCAAACAAAAAAAATTTTTTTGTTGGCCTGTGTTATTTTTCTAGATATTTTATCAAATACGGCTAATTTTGTTTTCTGTCAAATACTGGTAAGAACTGTTGTTCACAGAAATAGCATTTCCTGATAAAATAAATATTAATTGGAATATTAGTTTAACAATATTGCAAGAAAAATTGAAAACTTGTCGCGAGGTTTAATATGGCGATGTGCTTTTAAATACCGAAGTACGCTAGCTCAATAGTGACGCAATGCTTAAAGGAGTATACAACCCATATGGCGAACTACAATTGTTTTTGGATATGAAAGAACAATTATAGTACTTTCGTTATTTTGGTAATAAAGAATAATATCTTTTGCAGTATCTTGTGTTTCGCATTTCATTTTCAGAAAAAGAAAATGTGAACAAATTTTAATTGTGATTTTTTGGAAGTACGAATGTGTGCGAACAATTACACAGATCCACAAAAGAAAAGTCGCTGGATAATAATTCATTCATTCAGAAAAAATGCTAGATTGAAGATTGTGCCAGTTTTTAGATGTTTTTCCATTTTTTGTGTTCCAATTCTGACTAAAGATTTATCTTCAGCGGTAAAAGTACATTGGAAATATATCGAAAAACATATGTCACACACCCAATCCAGGCAACTTTTTTAGTGGACCTGTGTTAATTTCAACCATGAAATTCATAAAAAATTGCCACATATCAAAGCTGAGTGAAACATATCAAAGCTGCATACGTGCTGCTATTTTCTGTTAAAAAAAAAAATAACAAAATTTAAAAAAACGGCTGATATTGATTAGCTTATATAAAAAAGCAGTGCCAAATTTTTTATTGAAGTTTTCAAGTAAATTAGTTTTTCTGTTTAACAATTACTTGTTTTTATTTTGTATTTGTATTTAAACACTTACATTATACACATAATTATATAAAATATATACTTTTTTCAATTATTTATATTTGTTCTTTTCTTGCGCCAATTTTGTAATTTTCTTGCAATTACATTATTTCTGCGCTCAGTCAACAAATCTTTTGGCTTAATTTTAGTTCAGGATTTTGAGTTCATGAAAAAGCTTCAGTTTTATTTAAAAAGAAAAAGCAATTTATTTTTATCATTTTTGTTCTTTATTTTAATTTTTTTAATGCGGAATGGAAAACTACATACAACTCCAAATTTTCATTATTTTTTTTTAATTGAAATTGGATCAAAATTTTTCTGAGCTTATAAAAAAGCTTAAATTTTTCCACTCTATCTGCATTTGAAAAACAATTCTTAGATATTGGCAACCAAATGTTTACCTCCGATAAAACTAACTGATTTGCAGGCTTATCCTACTGTACAAATATCTCCCGACGTGCATTAGAAGTACATAGTTTTTGAATGTCTTGCAGAAGGAGCAATTCTAGCAAAAAATTAGAAATTTAATATTAAACTTTGAAGATAAAACTGTTTTTGAGAGAAAAGTGAAGTTTTTTTCAGAGTTATTGAAATCTCACTTGTTTCGCTAAGCATTGCATAACCTAATTCAAATATGTATGTTAGTATTTTAGCGTTGTAGTGGGTAAATTATCAATGTAATTTGTGTTAGCTGCCCATTTCATTTATATACCACATATTTATACATTCAGAATTAGTTAGTCATTTCTAATACTAATGATTTTCTAAAAATATTTCCTGTGACTAAACGTTCGCCAGGTCAGCTAGTATATATATATATAAATTACGTGCGGCCCGCCATAAAATTTTGAAAACCAAATTGGCCCGTGGGTTAAAAAGTTTGCTCGCCCTTGTCCTAGGGCAGGGCTTCTCAAACTTTTTTATATAGCGACCCCCTTCAAGCTTAGGAAATTTTCAACGACCCCCTACTCCATATAATAAAATATATATTATCCGTAAATGTAGATGTAATATTACACTATTTTACGATGTAAATAAAATAAGGATTTAAAACATATTGTACCTATTCACGTCACTTATATATGATTGGAAACAATGATATAAAACTATATTATATATATATATATATATATATATATAATATATATATATATATATATATGTATAATATATATATATATATATATATATATATATATTCAATAGAAAAAATAAACTTTTGGAACAATTTCTTTATAAGAAAACATAAAACTATATCTATATAATCAATAGAAAAAATAAACTTTTGTAACATTTTTTTTAATGAAAACATATTATTAACATCAAACAATATATTAATGTGACGGATGTGATTGTTTATTTTTACACAAATAATTAAATCTAGGCTTAATTTGAGTTAGTACAGATCGTAATAGATTTTCAACGTTTATTAAAGTTGAACGGTATTTCGATTTTATGTAAGTTAATGTGGAAAAGGCTGATTCACATAAATATGTTGCACAAAATGGTAGTAATTTGTTTATTGCCATTTCCGATAGTAGGGGATATTCTGATTTGATTTTTATCTAAAATTCATGCACAGGCACTTGAAAAAATCTGAGTCGCAAGGTAGTATCACTTGGTAATTCGACAAATTCTTCTTGTGCTTTTGTTTAAAAAATTCATTTCTTCCATTTCAATTGAAAATGGATTGCAAATCCATTGTTATGTATCGATATCATTGGGAAATGATTAACAATGATTTTTGTTATAGGAGTATCTTTTTTGAAATATTGTTATTATTTATATACTCGTTAGTAAATGGCAACATTTCGAGCAATCCACCTTCCACTCTGTTTTTCCATATATGAATTATTTTAACAAAGGCCTCAAGTTTGTTCTTTAAAAAAACATATTAACGCAGACTCCCTACATTGATAAATTCATATCACTGATTTTATCAAAAATATCGGCCAAATAGCATAGCTTGAGAAGTCATAAATTATCGTGAAAATAATCGGCCTAATAATACTAATTTTAAAATTTTGTTTATAATGATTGAAAAGTATCAGATCTTTGCGACCCCTTCCCAGTAGTCCCACACTTTAAGAAGCCCTGTCCTAGGGTATCCACAATCATTAGTAATGATTATGTATATGATATGTATGCAACAAGTTGTACGATAGTAGAACTGGTATTCGCGGTTTTTGGGCTTATTTGCCACACTAGTTGGTTGAAGCCCTCATTATTATTCTGATTGAATTTACCTACACATCTTGAAAGTAAATTATCATTGCTGACATCGTCGTAAATCGGTTTAGTAGCTTTTAAAACATCAGGAAATAAGAGAGATATAATCTTGAGTATGAGTATCAGGCTTCAGCGTGCTTGTATGAGTCGGATCAATTTAAAATTTTCAGAGAATATTTTCAAGATATTACACTTAACGAAAATGCAAAAAACAAAAATTGATTTCTTAAAAATTATAAGTACCCCTAACCCCTCAAAAGAAGCCAATAAAGTTGTGCACTCAAAACTAAATGAAAATGGCTTCTAGAAGAGGTGTTAATGGTGTTTAATTGAACAAAAAGTGCATTACCCAGTCTCTTTTTGATGTTTTTTTCCTTTTCTTTTTTTATACATTACCTAAGGTTTTAAGCTGAGACTGCTCGAAATAATTATCTATAGATCTCGAAAAAATTATTATGAAAGATTGATATTGCACTGTGAAAATGCAATGGAAAATCTTACAAAACTGTGCTTCCGTAATTTGATTCGAGTTGACTGCAAAATATATTAATTTAAACTAGTTATGTGTATGAACAAATTATATCAGATACACTCTGATCAACTCGGATATCGTATCATACGGATAACACTGTAAATTGATTTGATTCATGTACTAGCAATATCATCATTGATTGTTTTTCACTTTAAGTTGGTACTACAATAAATCATAAGAAATATTTTTGCTTTTAGATTTGATCCTATAATCAAAATATTTCGTAAATAATTGTTTATTTTAACATTTGCTATAAAAACAGAACAAACCAACTTGGTTATTATATTATATTAAACCATTTTAGTATATGTGATGAAGAATAAATATTTGTGCAATGTGTGAATAAATAAATAGAATAGGTGTGAATAGAAATAGAATAAATGTTGTGTGAATAAATAAATATGTGTGTAAATGTAGCTAAATGTGTGCTAAATGTATATAAATACGTATTAGGAGTTGTGATTAAAAATGATAAAGATGTGTAATGCACAATTTGTTATATGCAAAATTGAAGTTTGACTTTCGTCTTTGATCTAATTCTGTTCGGATGTTCAGCATTAAACAGAGTTGTTCGAATCAAAGTTTTATTTTCTTGGTCAAATATTAGCATACATGGTACAAAGATCAGCCAGAAATATTTCATAAAAACTTTATTTTTAAGATTGTGAATATAATTTTAATCGTAATCATATACGATTGTACAGTTATGTATATGTACGTTTATTCAAATATACAGAGAATAAATCACATACATAAGTATACATTGATTTATACATACGTTTTATATATATATATATATATATATATATATATATAATGCGTAAAGTAAACCAATCAGGTACCCTGGATTCAGAGAAGAATTAAGAAAAGATTTAAAATTAGTAATGCTTATCTTTGAAGTTTTCGTTAGAGGAAAGTATAGTTAGAGCAAGTACATTTTATGGTTTAAAATTAGATAAGAGATCACAGAGAGAGGAGAAGAAAACTAGTAGAAAGAAATGTGATAGTAAATTACACTTAAATTTGCTAATAGACGAAGGAATAGACATAGTTAAGTTTAAATAGGAAAATTATATTTATATATACACATACATATATATACATATATATGCATATATATATACACATATACGTTGTTAATCAGGTACCCGTTGTGTATATATGTTATCAGGTCATTTGGTATCACAATTCAACATCATCAGTTTCTCATTGTTCTACTTAATAAAACTAATAAAATCCATGGCTTGGTAAATCCGCTAATTGTTAGAACATCTCATATAAATAATTCGTATTAGAAATAAAATAAATAAATAAATTAATGGTTAATATAAACAAATTCGTATGTGGACTATTGTGGCTTTTGGCCGGCGTAGGCTTGATTCTGTGCATCGGCCACTGGCATTCCGCTGTCTACGATGTAATCGGGGAAAGCGCGTCCCCAGCCGGAACTGTAGCTGTCGTGTCCGTGACCGACGTGGCTTACGGTCTCATGATGCGAGTGGTGTGGGTGCGCTACGACTTCGTATGTGACATGTTTCTCGGTGGAGAACAGTTTCTTCAAACCGATGACGGCGGCCAAGAGCAAGGCCATTTTGGAAACCAATAAAGCTTTTCCTACGAGCAGGGCGAGTCCTTTGAATGCGAGACCTTTCAGGAGACCGATTTTCATGGCAGCGGCGGCGATCAAGGGTCCGTAGTTAGTTTTCTTGCCACGACCAGTTGCTGCGCCTTCGTTTTTGATGTTCAAGCCAATGTTCAAGGAACCGTTGTCAGTGCTGGATACAACGAGGTCGGTATCTTCCATGATGTTCCAGTTCAAGGAGCGGCTTCGGACAAAGTTCCACATTTTTGTGGCCAACAGAGCACCGAGTTGTGATTCATCTGAGCTATAACTGCGGGCCAAAAGGTCGGGCTCATTTTGTGATTCCTCAGTGATTTCTCTGTAAAGATTAAAATATTATTCAAAATTAATCAATGTATCAAAGAATTGTTAATGAATCAATAGTTTATATACGTAGTATGTACGGATGCACTATATAATCAATATAGAGCGTATACATTTTAAGTGTCTGACATGAAATTAATACTCGTTTACAGGAATGCACAGAATGCGTTCAAAATACGCTTTGAAGTTAAGTAAGGCAAACGGAATAAATGCCGTTAGTTTCATAAATGTTAATTGTTGAATAAAATCTAGATTGAAATGAATAATATCCTGCTATGTATGTGAATATCAAATTTTTTGAATTCACAAGTTTTGTGTGAACTTTTTATTATTACCTATAGCGAGCGATCTCAATGCCATCGTCAATTTGGATGGAAGCTTTTTTCAGCATGCGATTCATGTAGGTTACAATTTTCAGCATCATGCACGAGTGTCCATCGCGTTGAGCGCATTTTGCGTTCATTTTTCTAAGCAACGCCTCTTCAATTTGAGATTTCTCTGAGGGATGCACCTGCAACGAAAAAATAATATATCAGGAATGCATAACTAATCGTAATAAAATCATATCACTAATGCGTATTTGTCACAAACATCATTGATTTATTATAATATCTTATTTGTCATGACATAATATATTATTTAATTTTATTGTATTTTTTTATTGTTTTTGTTCACAATATTTTGATACTTATTCTTCATTTTTTATTACTAAAGATCACTCTGACAAACAATGAGTAAGTTACCAATTATTAGTATTAACTTCTCTTTTTAATTGCCAACGAGTGAGTAGTGTGATGCGACGAATGAATATCTTAGTAAACACTGTTCATAAATTTCAGTAATTCTGGGTTAAAAAAATTAATTTCATTTTCTTAAATGTTTAATTTAAAAACTAAAATAATATATACAGATTTAAAAGTGTCTTATTAGATAAACGGATGCGTTTAAAAATCATCAATGTAAATTTTGTCCCACTATTGTATAATTACATAGAATAGATGATAAAAATTTAATTATCTACTTTCAATGTATGTCTGGGAATGAGTCTGCCCTGGTTCTGTAAATAACATTGAACAATACTGCATTATGTTGTACTAACAATTATTCTAATTTGTGAGAGATTGTTTGGCTAAAATATACAATAATATGATGATGTTTTGTATTTAATTGGATTGGAATCCGGAGAATCACGTATAGTAAAGTTTTGCTTTTAATATTTATGATTAAATGTTTCCAAATTTATTAGAGGAAAATTCTTGGTAAAATTGGAAAAATTTCTTCGGTAAATGGAATTCCTGTTAATGGATTTTAATATTTATATCTGTTGGTTTGTTTCTGTATTTTTTGCTCGAATTTAAATAATTTATAATATGATTCGAAAGGCATGATATATTAATCTCGAAGTCTTAGGCGGATTTGCTTTTGTTAGAGAGATTATTTGCTCTATTATTGTAATTACAATGTCTATCGAAATCGTTTCTGCATGACTGTTCATATATTGATTGGTTCTTAATGAACAAATTATATTAATCATAGGAAATGTGTAGAAAGTGCTGGGTAATAATCATAAACATATCGAGCTCTTGTAATTAGGCTTGATGAATATTTTAGAACACATCCTGGAGATAATTTCGCGTCTTGTACTATATATTTTCTAGACCAATTACAAATTAAAATCGAAGCGAGTAATAAACTGACAATCTTGTTTGATCCAACAATTAACTATTTTTTGTTCCTGTTTTAATGTTTTAAAATGAAATTTTTGATTATGCCGAATTATTGGTCAATGGGTGGGTCAATATGGTTATTAAAATATCAACTTTATTAAAATTTTGGGTAATGCGTTGGGAGAACCGCTATGGCGTTGAGTCATTTCGTCGGGACCAGTTCGCCAGCTCTTTTACTAGAAGCGCAATCTTTTATAACTGTGCACGCCGGAACCAGCATGCGTGCTAGATGGACCTTGATAAAGAACTTGATTCCTGCCTTGTACCTTCGTATTTAGATCGGTAGGTCGCGAGCCGTACGATTATTATTGACAATCATTTTACCATTTGGGTTATCTGCACTGGGCAGCACTTATGTATTTTATAACCTCAGCGATTTGCGACAATGACGCTTAACACAAACAGTTTACAATGCTCAACTATTTCTAAATTATTAAATCACAAATCATGAGCATTGATTTTTAAGAAAACAGAGATAATTGTAGTTAATCTCCTTACGATCAAAAATGAGCTAGTCTTTGTTAGTCTCTTTAAGATTTTGAACATTTTACAGAGTCTTTAACATAATATTTAATGGAAATATTGCCAAATACATAATTTTGATTTGTGAAATTTTAATTCAATATTTCCAAAATAAACTTCCATAGATTTTTATCACTGAATTAGTTTTATTTTTAATAAACTTGTTAAGAGAAAATCAAAACGAATATTGGGCGCAATGACACGTAATATTTTACGTATAATATTTTATCTAGAAATAATATTTTGAAATAAACTTTTTTTAGGTGTTTTTTTAACAGTATTATACATATTATGTTTGGCTACGCGTGCAATTAATGTTTGTAAAATTGTCCTTACAAACAGATTGGGATACAAGCGATTTAAATCTATACAAAGAATATCACTAATTTCATTTAAATCTTAAGTAAATATATTGATTAATGATAAAAAGAAATAAATATTATAAATTATTACGATTAAATGATTTTTTTAATGTTACCAGTTACTTTACGTGAATTGATTATTTGAAGTATGTATTATGAAATTAAAGAAAAAATTGTGCTTTTACAAGTGAATTTATAGATTAATAAAAAAAAGAAATGTGTATTATAAATAATTACGATCAAATGTTTGTTAATGTTATCAGTTATTTACGTGTATTGAATTATTTATTATGTTATTGAAGTATTATGAAATTTGAAAAAAAATTACAATAAGTACAAATTTGATTGAGTTAAAAGTTTAAGTTGTTAAAAATGAAAGTTATATTATTAAATTATTATTGTTGAGTGATATTATCAATTGTGAAAACTCACCCTATTGTCTAAGGTTTCAGCTCCGGCAGGGTTGCCATAACTCTCGGCGAAGACAGCCAGAACCACGATCACAAAAAGTACGAAGGTTTTCATGTTTGCAGTTAATATAGCTTATTTAACATAAACACCAACAATTCACAAATAACAAAGCACAATGCACTTGTAGCACGAACTGATATGATGGCTTATTATATTTCTGGTGTCCAGATACACCTTGATTGAAACGGTTGACGATTGAATGATACTTGTATTTTCACGGTTTGTGAATTTATACTTTGCGAACGGATTATCTAGGGTGTCCGAATCCGTCTAGGGAGGGAACACGGAGGAAAGGTATTTACTCCCGATGGCATATTCTTCAGTATAGCCGGTCTGTTCTTGAGCATGCCGGAAGGCTCGTGTCTGCTTCTCTTTTGCGGTCAGCTACCAAAGCTCGTCCGACCTGTTTGTAACTGTGTTAGTTAGCCATATGAGTTTCACACATGATCTTTCAGTATGTGTGCAAACGATGAATTTGGTGTTTTCTCGATGTGATCCGTTTCCGAGTTTTGGCATCCACGACGAAATCCGGTTGTTCTTTACGTACCGGCAACAAAAATTTCACCAGTCGTACTTATCTTTGCTTTTCTTGCGCGTTATTTTTGATTACATGCACGCATACCTCTAAGATTATCCGCACTCCAATCAAAGTTTCTTGGTTCTTCTTTCTAAGTAAACACTTGTTGCAAACAAACAAACAAATTTTTGTTGTAATTTTTTATTTATTACCAAAATAAGCAAATACAATTTTATTCTCAAAATTTTGAATTACTTGTCGAACAGTTATAAAATTCCAAATAAAAAAACAAATAAAATGTTACGTGTTATTTTCATAAGAAACTTTGGTTGAAGTGCGGACTGTCTTAAAGTTAATATTAAGAGCTTAAATTTTCAGAGATTTTTTTTTTATCTTTTTGGAAACATTTGAGCCCAAAAAGCAAAAATTTTGAAAATAACCATATTAAGGACCGCCAAATAATTTTTTTTAAAAAAATTGTTACAAAAAACTACTAAATATTTTCTTAACTTTTTTTATTTGAAAATACAAACCTTCCGGTTTACAATGGAAAATAATTTCGTTCCAATGGCTCCTACGGTTGGTTATTGAAGAAAAGTGATAGTAAAAGTTAGATGGTGATTTTTCTAAATAGCATTTGTCAAAATTTTCTTACAGATCATATTTCTAATGTCTACAGTATACACATTTAGTATTTTCCATAATTTTTGTAGAGATTATTTGTAAAGTCTACAATGCACACTTTTCTTAAAACTTACTTTTTAGTCTTTAAATTTTTTTTAAATTTTGAAATGGTTTGCTATTGACTATTTAAGAAGTGAACAATACTTACTATCAATTAATCAATGAATTCACGTTGTTATTAAAAAATAGAAAGTCGTATAATTATGTACGGAAAGATAATTTTTCATACAAAAAGTAATGCTGGAAACAGAAAATGAATGGGATTCCGTAAATGCTAGTTGATATTTATCAACGTATAATAATACACTCAAAATGCTGAAAAAACAAAATGTTTATATGTAATATTTTTAAAATATCTAATGAGAGTTTTAGGAAGAAAAGCATATGCATTTTTTTAAAAAAATACATTAATATTTAGAGAAGATGATGTCTTACCATTGGATTTTTGGACCAAGCATAGTAGATCATAGTAATAGTCAGTCTTATAACTAGAGATAGTTTAATATTATTATTTGAAGAATCAGACTTGCTATTCTAATATTTGAAATTATAGTGAGTAAATTCTCAACAGTAAACAAAACATTTATTCAGTAATTTGTGGTTTCAGACAAAATCGTAGTACTATTATGTAAGTATTCATACTTGTAATATAATGATGTAGCAAGTTTCAATGATAAGCATATTGGTGAGTTAATTTTAGAGACGGAAAAAACATGCCATTCTGGTTATTACTAAATTTTGGTATAAGATCTAAATTAATAAAGTTATGTAATTTTTTCTTCATTTATACATACCCAATTTGCTAGGGTAGACACAATAGGATATCTACTAAGAGTATGGTTTCTACTAAGGGGAATTTCCGATTTTTTAATTTTATGTGTTCTCGACGTTTCAAGTCAATCTGAACCGTTTAAAACTTTGGAAAAATTATATGTTTTTATGTGAACTGATTCCAACAATTTAAAAGCTATTCAATGAAACTCGATAAGGATTTGCGTTGATTAGTTTTTCGCGACGATCAGCCGAGATGTTTTTTTACAATTACCAGATAAGTGTAAAGTTTTTCGTCCACGTTTTAGCCAAAATTCCTGAAGCATTGTTCAAAATTCAAAAACTGTTCGAGAGATATTATTTGGGAATTGTGCTGATTAGTTCTTACAAGTCTTTCTTCATTCTTTAAAAAAATTGTTTGAGGTTTTTAAGGAAACTTAACTTGGCGATATGATTCATTGTCCTAACTAATATTCTAAAGTATTATAGTCGTACGAAAGGTAGTTGAATTATAAAAATGTAGTAAAATTTTGTAGCAAATCAAATAATGAGCTGTGCTTTTGATACATACGAGCGCGGGTCCATACTATATTATTATTGAGATTGATATATATATATATATATATATATATATATATATATATCATATTAATTAGTTTTTAATGAGAAATTCATTTTATTTAAAAACTATCTATATAAATAGATACAATTAGATAAATGTAACTTCTTATAAATTAATTCAATTATTTACACGTATCGGGAAGTTCACGGAACTTTCGTCATTGCAAAGTGCTACGTATACCTGCTGAATAATAAGAGTGCAAGTAATTATATATTACATTTTTTTGTTTTATTTTAGCTCAAGCGATATAAATTGATAGCGGATAGATATAACAACTAGAATAGAACAAGAAGAGTTTTCAATTTGACTTTTTTTTAGTGTTAATCATGAATTAATTGAACATAATTATTAATTATGTGTACAAATAATATTGAAGATACGGTCATTGAGTCTTCGTACCTATTGATAAACAGAAAATCGAAACTGATCGCAAAAAATGAACTACTTTTATTATATAATGTAATAGCGAGACCAGTTATGTATGACTCTAGCACCGCATAATATAAAGAGTACTAGTTGTAATAGTAAGAAAATATCGCCGAACGAATAATTGTCAATACTTACGGGGTTATTTATGAAATTGATTGAAGACATAAATATATATTCTACAATATGCGTTTTATGAATTTGAATTTTAATCATTCAGAAATTTGACCCCAACTGAACGCGTGAAATCTTACGCCGTTAACAATGAATAATGATATGAATATTTTACTAAAATACTATAAAATTGCCTAACAATAAGTCCAAGATCAAGATCACGGCTAATATCGCGACCTGACATTTAAAAATCCGGGTTTCAAATTTCTCACTTCAGAATACGAGGAGAAATTATATTTAAAATAATTTAAGGGAGTTTTCTGGTCTAGAGGCATTTTATACGAATATTGAAAGGCCGTAAAATAAAAGGCAAACAATATTTTTCACAATTTATTAATTCATGTTTAAGAATTAAGAAAAAACTAGTTGGTAGTTGGTATTATGTCTTGGGGCAAGTTACGTGAACTTCTCATATGTGTAAATAATCGACTTAATCATTAAAAAATAAATTAATTTATGATTGATTAAAAATATTCCGAGTGGATTTATTGCACATAATTGAAAACGAACGAATACGTTAATTCGGAGTATTTTCTAAAAGCAAATTTTCAAATATCAATAATTTTTATATATTATAATTGAACTAGTTTCCGTAGGACTTTGATGGTTTAGTATGTTCATTAAGACCAAGTACTCTGTTGTCATACCAAGTAAATCATATAATTTTAATTTTAACAAACATCAAAAAAACTACTCATTTTCTCAAGCTTTGACGATTTTTTAAAATCAAACTACTTGTCGTAAGGCTGTAATATTTTAATAAGTTGTATAAGACCACTCAATTTTAGTTTTCAACAACGAATTACAAGAAAACGGCTCGGTAGATTTTCATCTAAAACTAATCAGAATCATTCCCAACTAATATCTCTCGAACAGTTTTTGATTTTTTAAAATCGATTCGGTAGTATGAGCTTAAATGTGTACGAAGAGTTTAACACTTTTTCCCAAATTACAAAAAAACGGCTCGGCCGATCGCTGCATAAAACTGAGAATGATAATCCACATCAAAATCTTCGATTGGTTTTTAAATTTTTGAAATTGGTTTAGGCGTTTTTGAGCAAACTTAGATGAAAGTTCTAATTTTGACAAACACCAAAAAAACGATACTAATTTATCAAACTTTGAAGGATTTAAAAAATTAAACGACTTGTCGTAGGGCCGTATTATTTTAGTATGATCTATAAGACTGTGGTATCTACTGTCAAAAAAAAAATCATAAAAATCGTCGATAAAAATTTATCACAAGAAAACGGCCCGACCGATCTTTATCAAAAGCTAATCAGCACGATTCCCAACCAATATCTTTCGAACAGTTTTTGAATTTTCAAAATCCATTCAGAATTGCGGGCTAAAACGTGGACGAAAAATTTTTCACTTTTGTGCGTTTTACAAAGAAACGGTTCGGCCGAACGTAGCGCAAAACTGAGAAACGATAGTCCTTATCGAGATACATCGAATGGCTTTCAAATTTTTGAAATTGGTCTAGCCGTTTGTTAAAAAACGTCAATTTACGACAAAAAATTGTTCACACACACACACACGCACTTACACACATACACACATACTTTTTCCAAATTTGGTCTCATTCGATTCAGAATGGCTTGAAACGTCGAGAAAACATACAATTAGCGAATCGGATTTTTTGATGAAAACATAACCTTCTCCTTCGGGAAGTTAAAAATAGTCAAAAACTTTTAATTCTACAAAGTAATAAAGTGGGAGAACTCAAAAAATTGGCACCTGACCATGCCTATGATTTAAGCCCTCTAAATAATTTGAAGAATGAATATATATATATATATATATATATATGTATATATATATATATATATATATATAATCGAGTAAATTGCATTTAAAATTTACAGCTATATCTCCGCAAATAATTTAAATTTGGAAATTTTGTATTCATGGTACATAGTCGTGAATTTAAAGCTCTTTCTGTAGGTATTGCATTTGAGAGCAATTCTTAAAAGTTTTTCTTTTAAAAACTATACATATATTTGAATTCCAGGTTGTAAAAGTAAAATATGTATATTTATTTATGGAAACGTGAATATAAAGATCTATAAAAGTCATTATATACACACACTTATTTAATATATATATATATATATATATATATATATATATATATATATATATATATATATATATGTAACGGTTATAATGAAACTCGTGTGAAATATAGAATACAATTTACTATAATGTGATATTGTTTTTTCATATCTTTGCATTAAAAAATAGAACAACAACACAATAGCAATAAATTACAATATAGCGTAAATTTATCAAATTCAAAAGTTTTCCTAATTGAGGCAATGGTTTAGAATTAAATATATATTTATAATAATGTATACATACATATACGTTGATTTTTTGCGGAAGAACAAAAATATAAGGAGACGTCCATTATTCACGTGATCGTTGAGGATATTTGGACCCTCCTTCCCTCTTGGTGATATTAAAATTTCCCTCCTTCCCCAACAAACGTCACGTGTAATTTAGTTACGAGAAAAAATTGTAAAATTTTTGATTTTTTTTAAATAGTTTGGATTTTTTAAAATTTTGCTATACCCCTTCCTACCCCACGTGATATTTCGTGATTTTTTGTCAAACCCCACCTTTACCTAAAAACCTCACGTGATTAATGGACGACCCCTAAGCTGACAGTATATGAGGCAAGATGAAAAAATTTGGTACAAGATACTCGCATATCGTAGATCAAATTCGAAAGCAATAATTCTATTGAACATTTTTACTATCCAGAGTTATAATTATAATTGACAATGCTTGCATAGCAAACAATTTTTGTATCGGAAATAAATCGACCTAGGTAGAGCGGAGCTTAAAGGTCTGCGGCTAAAAAGGCCTATCACCATTAGCTAATTTAATGATACCATTTTAAAGTAGAGGAAAAATGATGTGTCATCTCTTTAAATTGAGCGACATCGCAATCATTTTAACGAAAGTATTTTTTTTCGTTGTAGTCTTTTTGTATTCAAACACGGTTGTTTAGTTTACGACTTCTGAATATAATTTTAAGGTATACGTTATTTAATTGTTTTATAACGTGAACTGTTATTTTTGAGTTAGATTTTTTTTTATATAACCTTTAGAATAGTTTTCTGTTCAGTTTATTAAAATCTAACTCATTGTTTCTTGAAATAGAATAATTAACGAGTTGGAAGTGGCATTTGGACTTAAGGCAAGTTGCATCACAAACTTCCCGAAATGTGTAATAATTAACTTCATAAACCAAAATTGAGACTTAGATATTTAGATTAAGTTTTCAGCTGTTCATTTCCAAAATAAAGTTTTCGCTTCCACTTAAATCTAAACATTGCAATTTTCAATTGATATCTCTCAAACACATTTAAATTATCTGCAATTATAATAAATATAGTGCATAGACATTTGCTTATATGTCCTATATTTGGTAGCTTTTTATTTACAAAATTTAATTAATTTATATGATTCAACCAATTTTTGTAGGACTGTTTAATGCATGAACTTTATCGCCATGTTAAATTTCATGAAAAGTGTCCAGACATTTTCTTTCAAAAAACTTAATAAATTATTTTATAAAATATTAAGCAGGTGCTATAAAAAATACTGGCACAATTACATATATTATGATCGTAGTCCTTGCTATTATTTAATGATTTTAATTAATGGTAAGATTTTTTACATAACTAGAAAAGTATTGTAGACTACTCACTTGTTTAAAAATTACAAAGCCATTCCTAATGGCTTAGCCGATCTTTTCGTAAACCTAATTGCGGCTCTTCATTATCAAATTTATGGCTTTTTAATTTGTGAAATTTAAAATTTGACTTATCACATCAAAACGCGACTTGTCCAAAATCATATTTTCATCATATCATCATATTTTCTCAAACATAATAAAATTTTAAAATTAAAGGACTTGTCGTAGTGCTGTAATATTTTAGTATGGTCTTTAGGACCATGATATCAATATAAAATTTTTATCGTTTTTTTTTTTTCAACAGTTAAACTAAGAAACGGCTTGGCCGATCATTTTAGCTTCTAAGTTTTAGTTACTTTTTTATAAAATAATAAACTAATTTGATTTTTTTAAAGTACAACTGTTAACACTCACATGATATAAATTATATAAAATATATTCTTATAAACATATCAATCTTATCAATTATAAATTCTTAACTTATTCACTTTGAATACAAAATTTTAATATATGGCACATTTAGAAATAATATTACCAAAACAAAAATATTAAAAACTAATCAATATAATTCCGAACCAATATCTTTCAAACATTTTTTAAAATCGATTTAGGATTACAAATCACTAGTCCTTATCGAGTTACATCGAATGACTTTTAGATTTATATTAAATTTTTATGTTTAATGCAGCTATTATTCCATAATTCACATTATTCCATAAAATCTCTTTAAAATTGTGAATATGACATTAAATCCGTTTGCTTTATGGCCGTCCCATTTTATCCCCACGTATGGTAAAAAGGGTCTTTTTTTAAAAATAGCAAAAAAAAAAACCTTACTATAATGAATAATTAACTGAACTAAGTTTTACTGAACTTAGTCAAATCCATATAATTGGTTCGGTTTTCAAAAAATAATTGCGCAAAGTCAAATCGGATCTTTATGCCCCGCTCTACGCAATATGCTTTTGTGCTTTAAAATATGAAGTCTTAGCAGGGGTTCATTTTTTGTCTGTGCGTCAATATGGTATAATTTTCTTCTCATATTGCATCGAACGAAACCTGCTTATTCGTTCCGTAAACGGAGAGGAAAAAAGGGTATAACCTCTGAATTTTTTTACTGTGCTCCGAATTGCATGAAATTTTGGAATTTGGTTCATCTTAACCTTAAGTTCAAAAGTGAAAACAATTCAGGTTCCGCCACCACCCCTTTGGAGGGTTGCGACCCCTTAATAAATAAGTGGACATTGAGCCGTTTTATCGCTAGAAAACGTTTTTATTATTGTAGGATATAATTAAAAAATATTTTTTATTATATTTACCTTGCAATAAAATCATTTTCAACCCCGTGAAAACCCTAAAACCCCTCAAACAACCTCTAAATTGAAAAAAAAAACACTTAAAAATAAATTTTGGTATGATATAATAAGTATTACGTATAAAGTAAATAATATTTTATGTTTTCTATCTTGATTATCAAATTTTTAACCCATTTTAGACCCTCAAAAACAACCCCTTGATAAAAAATTGTTTAAAAAAATTATTTTGAAATTGAAAGATGAACCTTATTCCAAAATTTCATGCAATTCGGAGCACAGTAAAAAAATTCAGACCCAAAATGCCCCGTTTACTGCACTATTACATATTATTTCAAAACCCATAGTATAAAAGATACTGTAAGTAAAATTTTAGAAAATTGTATGCAAACTTATAATATTTGAAATAAAATACATAGATGATTTTACAGGTATGATAAATAAACATTTTTACAGAGACAATTGAACATTTCGTATGTATAACTCATACATTTATAAAGATATGAATTTCAAACTATTCAACTTCAGCGAAGTCATTCTACTGTGAGCTTTGACATTGAGAATCAGATATCAATGGAGTAATTTTAGAAAAAGCATAAAAATTTTTATTTGTATTTTGAATGTTAAGTTTTTTTAATTACCCGTTGGCTAAGTTATAGAAATCGCAAAAAATCGAAAATGAAATTTTTTGCATATCTTTACGTTTCAAAGGTTTCTGAATATTTTGGCATACCTTAGAAAAAATGATGCATGTGTATTCATAATTTATGTGTATGTGTAGGATACAATTTTTCGTCCACAATTTCGGGCGCATGGATCAACCGATTTAAATAAAAAACATTCGATATCTACTGATGGAGAGACTTGTTGATTAGTTTTTGGCGAAGACAGTTCCAGTTGTTTCGAAGATATGGGGCAAAAAATGCCAAAAACTGTAATTTGAAGCTTATGAAGAGCACCCGACTTGAATAATTCAAAAAACATTTTACTTGTATTGACGAAATGAAGGTTGATTAAATTTTTGGGAAGGCAAGTCCAGAGGTTTCGGAGATACAGAGGAAAATGTAAAAAAAAATGATATTTGGCAATCTAAAATGATAATTAGACATATGGATATCAAATTATCAGATATTTTATAGAGACATGAGTGCCACATAAGTATTTTGTTACATTTTTTTTGGGTTCCGTGCTTAGATTTTAAATTTTTAGAGTTCACTTATAGGGTTCAAACAAATTTCAAAATTTTCAATAATATGCAAAGTTTTATACTTTAAATATTAATTTTAAATTTACAATTCAGTTAAAAAATGTATATATTTCATATGCGTTGCTCTAATCGTAAGAAATATATCCTCAGATGGATTTATTCCGCATCTCTTCTTATGTAAACATTTTCAAGTGTTTTGAGCGATGAGATCGCCACTGTATATATATATACATATATAGTAATTATAATTATTTCTTTGAAAATATTTAAAACAATTGCTCATAATCATTGATCAATATTTATTGATTATTCATTTTTTTGCTCGAATATTTAATTCTGGTACGGAAAGTTGCTGTTGCAAGAAGAACGTTTGCTTTAAAATGTCTTATTGTTAGCTCGAAAATGTTCGCTTTGCGAAAACAAAAGTTACAAGTGAAAAGTGATAATGAGTTTCGTTATCGGCGTCGTCTTATTCAGTTATTGAACCATCTACCATAGACAAATTGTCTATGTGGACCGGAAACATGAATCTAAAGTCCTATAAAAGTCATTTTGAAAGTTAAAATACGGAGTTAGATACTGAACAGTAAAAGAAAGTGGATTAAGCACATTAAATATATGTATGAAATAATGATTAAGAATAGTAATATTGAAAAATCATAAAAAATTAGGAAACTATGCATATATGAAATTCGGATAGGCGGGGTATATTGGGACGCTAGTGGGCAAACAGATCCAATGTCTAATTTAAAATTTAACAATAAAAGATTTGAGAGATTTAGCAATAAAAGCAATTATACATTATTTAACCAAAGCAAAATATAAATTTTACTGGTCCATTTTTTTACAGAGATACCACTGTTAATAACCTTGACCTGGTATTTCGTCATAAGTATTCATCAGCAGATGAAAGTAACAATTATGTGTGGTATTTTTCTTGCCTTTAATTTGTTAAACATGTTGAATGATGACACACATACAGTGTCGAAACGCACATAATAAATAGTTTATTATTTATTGTTTTCTATTTCGACCCTTTGGCTGCAAGTAATCATTTCAAGAATATGTTTCAACTAGGGTTTATATAAAAACCGACATTTCAGAAAACCGGTTTTCGAATTTTAATTTTACTAAAAAACCGATTTTAACCGGTTTTCGAATTTGATATAGAAAATAAATTTTTGCTCGAACATTCTTTAATTTATCCGCAAATTTAGTGTAATTTAGGGCAGTATTTGACTGAATTTATTTATTGTTTAATTTTATAGATAGTAAACAAATTTATTTTATTTTAAATAGTAGAACTAAAAAATTATAGTTTATCTTGATTAAATAAATTTGAAAATAATTATTCGTTTCATCATTTTCACATATAAGAATGAAAATATTTTTATGGTAGTGAAAGGAAAGTTTTCGAATAAATAAAAATAATACATTAATTAAATATTCTAATTGTTTTTTTTTATTTAATAAAATACGATTTCAAAAAACTGAGAACGTCTATCGAATTTCTACATAGACGTGTCCTTTGTTTACTCACAAAATTTCCTGTAATAGAAAATACTCTCATACTTGCGATTAAATTATGCTTAATTGTTTCTAAAGCCTGATATGATAATTCGATAAATTTTTTGTTCTTTAATTTGTGGCTTCTAGGATTTAAAACTCTTTTATTTTAAGTTTGAGTAGAGGAAGTTACTTCTTCAAGAAGAAGTCACACTGATTTAAATTAATATATACTCTGGTATAAAAATCTAAATTAATATATACAATTTCTGGGAACCATTGCAGACTGATAAGATATCAAATGCTATAGAAATGATATGATTTCAAGAATCAAAATGCTTTCATCTATCTTTTATATTTGGCTATATTTGTCATTTTCCATTTATACAGTGAAAACCGACTTTTTTCACTAAAAAACCGGTTTTCGAATTCCATAATTTTCGCCAAAAAACTGGCTTTCAAAACCGGTTTTTGAAAACCGACAAACCCTAGTTTCAACGTCGAAAAAACAAATCAAAAGTTTATATACTTATATATATATATATATATATATATATATATATAATATATATATATATATATATATATATATACGATGTATATATATATATATATATATATACGATGTATATATATATATATATATATATATATAAAGAAAAGTTAATTAATGTAATGATGGCATTCGACACTGTTTCACATGAAATTTCACTTGATGAGTTAGAGGCACAGATTTTGAGTTGATGCTTATCAAATAATTAAGTTTTTTTAAACAATAGATCTTAATGTATTTATTTAAAGCGAAATTATTTACCAGAAGCTTCTAAGTAATTCACTAAGTTGAGCTGCGTGTGAACTTTATGTATGACTTTAAAATTTTAATACGTACTTACTTAATTATATTAAAATTCGTATTAAAGGGAAATAGATATACATTGCTATGTTGTATATGTTGTATGAAAACAAATATACAAATTAAGTGTGTATTACATTTGAATGTACTATGTCGTGATGATTTTTTTCAAATAATTTTCTGTTAAGTAAAAGTAAAGTTATTATATGGTTTTGGTGATGTTTGTTGTAACAGTTTATATGCATCGAAAATGAATTTCACGATTAACGAGAATAATGGTTTTACAGATCTACAAGAATTTTCAAAACCTACGATTTTCATTGTGTAGTAAAATATATTGGATAAAAATAAAAATCTTTTCTACTTAATTTGTTAAATAATATATTTTCATAGTATTTTTTTGCTATAGTAGGTAATCGTCCAAAAATCGAAAATGAAAATTTTTGCATATCTTTACATTTCAGGGGTTTCTCAACATTTTTGCATATTATAGAAAAAATGGATGTGTGGTTATACATTTTTTTCCCTCTACCTTCAACTATTGTCGTTGAAAAAATTCTTAACTTTATTGATTTTTGGGAAATCGGTGGTGGACTTTTTTACCCGAGGACTTTCAAGCTCCGCTCTACCCTATCTTATAAGAAGAGTATTGAATCACATGTGTATGTGTGTGTTTTGTATGGATTCAATTTTTCGTACGATTTCGGGCGCACGGATCAACCGGTTTCAATTATTCAAAAAAGATTCGGATTTACTGATCCTCCCCATCATGGGAATGATTAGCTTTTGGCAAAGACAAGTCCACCCGTTTCGCAAATACGGAGCAAAGAGTGCATAAAATAGAAATTAGGTTTTTGAGAGAACAGTATCCAAAAAACATTGAATTCGTAATGATTTTTGAAAAAAAATTTTTTTTTTAATAAAAAATAATTCGGTTTTTCATTTTAATTCTAGCTAAAATACTAAATCTTACATATTTACTTGAAATAAATAATTTTAATTTTGTAATTCAATTTATATAGTTTTTATAAATATGAGATAAGGTCGTTTAATTCTAACTCCACTTGATCAAGTTATGTTTACTTACTTGTCATCTAAACATATATAAACGTCGTCGTCTAATTTATAAGCTCCTATATTTCGCTTATAAGATACGAATATAGAAAGCCGCAAAAACATTTGAAATCTTTTGAATTCTTTATTGCGGTACGGGAATTTCCAGCAATTTGCCTTAAGATACGACCCCATGCATCACTAGTTTTTCTTTATATGTGCGGTAAAAAATTAATATTATACACATATAGAGAAAATGGGCTCATCTGCATATAATTGACATATATGAAAAGGGTTTTATTTTAATTATAATAAATATCATATTTGCAAAGCTCAAAAATAAAACAGAAACTACGCTATGCTATGTTTAATGATGTATGGTTTAATAATATTTTTTTTTGTCTTGAATCGAAATATATAATTACACAAAACCATAATTTGCATCAGTTTTGCAAGCGCTTTTCTCATACACATCAGTGTGATACTATAATGTTTAAAATAGCAACTCGTCCATTTAAGGTGTTTTAATATACAATTATAAAATTAAATGTAATGCATAAATTAGATATAAATAATCTAATTAATTATATCTATATATTCTATTAGATTAATATCGTATCGTACATCGCAGAATTTTTATTATTAATTTTCTGATAATGTAATGTATGTGTGAAAGATTTCTACGTTAACATTATTAGTTCCTTGAAATGCACTATTATATTGAAATGTGTGTAGTCGTTAATTAATTAAAATGAATTTGGTAAGATGTGGATGCGATAAGTATAGAATGCACTTGTATTTTATAATCTATCTGCTAAAGTTATTTGTATTTGCTTCTTCATCTGTAGGTACGTTCTTCCGGGCTTTATTGCCTTTTGTCTCGAAGACAATTAGGCGTATGAAATTCCCATTAGTCGAATGCAATCATTGCTCTATATCTCAGTTGATGTGTATTTTTCATTTCGTTGTGGAATAAATTGCAAGATTCCATTTCTTTATGTTTATCACACTTTATTTCTTTATGGTTTTCTTTTGACTTGATGATTTTTTTTATTATTAATTTTTTTATATATTTTTCATGATTGAAGAAAATTAGGAATTTTAGTTATTTATAATTCATTTTTTTTGAATATTTTATGAATGCATTTTGATGCAATGAACGTTATTTCAATTTTATTTAATAATTGTTTTATTTAATTATTCATGGCTTTGCTAAGTAATTTTGTAGTTCTCTAGCGGCATTACGGCAATGACTGGCAAACAATTTTCTGATATTGAAACTATTGTAAGTTTGAATAGCTACCGAGTTAACACACATGTAAAGTTTCTTTTCAGAATGCATGCACACACATGAACATATTATGATGTGTTATTAAAAAATTTAGTTTTATTATATACTGTGTGATATAATCATATACTTATTTATCTATGGATATAATACACTTCTTATGAAATAGTAAAGTTAAAAAATATGTAAAATATGTTAAAAAATTCTTACAAAAATAAGTAAAGTTAAAAATTTTTCATTTTCATACATCACCTTGATTTTTATGATCTTGATATAGGTTGATAAAAGGCAATGTTTGAAAATCCATAACAAAAGTTGCTTTATCGTGGTCAGTTTTTGTATTGTTAATCTTAAGTTAGATTCAACCGTTTTTTTTATATAAGTTCTATAAAACCTTACATGGTTGGGGTGAAAATAACCAACTGAACCTTTACCCTGGTAAAGGTGTAAAAAATTAAAAAAAATGCAAATAAAAAAGTAAATTAAGTTAAAAAAAATAATTTTACAAGAGCTAAATTTAATAAATAATTATTCCAACTCTGCTAATGAATATTGCTGATAAAATAACAGATCAAGGTTATTTACAATGGTATTTCTGTAAAAATGCACCCGTGAAATTCATATTTTGCAGTTGTTGAATAATATAGCAGTTATCTTGTAAAATTCCTTCAAAATTAAAATAAGCTATTTGCCCACTGGCCGTCTCAATTTACCTCATTTTTAGGGTAAAAAAGAATGAATTTTTAATTGAATTGAAAGAATGAATGAACGGTATGAAAACAAATATCTACAATAATGAATTTTTAAAAAACGGTATAAAAACAAATATCTACAATAATGAATTAGCTGGGAGTTTAACTGAACAGAGTCAGATAGTTGTTCGTTTGATATGTGGTATTTGTTGTGTTGTAATTGGTTTGGTTTTCAAAATATAATTGCTCAAAGTCAACTTGGACCTTTGTGCCCAGTCTCACCCTATGTAATATTTTGGTGTATTAAATTCACAATAATGCTGTGCAAGGTGCGCAGCACAGGCTTCCAGGCACTTTACTAAAAAAGTGAATGCACTGAAGGCATTTCAATTGTACAATATGTATATTGTAGAAATATCACATCTTTTTCATAAAACGCGTTTACATATTTTTTATTGACTTTAGGATTACAATCTCGAATCAGTCTTACAATCTTACTTAAAACTTCAGTTTGTGTTTTGATTGAAATCGAAAATTAAAATAAAAATAAAATTTTATTTATTTTACTAGTTATTTTTATTTTTGAATAAGTTATTTCAGAATTTACCAATACTGTTGCCATATATTTTAAATATTTTAGAGCAACATCGAATACAAAATTAAAGGATGGATTAGAACCATACATTTTATGACGAACTAGTTCAATTGACCAGCTTGTAGTCTTTCATCCGGTCTTTCAACGATATTGGTTGGAAACTTTTAGCGTTGGCGTTCTATTTGCACTTAAATGTTATTAAAAACAACCTACATGATTATAATTCTAACATATTAAATTGCATTGCTATCAATTTATCGATTTTCATCCCGTTGGCCAGTAGCTTTTATGGAAGATACTGCCCAGCCCAATATCGATAATATTTGGATCCGGGATGCGAATCAATTTATTCCAAAGGCAGACCGTGTGCCAGTTTTACCAGTTCTTACTCAATAAATAAATTATACAAAGTATTTATGAAAATTCTATGTTTAAAACTGCATAACGGTAATTAATAAGAACTGGTGTCGACGGTAGATAAAATTTTGTTGACTATTATTGTAATAATCAATCAGATATTTGTTGCCGAACGGTTTGTGCGTTACTGTATCTCCGTTCCCGAAAAGCAAGAAAGTTCCATGTCGCGTTGTCTTGCAATACATTAAAACTCCATCAGTATGGGGCCATCTTGCAAGCGGCATATCTTGTGGACTTTTTATCTATACAATAACCTGATTTCATATTGCTCAGGTCAACGGATTTCTCACGATGAGATATCCCACATACGAGATATTCGATGGGCCATTTAAGATGCGAAGAAGATACACGACGAACGTAGTAGAATAGCGTAGAGAAAGGCCGGGCGGCTCCGATCCGAACACCTCTTGCAAATTATTAACATTATAATAGGCGTACATGAATTATCGCAATGATTAAAAATAGTTGTGTGCGGCATTGTATTCTGCGGGCTCCTCCACTCATAGCCATACTCATTGATACATCAAATACTAAAATTTCACATTGTATCAACGTTGTGGCAGTTACAGTTCAAACGTATATCGCGTCGTTTTAAAAAAAATGACGGTGGTTTACTCGTGTTTTCTGAAGACTTCAATTAACTTATGTCCATACTAGTGATTTCGATCAATTTGATAGCAACTATCAGTTATTTGATCAAATTTTTAGTATTTATTCATTCATTCATTCATCATTCATTCATTCATTCATTGAAATGACATGCTTATACAATGAACAAAACTATTTCATACAAACGGTTCTGCCACTTTTTTTGATCAGCAATAATTTTGTTAATTTGCCAGTTAGCAGGGAAAAAATTAAAGTTGATGTTAATTAACTTCCCGAAGGAAAAGTTTATTTTCATCAAAAAATTTGAATCGCTAATTTTATGTTTTCTCGACGTTTCAAGCTATTCTGAATCGAATGAGACCAACTTTGGAAAAAG
The DNA here is from genome assembly GCF_003426905.1 of Ctenocephalides felis. Classification (NCBI taxonomy): domain Eukaryota; kingdom Metazoa; phylum Arthropoda; class Insecta; order Siphonaptera; family Pulicidae; genus Ctenocephalides; species Ctenocephalides felis. The sequence continues at coordinate 79,114,108 of NW_020538040.1, read as the reverse complement.
TATGTGTTTTTTCTTCGGGGAATCCGATCCCAGACTCGTGTTTTGTCTGGGTATGTCGGACTCAATATCGCTCTGGTATAATACCGGCTAAAACCTGCGTTTTGCCCTTGCCTCTGGTTACCACGGAAACCGCCGTTAGGCATTACTTCGTGGGGGGAAGATCTAGAATGTTATCATTCCTAACGAATCCTGGGGCGAAGTTCCATTCACCCTTTCTCGGAAAAAGTATGTGAGTGCGTATGTGTGTGCGTGAGCGAACAAATTTTTTGCCGTAAATCGACGTTTACTAAGTCTTACGGAAACTGGTTCAATTATAAAAATAATTGATTTTTGAAAATTTGCTATCAGAAAATACTGCCAGTTAACGTGTTCGTTCGTTTTCAATTATGTGTAATAAATCTACTCGTAATACTTTTAATTACTCATAAATTAATTTTTTTTTATTGATTAGGCCGATTATTTACACATACCGGGATGTTCATGTAACTTGCTTCAAGGCAAAATACCAATACCAACTAGTTTGAACTTTATTCTACATGGAAATACTGAAATAATGTCCGACAATGTATATACGATGGATTTGTCATAAAATCAAATCAGACAAAAAATGGACGAATGTCACAACCGTCCACACTCTAAGAACCGTTGTGACAGGTATAAATGCAGTTTAAAAGGCAATAAGTATGATCACTAAAATGGTTTATAACGACTTTTATTGTCAGAAATATGTAACACAACATAACATAATCATTACATAGTTTATAAATATTTTTGTATTATAAACCAAGAGCAAAAAAGCGGAAGGGAGATATTTGACAACCTAATAACAATATATAACAAAACATATTTTTAAACAAACTTAACAAGAAATAAACTGAAATATGCCATCACTTTCTTTCTTATAATTTATATATCACCATCATGACCAGTGTTATAACAGTCTTTTTTAAAATCAGTCAAAATGTTAACTAATAATTATCAGTTAACTAAGCAGTCAAAATATGGTAGTAACTATCTATCAATTTACTGAAATCTAATAAAAATCATCATTGAATAGTGACAAATGTAATAGTGACTATCACCTGCGAGTTTTACGTGAAACCAGACGCATGTTTCTCGACACTTGATCCATTTTACGCCACCCCCTACTTTCAGAATATGATCTCTCATGGATCAGAGAGAATCTTTCTTCTTTTGCATTGTTGTTTTTTCCCTTTCTCTTTCATATTTTGTCTTACAATTAGTTAAGTTAGATTATTCTTTACATTTTTGGCCTTTCAACCAAAAAGGACAAGAAATACATGTCACAACTCTAACAACCATACGCAATGCATTTTGAAAACAAATTATCGTCATGACTGAGCTAATATATCTACACAAAAAGTATTAGCTGCTAATTAACTACTAATGTTTCGACAAAATAAAATAACAAAGTGATCTATTTGTATAAAAGTAAGAGTTATTATTACATGTCGAACATGAAAACTTACTTTTGACTTTTTAAAAGCATTGCGGTCTGTAGATCATATTAATGTAGGCGACTCAGTCCAATGATCGAAACTTGTTCCAACAAATATACTTCATCTTTCTCCCTTTGTATGCTATTTCAAAATCAGTCATGATTTACCTTTTATGGCGACTTTCACTACCGTGCCCTGGCACAACTCTACCCAGTCCTTCTCTACTATTTCGCAAGCACTACAGATTAGTTCATTCCAGACCAAGGAAAAAAATGAATTCTGTTGATGGTGATTTTTTTAACTTTTACTCTAACTACTTCTAAAAACAAACCATAGAACTCACTCACAGGGTAAAACGAAGTGACTTACATTTATTGCAATCCCTTTGGGCTCGTTCGTTATGAGTTGATGTCCCAAACAGGACTAAACGATTTTTTTATGAACAACTTTCTTAAAAACTAGTATCTATGCATGTCATTTTGTCCGTACCATATGAACAAAATGGTTTGGTGATTGGTTTCATTTTTCCTTAATAAATATGGTTCATCATCAAATAACTTCTACTGTATGTTATCAAAAATAATTGCAATGTATTTAATTTGTGTTTGGTACTAAAGTTTTAGTATTTATTTTTTGGTTATTTTATTTACTCAATTCTAATTAAACATTATATATCGTGCAAATACATTATTTTAAGTTTTATATATTATCCCATTCCACTCGCGAATTTCGAGATTAATATAGATTTTACCGCCAGACCAGCAAGTATTATACTTTTATTCAAAGTATTATACTTTTATTTTCTTTATTAACTAATTTCGACTAATCCAGAATTTAGATCTGAGCTTATATGAAATTGGCGTTTTGAGGGTGTTGTTAAATATGTAGCTATTTTGCGAAATTGTTTGAAATTTTGTCAACGATTGTAAAATATACGGCTTATTTTGTACAAGTCACGTTTTAGAATTTCATTTTTATTACGTTAGCACATTGAAAACGTTTGTAAAATACTAGTAAATGGTTAGAGAATGTTTAATTTTGAACGATTAAGTATCAGGACTTTTATATAAATAAGTAATCCTAAGTGAAAATAAAAAAAAACAATTTTCTAAAATTATTGTTAAAGAACAAGTAACATTCGCTTTGACCGTTTTTTATTATTTCTTGAATAACATTTAAACGGTTTACTTCCACTGCGATTGCGACTCTTGATATGTATTTGAACCGCGTTTTAAAATCATTCATGACAGGTGACTACTATGCTCGTATTGATTGTTGGAATTATAAGTATTTATTTATTACAACGCACATACAGTAGTTTCAATAAACAGTATGATAATCATCTATAACAGAAGCTGAAACATAATATAATTTTGAAGATTGTATTCAGCCAGTATTCATTATATGATTTCTATATCTAGAATAGCAATTAAATTTTTTGTTGTTCTTAATTAGTTTGTTTGGAAATTGAATATTTTAGATATTAAAAGAAATAAACATATAATATCAATGCGTAGCATAAGGAAATCGGTGTTCTACATTATCTTTGTCGGTAGTGGAAATTTTAACTTAATTTACATTGTCGTTATTTTCTAAACTGATAGAGATATACATAGTTTACATGCTTTGACTAGGATATGGTTTATCGTTATTTTCTAGCTTTCAAGATTTAAAACATAATCTATATTACAAGAAAAAAACGTGCAACATGAAATTGAGGAACTTAAAATTGAGAATAATGCAATCGGCAGGACTGTTTTTTTCAACATTTTTACTACTCATATAAAAAATTAGTGGTGCATGGCATCTTGTCTTAAGGCAATTTGCTGGAACTTCCCTTAATTCCTTCGCGACCTTCCCGAAATCGTTAATGAAAATTTGTATCCGCACATACATACACATACACACAGATACATCAATTTTTTCTAAGGTAATAGTTTTCATTTTCAAATTTTTGCGATTACTATAATTTACCCTACGCAAAATTAATAAAAAAACAAGATTGCTAAGATTCAGAATATATTTTTTGTTTATTTTGAACATATAATTATTTGCTGAGAATACATAATAATGCTTCTAATTTAATCAATTGAATTCTCCATTAAATTTACGACAGGTGCTTAAGTATCACAATTTGACATGTATATAGAAGTGTTAATACACAGATACACTATTACTATCAAATATAATTTACAACAATAAATGTTAATTTTAATCATGCTTTGCTTAAAGGCTGTACAGATAGGTTCCTGTTTCATAGCAGACCAAGTTTTAGATATATTCTTTATATTGAGACATATGTTTTGTGTTGATTTGTTGAAGCTCTTTAAAGATAGATTTCTCCGGATTGTTCTTCTTCCTGTCATTTATATAGTCATTTATGTAGAGTCTTGATTCGTATTAAACACGAGCCACATTTTCCATGCCTGTTTATGTTAATGCGTCCATAGACGGCGAGCTGAATCATATCTTTGATTCAAATTGAATGCTATGGCCTCTTTGCCGACTTATATTCATTTCTTAAAAATAAATTTATTAAAATATTCATCGAGTTTCTGATTTTAATCATATATTCATATACATATTTTGTAAAAATGTTTTGAGATAAAACTGTTATAATGATTATATGATTATTGGATAGCTCGAAAGTTAATTTTTTTAAACTTTTCATAGGGTATGTTATATCATAGGCATCGCAAAAAAAAAAATCGAAAATGCAAATGTTTATATATCTTTACGTTTCAGAGGTTTCTGAACATTTGGCATACCTTAGAAAAAAAACCTTAGTGTGTGTGTGCGGATACAAATTTTCGTCGACGATTTCGCAAACACGATTTGAATAATTCAGAAAACATTCGATTCCTACTGATAAGGAGATGTGCTGATTAGTTTTTGGCAAAGGCAGGTCTAGCCGCTTCGGAGATACGGGGTAAAAAGTGCCAAAAATAATATTTCAGTTTTTGAGATAACGTAGCGTCTGATTCAAATAATTTAAAAACCATTTTACTTGTATTTACGAAATGAACAACTGGTAAAATTTTTGTAGAGGCAGGGTCCAGCGTCTCCGGAGATTCAATAAAAAAAGTAAAAAACAATACCATTTGGCGGTCAAAAATGAACATTAGACATATCTACGTTGTATTATCAGATATTTTATATAGATCATAACAATAAGTACAAATTTTGTGTACGTTTATATGGGTTCCGTACCAATGTTCACACGTTAGACTACGCGGCGCTCACGCGCTTTGATAATTTCGACACCAAATCAGCACTGCAGCGCGATTGCTTAAAAAAATGTTCACAATTTTCAAAAAAATCAAAATATAAACAAAATATTTTTTTTTAAAAAAGTCATTTTTTTTCATAAATTTCAAGGTTTCTCAAAAATGTAATTTTTTCAAAGTTTTGCAAAGTTTTTTTAATAATTTAGTTTTTGGTACGGGAAGTACCAGCAATTTAATTTAAGGCACGATGCCAAGCACCACTAGTTTACTTGTTATTCGCCGAAGGATTGTATTTTGCATTTTAAGATTTATATAGAAAGAGTTGTAAGTCCAAACCAATTTATGACGTTGGAGAACAATAAATATTATTTGCCTATTTTAGAATTATTATATTTTTGATTTTTACTATATGAAAAGTAAATATATACCTCACCATCCTCATTATTGAGGATGTGAGAATACACAGATATTGAAGATTGCCATATTGAAGAAGAGCCAATTCCGATATATAGATACTTTATGTTGCAAACTGTCGTCTAACAAAAAATACAACAAAAACTGATAAAATATGGCATAGTTGTAAGTGGGAACAATACAGAAACAATTCAATTATTTTACTTTATATATAATATGTATGCAAAGTTGTAAAGTTTTATGGTACTTTTGAATCTTGTTCTTATAGCATTGTAAATGTATGATATTATAATTGATTAATCGTATATTCAGCTTTTTCCTCATTCCAACACATAAATTTTAATTATTAATAATAATTCAAACAATATTTAATTTTAAAAATGATTTGCGTCTTATTTATCTATAATAACCGTGTAATTGGTATGGTGATGTGATATTTGTTTCATAATCAAATCAATAATAAACCAAAATTTTTGGATTCAATCGCAACATTTTACTTAACGTCGTTTGCCAGGTGTTATTCAGTATATGTAACGTTCAAGGTCTATTTTCTATTATTAGCAATTATTTTATTTATATGTAATTCTGCAGTAATAAAACACGGTTCTGCCGCGACATTCGAAATGAAAATTGTATTTTATTACTTTATAAATTTGCTTTTATTATATTTCTCATTATTAGTCTTCCATTTCGGAAGAGATCAAAAGGATTAGGTATCCATTGATACAATTTTACTCTTTAATTCGATATGCGTTCGTTTGATATCCATTTTTTACTGTACGTTTGTTGAAAATGATAGCAATTATCATATCTGCTAAAACACATTGTTTTATTTTATTTATTATTATTCTTAGTTTTTTTTAAATAATGTGATTCTGTGAAAAGATGAATGGATCGGCACTTACTCCGTGGCTATTTTATCAAGATATTTTATCAAAATATGTTTGTGGGATTTGGCCGTGAGGCAAATGAAACAAACGAGTTTCAACTTTGCTTTCTTTACGTTCAGTGTAAGTCGTTTTTCCACTGTTTATCGTGTCAAATTTAATACGTACCGTTTATTCGATTGTGCCGAATGCATAGATTAAGGATTCTTAATGTTCAAATATTTTAAACATACGGAATTTAGAAAACCGTATAGACTAATTTACATAATTCGCTCGTCCATATGTGCCATATATTTTATGTGCGATGGCGACCGACTTTATCGATCATCAAAATTTTATCTTAGTGTTAGGGTTCTGATATAAAAATAAATATATTTTTAACTGTTACTCTGCAAGAAATTATTTATTGCGAATGCTCTATTTGATATATTTTCTGGAGCTGGTTCAGGGATTACATATTTCGACTTTTGAAATATATTATCTGTGTCTTTTCAATGCGTTTTTTTTAAATTTAATTTAATTTAATTGTGCTGCAATTGAATATTTACGTTAGAAATTTCTTCTTTCAGGAGCTTATGTACGGTTTGTATTTCTTCCGAAGTCTTCCTAGTTTCATTCTTCACTTAGTCAATCCAATAAAAATCATCCTGACTGAATTGAATTTTTATTTTTTTGAAAAGATGTAATCCATATTTAAAACAAATATGGATTACATCTAACTAAAGCGTGAAATTCGAACGAATAATGAGAAGCTGGTGCAGAGAATGCTTTAATAATTTAATGAAGACTAAATGGATAATTGGAAGGGAGAAGTGAATAAATGTTTTACTGATTAATTTAATTACATGTTAACCAAATTAAACACTATATATATATATATATATATATATATATATATATATATATATATGTCTCTTAAAAATATACTAACTTTCTAATTGAATGAAATACTGTTTGGTATAATCGCTGTATGAATTGGCAACGGAAAATCTCCTGAAACTTTCATGAATCGTGTTGGATACAACGTAGCATATTAAATTTATCTATATATTATACATTTGTATGTAATTAATTTGCATATTTTACATTTAGATAGAAAATGAGATCAATTTGGCAGTATTGAGAGATGAAGAAAATTATGTTTTTTTAACCGCTTTGTTTTTAGATTCGTGACTTGAATTTAAATATTTTTCTACAGGAATATATATATATATATATATATATATATATATATATTATTCTCTATTTTATTTACAACTGTTCAGTTAAGGACATTTAGTAAATTTGGGGAATTTACAATTGTCAGCCGTAAAGGGACATTGTATGCATTGTATTGATAATGATATAATCTTAACTATTCACTTATAAATAATTTCTTATGAATAATAACTAAGTTATTTCAATTTTTATCTAGAAAATTGATGACTTAGATCAAGTGGCGCTTTTCTCTTCAGTATACGTCGATATTTGTCTGTTATTATGGAATTTGCTAGTGGATTTGGGTGACTTATGAACTTGTTTCTATATTTATGTGCTGTTTTAGTTATTACGTCTTTTATGGTAGGTGTGTTTGTGTCGAGATTTATCAGCCAATTTGGGATATATTTTGGTGCTCCTAACGCAATTTTCAAAAATTTGTTCTGAAATTTCTGTATTATTTCTATATTAGCCATAATTCAATATATTTGACATGGCAATTGCAAGTGTATTCATACAAAAAATCTACAAAAGCCACTAATTGAAATGACAAATAAAGTTGTTTTAATAAGTTATTAATGCATGCGTTTTTTGTTAACTTTTGCCAGTATGCCCTTGCGGTGAAAGAATCGTGGTGAAAGAAATGGATTAGCAATTTATTGCATTTTATTATGATTGAAAACTTGCAAGTTGTATATGTTTACAAGAAAAGAACATTCGATAAGGTATATATTGAGAAGATCAATTCAGCTCTTCCACAGTCGAGTCGAGAAGGTCATCTAATAAACAAGATCTAGGAGAGAGTTGGGTTAGCTCCGGGCAGCGGATAGCCTACACTTTCGCAGGAAACGAATACGTTGTCTTGAAACAACATTATATTAAATATATGCCCTATCTAGCACGACCTCAGACTCAATTCCATTTCGATATTGCGACGAGTTAATTAGAAACTAATGCTCGTTTTCTACTTAGTGATGTTTTTAGTAACGAGTTTTGCAAGTTGAGTTGAGTAAATAAGGTTTTGCACATGAATAATGATAAATTAAGTTTTATGCTGTTTTCGTTATTGTTTGCACGTGTATCATCTACCAACTTACATTGCAAAGATTTTTTCAAAATTGATATGAATTGTTCGTGTACATAGGGTTATTTTTAATTAAAAAATACTAACAATCGCACTTTTTTTTCAGAATTGATATAAATTATTCCCGTACGTCAGGTTATTTTTTATTAGAACGTACTTGAATTTGCACATTGATTTTTTTCAAATTTCATATAAATTATTCACGTACATGAGGTTATTTTATTAATTAAAAAATGCTTACATTTGCGCATTACCTGCGCAGGATTAGAAAAGTCCCGTTTTAAATTGATTTGGATGGGAAGACGAATTGAGTGTCATTTCAAATACCACTAGAAACAAAAGCATGTAACAACTAAGTGTAAACAGCATTCTGTCTTAACGCAAGTCAATAAGAATTGAAATTTAGCTATTTAGATAAGATTTTCAACATTTTTAATAATTTTTAAAATAAGGTTGTCGCTTTCACTAAAATGAATTAATGCTACATCCAATTGATATCTTCTTAACAAACTTATAATATCGATAATTATTATAGAGCACAAACACTCGCATATATGTCCTAGAAGCGCGCCCCATTGTTATAGATTTAATGAGTGACAACCACATTTCATATGACTATAATATTTTAGGATGTTTGTGTACCATGAACTCTATAGCCATGTCAAATTGCATTAAAACCGCCAAAATGTTTTTTCATTATACGAAGAAACGTCCCGGACGTTCTATACCAAGAAATAAATTAGCACAAATCTCAACTAATATCTTTCTTAAATGTTTAAATTCGGTTCAGAAAGAAACGGCTTAGCCAATTATTGCGCAAAACTAATAAATGCGAGTTTTTATCGAGTTACATCAAATGGCTTTTAAGTTTTTTAAATTGGTGCAGACTTTTGAGTAAACGTTGACGACAGTTTAAAGATAGGTTTATATATACACATATACTTTTTCTAATTTTGGTCTCAAATGATTCAGAATAACTCGAAACGTCAAGAAAACATAAAATTAACAATTTTCTAATTATCAGATATCTTCATTAGTAAAATCTTTCGTGAAATTTGCAACGTTTAAATTAGTACATTAGTAAATATTTAATTTACTATAAAGTTTTGTTAACTTCCCGTAGGGTAAGTTATAATAATTTATGTACTACAATTTATCTTTAGAAATTTTAGATGGTACAATATTACTATTATCGAATCAATTTTCATCATAATCTTGTTAACACGCTACTGGGTTTCATTTCATTCTACTCCCTCTGGCTACGAGCATAAATTCTTGTCCGTTTTTGTTTCATAATTTTGTTTGTTCTTTTTCATATCTAATGCTATTAGCATCGTCGTAATGTTTTTTACATGATGTATATATATACACGGTCGTATGTTTTATGCGTTTTTCTTGTAAAGTATTGCTAATTGATTGAAAGTGCTTTAGGCACTTTCTTGTTTGAATTGAACGCGAATCTACTTCAGGTTATGCTCAGAATTTAAAAAATAATAAATGAAATGTAATTGAATTGATAATGAAATGGTTTGAAGGTTTAAGTACTTAGTATTTACCAAATTTTATGACATCTTTGGTTAAATTAAGATATATTCTGAAATTTGTATATAGATCTATATATAGGGATGATACGGGCTTGTAAGTAACAGGAGTAAGTAGTAACAAAGGCCATATTATATATTTTGAGTGGATTTGATCTAGAAGGTGTTCTGGAGGATCGCGCAGTCAGCGGAAGAGTAAACGCAATTTATTTTTGCCAAGAAATATAAAATTGTGTTGTCTCAAAGTTTCGGTTTATGTAACTATTATCGTCTAATTTTAAAATTTGTACATTTTATTTCAAATAAAATGTATTATTCAATGATAATGTGTAACAGTCTTTTTTATTGTTAAAAAGTCATGCCATGGGGTTAGTTGCAAAAAAATTTCAAGGCTAGTTGTAACATGTTACAACATGCCCCGAGTTATGATGTGGACATCTCAATATCTATTCTTTTTCTGCAGCACGGAAGTTATAAATCAAATAGAAATTGTGCACTAACCAACTCTGAGTTTTTCCAGTCTACCAAACACTTTTTTTGCCATTCAAGTTTAAACCACTTTGGTTTTGGAGGGTAAAGGCGCCACCAAGAAAAACTAATACAAATAGCAGACGCAAAAAAAAAGTACAGTATTGATGCAATACGAGAAAAAGATGAAAAATAAACAAAATGATAAAACTAAAGGAAAAGGCAAATGAAATGCGAAATTAAAAGTGAAATGGAATGGACAGAAGTAAAAAAAAATTCATATTCAGGTTGAATCTTAATCAGAAAAGTGGTACTGACTAGTTGGGTAGAATATATCACTTATAAAATATGGGCACATGCATATGAATACATTGCGTGAGAAATGTGCTACACTTACTTTTGAAATATGTCAATATTATAAAAAATAAGCAAAAAATAAAAGATTAGAGGTATTATTGTTGTTTTTTCTATCGTCACTACATGTCTTGGTGGATTTTACAACTAGCCCCGAGCACGAGATAAGTTTTAACCGCAACACCGCACCTTTTCTAGAAAATAATTGATTGTAAAATAATGACCAACAGTCGTAGTGATATTTTTACTTGACTTGATAGAGGAATAGTTACAGCAGTTAACCATCTTTATTTAGTAGAATTTTAATCAATGGATATCAAGATATTATTTTTAACTAGTGGGGTGTATGGCATCGTGCCTTAAGGCAAATTGCTGGAACTTTCCGTACCGTAACGAAATGTTCGAGGAATACTGAATGTTTTCGAATAGATTATTATAAATATTGTAACATTGTCTAATATTTATAAAAATTATATGAACTGAAATGCAAAGTTGAAATTATTTGTTTAAAGTATATTAGTACTACAGTCAGAATTAAAAATAAAATCTGAATTAATTTCGATATACAAAAAATTTTTTTTTTGAAAAAAAAAAATATTAAAAAAAAAGTTGAAACAAAAATTTTTTTTTCAAAATCAATTATTTTGTTAAGACAAGCAGAAAGTTTTTTGAATCATTCAAATCGGACGCTGAGTTCTCTCAAAAACTGCCATTTTTTGCACATTTAGCTCCGTATCTTCGAAATGGCTAGGCCTGCCTTTGCCAAAGACTAATAAAAACTTCTCCCAATCATTACTAATTGAATCTTTCTTAGATCATTCAAATCGGATGCTCAATTCTCTCAAAAACTCGATTTTTATTTTCTGCACTCTTTGCTCTTTATCTCCGTAATTGCTGGTCCTGCCTTTGCCAAAAACTAATCAGCACATCTCCCTATCAATAAGAATCGCATGTTTTTTGAACCATTTAAATCGGTTGATCTGTGCGCTCGAAAACGTGACCGAAAAATTGTATCCTTACATACATACACACACACACATCCATTTTTTCTGAGGCATGCCAAAATGTTCAGAAACGTCGAGATATGTAAAAATTTTCAATTTCGATTTTCGGCCTATTACAATAACTTACCCTACGGGAAGTTAATAAAAACTGTTATTCTAAACTGTTATAAACAATCATCAAAAAAACTTACGCTGCATTAAATTAGTACTTACATTACTCATATTACCAACATTTCAGTAAACAATGAAATAACTAAAACTTAATTGTTTATGCAGATTATAACATTAAAAAATATTTAAAAAAGAAACTATATTTTGAATAAACTAAACTTTTAATTAATGACGTAAAAAATAAAAGCTCAATTTTTTAACTCAATTCTATGAATATTTTATCAACATAATCTAATAATTAAATATCCAAAATAATTAAAAACAATTTCACTGCTTCGGTTTGACCACAATGTGTAGTTGAATTAAATGGTAGTGGAGTCTAATAAAAATTGACATTAAATAAAAACGAAAGTGTAAAGAAATAACTCAAACAATAACAAAGGTGCAAAATACATAGTCATGAAGTCATTGACGTAATGTTTGATATAATACTATCACAATTCAATATGAATTACAAACATCATCGTATAAGTAGGAAACATTTATATTAACTTTTTTGAAAGTTTATTATCAGCGAAGATCAACGCTATTTAGATATATTATTAAAACAAATATATTAAAAACATAATACTTATTATATAAACAAGAAACAATTCACTACGTATCCACTACTAACGCATATTTGTGTACTACGGAAAGTATAAGATCAAGGGAACGTTTTCTTTGAATATAAATACTTAAAATATTTTGTACTTGAATGAACTTATATATATATATATATATATACATATATATATATATATATATCTATATACTTTAATGATTTATTTAAATTCATTTTATTTAAATTAAACCAGCCATTTTTATAGGCCTTTAATGTTGCACATCGATAATTAACACTACGTTTTAAATCATGCAAAGCAGATGATATTATCTGAGACCGAAGATGATATATTTAATAAATTCGAGTTATAATTTATCGATTATTAGTGAATTTATGAAGTAATTACACAGCACCCTAAAACTGTTATGATAATAATTACAATATGCTGAAAACGCTAACAATAAGTTAATAATGCAGAAAATTAATTCATCAAAATGTTTTTTCAAATACATATAGTATTTCAAAATAATTTTCCAAAACGCGAATTTGCCAAATGGCTAAACTATACATACTATCGTATTATTACGCTAATTTGTTATAACCATATACAAAATAAATGTTATAAAAATGCTTATTTCTTCGTACTTATATTTATTTATTACGTAAACATATATCGTATAATACAGTTTATTTATAATGTAATAAATATATCACCTAAATACATTTTATCAAACATATTAATTTTAAGAATAATTTACATTTTTTTTTATTTACATTTGAAAAACCAAGTACAATTTTGTTGTTTTTTATACCTTGAACAATTTATAAAGTACTTTTATGTACCAAAATAATAAATAAATACTAAAACAATAAATATATAAAAAAATACCAAAATATACATTAAGATTACAATGCAATTCTAAAATATGGCATTTAAAATATAGGAACAACAATTTGAATATAAAAACTAATCATTCATACTAAATGTTTCTGTATTTGCAAAGTTAGAATATTAAATAGAATGATTATTTTGAATCATAAATGATCATGCCAAAGTTTATGAAAATTATGCTGCTTTTCGTATAGAAATTATTTATAATATATATATGGGTATTTTATGCCTTTTGCATATTTTAAACCCTATGATTTGGTATTTAATTCTGTGAGTATTCTAATATACATAATGTCTTATATAGATCCTGTACAATCATACTCGCATACAATAATAAATAAAAATAATAGTTTTCATTTACAAAACATTCATAAAGAGTTAATCGATGAATTATAATTAATGAGCAAAGCATATCTAGAAAATGAAAATATTTTTTTAAGCCGAAACATTTACCTGAATAGTGACGACAATGCATATTTTGTTCAGAAGCAATTTAATTAATGCAAAATCAACATTTGAGACGCTTATTTGTGTTTTGCTTCCTATTGGCTCTTGTTTTTACTCCTGTATTCGGAATAGCCGCTGTAGGCCAACTGCTGCGCCGATTCGGCCGCATTGTTGTCATCGCGGAATGCTATCGTACTTGATGTGGAGGCGGAATTGTCTCGGCCATAGGTACCGCTGAATCCTTGATGGTTGTTGTGGCTGTAGAGTGAGGAGGGTCTTTCATCCCGGTAGTAGGACCCAGGATGATTGAGGCCATACGGCACTTCAGGACCGCTGCTGCTGAAGCTGGGCACACTGACCCCTGTGAGCGAGTACTGAGGAACAGCCGAATGGTATGAACCCGCATTACCGTATCCACCAGTAAATGCACCAGATGTCAAATTTGGTTTGCATAGTTTGAAGAAACCGATTATGCCTAAACATAGTAACAAATAATGTAAATATTTTGAACATGCAGTTCAACTAATATACCTATAGCATAACGAATATGGACAAGATTTGACATCAAATAATAATGATAGTGATGATCATTTACTCTAATGGTTTTATTTTACAAAATTTTATCACCATCAGTACCTCTAAAATAGCAGTCATTCATAAAAAATATACTATTAGTTTTATGAATATTCGATAGTGTGAAGTTTTTTCAAAATTAAAAATCTGCTGCAAACATCAAAGTTGTACAGGTGTCGGTATAGAGCATTGCTAAATTTATTCTTTTTTAAATAAAAACTTAAAAAGTTGATATATTCTTAGATTTTGTTGACTTTGAATTGTATCGAATTTTTTCTCGAGTTTTAGACTGTTAGATATTTATATAATTTCTTTTTTATTTCATTTATATGTATATTATATTTTATTGTATATACCTGGAATGATGATCGCGAAGAAGCCAAGAAGTTTTTTGAAACTAGCAAGTCCCAAGATTAAAGGCAAAAACAATAACAGTTTCAGCTTGAACAGTTTCAAAATAATGAGCATAGGAATGAACAACTTCCTGAGACGCTTGCGAGCTATAAATAGAGTCAGAATATTAGTTTTCTAACATAATTCACTATTATTATATTATTGCCTTGAATTTATAATTTTCACATTATAGAGATATTTTTATAAATATAATCACAATCTGTTATATCTTTAGGTTGTTTGGTCAAAAGAAGATTTACTTCACAAGAATATTAATTTTGGTTACTACGTACAGAATAGGGGTGCTTTCTTATCTTCAAGAACATCGATTTCATCAGCAATTTCATCCAAAAATCTTGGTGAGTATCTACCTTCTTCTGTTACATCATCTGATACGCTAATTTCGAAAGCTGCTGACTTGATGAATCTAAAAATTAAAAAATCGCAAGTTATGAAATTTCATTCACAAATTTCAATGTACACATATAATTATAAATTAAATGTAAGAAAGTATATTTTCACTTACTTTTCAACTTTACGCAAACCAAATTTAACGAGCTGATCCCATTCAGAATCAGTTGCTCTTGGCTCCGAAGAAAATTCATAAGGTTCGCTGTACAGAGATCGTAGTTGGGTTTCCGGCATACGAATAACTCGCACATTTTCCGTCAAACTATGAAATGATAAAAATATAAGATCGATTTATATTATTTATGGTTGAGTTTTAGAGAATATAGTAACTTTAAATCATAAATATCCTCCATTATCTTATAATAAATAAATAAATATATGGTATCTCTAGTGCCTTCAATCAAAAAGTATCTATAAATCAAAGTGCTGTTTTTTAAAGTGGAACAGTCAACAGACAACTTTAAGTCAAATATGTGCTATATATCCAAATTTAAGTGAGAAATATCTAGTCTGCATGTGTAAGCTTTTATATCAAATTTACATACGTTGCTTTAATATATCCAAGGACGAAGTCTATTAATATCGAATACTTACTGATAATATTCCTTTGAGAAGAATTCGGTAAAGCTGGTGAGAGCTTGACTCTTGAAGCATTCGGCCAGATCCCCGCTCAAGCATGCCGTGTTAGTTCGGGCCACGTACGGGTCCTGGTCTGGCCCATTGCCTAAGCCAATCCAATCGAGCAAACTTTTTCCATCTCGCCCGCCGGAACTTCGTTCCTGGTCAGGCAAACGTATTTCGTCACTTCCTACGAGGAAAGCGGTCAGCGATACCGCTATAAAAGACGCTAGCCAATATTCCTTCATCATCTTCCGAATTTTGCAATTTCTGTAAAAATATACATTGAAATTGAATTTAGTAAAGATGTATTGTTAATCATTTATAGATGTCGGTAACTTGCCAACAACTTTGCGATATTATTTGTATCGGGCAGTTTTATTGTAAACTTTATCTCTTTACAAAATATATTGAAATTACGCGAACAATTTTTTACTATATTTGTAAATTAAATTTTATTTAATCTTTTTTGTCTTTATATTAACTTTACGTTTAAATATTGTAGAATACTTTTCGTAGCGTGCTGTTCTTAAAAAAAATATAACAGGTAAAGGTTACGTAAAAGTATATGAATAGTATGGGTTGTGTCGCCAGAATAATATTACATTTTATCTTAACAATTTGTTTTATATATATATTTATATATATATATATATATATATATATATATATATATATATATGTGTATATATATATATATATATATATATATATATATATATATTGAATTGCGATCAGAACATAATGATCCCATGAGCTGTTGTGATGAATTTCTAATGAACTTTGCTTTTGTTCATAGATGGCAACCCAAATGGTTGTCCCATCTCTATGTGATGGGAAAATTTTTGTTTTAGGGCATTTTTTTAAATTATAGCTGCAAATAGCGATGAGGTCTATTTTTACTTGGAAACATATTGATATCTTTATTTTTAAGTAAAAACCGTTGTCGCTACTGCTTGACAGCAAACTGCTCTAAGAGGTATCGAACCCAGTACCTCTGTTTCAGGTGCAGTCGTTTTAGCTTGTACTTATCTGTACAATTTTGAATAATAAAACTGAAATTTGTATCTGAATAATAAATATAACTGCATAATATATTAATAGCATAACTGATTGAAAGACACTTATAAGATGAAATATTAAGATAAAAAATCCTTTATTTTTATTATTGTTTTTGCAGAGAAATTATGCAGTATTAAAAAAATAAATTTATTGATGAAAATACCTTTTCAAAATATATAATATTTAAGTAGAAATCTTCCTTTCTGCGAATATTTTATGATTATGCTTTAAAACTATTTCGTTTTGAATAATTTGATTGTATAAAAGATTATTCGCTTTTATTGCATGAAAATGTTTTATGGAATTCAAATGGTTTCGCGCAGCAGTATTGACATCGGTTTTAGCTTGGAAATATAGATAGCAAAATGTTTCCAATTGAAGAGCTCTTAACCGGCATTGCTGCAACATTCCAATTAGAAAAGGCAACCGCGAAGTTCTAATAGCGTTCAATATAAAAAAGTCTTTTAATAGCGTTCAATATAAAAATAAACTTTATCTTAGATAATAAGGACAATCAATGGATTGCCTGCTAATAACGTCGTTCTTGCTAATATGCAGTGCTCAATACATCTTGTATAAAGAATTTATAATAGTTCTGATAGCTGTAAAATTACAAACATGAAAAAATCACAGGATATATTCTCGTTCGTTAGCCGTTAATTGACTCTTGTAAATAAACTTTATATTATTTCTAAGTTCTAACTAAGTTATGTTTTTTTAATACGAAACAAAATTAGAAATCTCATATTCGTAAAACGGAATGCCTCCACATAACTGGAGCCGGACGGTCTGTTCCAGATATCGTGCAGGTCAGCTGGAATACACGTTCGTGCGTAGTTCTTTCGATTCATAAAAATGGTTCGCTTTAAAGTTTATATAAATGTTCTAAAATATTTACTTAAAATTGAAGTTTCAATTTTTGTATATTGTCGTTATTTGTTTCACGAAATATAGAACCGTTATTAAGTGGTTTTAAAGGGTTCTACATAGAAGACATTGAGGAGGTGAGCAAAGAACTATTATATTCATATCACCTTTTTATAATGAAATGATGTATATATAGAATTTTAATTTTGTGTGCTATATACTGTTTTTTTTTGACAAATTACTTTTTATTGGAAAACGGTAAAATAACAATGAGTTGTAATAGTACATGCAAATTAAAAATAGAAATATTGACATAAAATTTGCCATAAACAATACATAGACTTTTTGCTTTGAATCGTGACAATCATTACATTTAATAAATGACAACATTATAAAATATAAGTTACTCAGTCGAACGAATGAAAATTAACCGTCTATTATATCGTTTATTGTTTTCTGTTTTTTTTGGTACAGCAGGCAAAATTTGATGCGACTCACCGTTATTTCATTGCGACCCATGAAAGTCTTACGTCGATCATTACAGCACTAGTAAGACATTGTGGCGGTATATTTTGAGAAACGTCAACAGTGTAAAACTAACCTAAGAAACCTCGTTAAATACATCACTACACATTGTTTCTGAATAACCAATCGATCAAATACAAAAAATATTTTATAAATCGTATAAATATAATCTATACATTTCCATATTACATTAACCGACGAATTTAATAAATGATTTACACATTAAAATAGAACTCAATAGATATTTTCTTTGTGGCCTCGAAGAAATCGATTTGGAGTAACAGTTATCAAAAAGTGACCGATTTTGACCGAATGAGTAAAAAGAACGCGGTCAATCGTCGGACCATCCGTGGATACTGACACTATGGTCTGACATTGACAATGGGCAAGCGGGTTCACTGGCCCGAGCTTACGTGCGCTTACGTGCGCGCTTAGCGGATATCTCGGATACGTCGTTCTTAAGAGGCTGATGGTACGACACGCGTGCGCACCTGAACAGGTAACAAATAAAAGTACACACGTACGCAATCAGAAAAAAACATTAGTCCGAGCGGTCTATTCAAAAATATTATCTATGTTACTATGAGTATTTGTCAATTCAAAATTTGAATTCATAAACGAATGTTTTTGTGCTATACATTACATATTAAATTAGTATATATGTTAAATATGGTTGCTGTAGATTTTACATTTATTTATGTATATTTAACACTTTGGGGACGGCTGTCCACCTCAGTGGACAAACATATTCTGTGAGGCACAAGCTATTTTATAAACAATGACTCAGTTTGCATCGAAAAGTTGAATAAATTACATATAGCAGTGATAAATAGTATTGTATTTTGAAAATATTTTTAAATTATTTTAGTAGTATTTTTAGCCTTTTTCTTTGCTATATGGTCTTTTTTTAATATTTAAGACGACCGAGCGCTTTTAAATATGGTAAAACGACTAGTAAATTTTGTGGCAGTAGTGAAGATGAGTTTCAAATAGACATTCATACAGACAAATTTTACGAAATTACTATTCGCACCGATGATAGTGATGAATGTGATGATGATATTACCCAAACAACAAAAAGAAGAAGTTTGACAAAATAAATGAAAAGCGGGAAGACATTAGCGAATGTGCCGATTCTCCTTCAATAATCGAGTTTGACATACATCAACAAACCCCCCGACTACAAATACCAAGCAATATAAAACATCCAATAGATTATTTTATTTTATATTTTATAAATGAATTATTAGACAATATAATAGAAAAAATCAACCATTATGGCAAAAAAATGACCAAATATACTGACTAATCAGTGGCATATTCTAAATTCTAAAAGAAAAAGAGATTGTAATGTCTGTTCTGACAGAAAAGCATCAGGAGGAAGGCGGCGAACAACATTTTATTGTAAAACATGTCAAAATCAACCAGCTATGCATTTTGGAAATTATTTTGAACGTCACCATTCTTTAAAAATAAATTAATATTAGAAATGTATGTCCTTCAATTTTTATCAAACAAATTGCATAACATACACAATGTGAACAAGTTTACAGCCGGTAAAGTAAATTGTTTTAAAATCGGTACCGTCCTGAAAGTGTTAAAATATACCATAATGAAATACAAAAAATAATGCTACTTGTAAACATAATGGGGAAAACGGACAAAATGACACAATGGTCTTATTTAAAAATTTGCTAGGTTTTTAACGTTTCCCCGATAGTATAACATGTAGATAGCTATAATAATCAGATATTGAACGTCATTGTCAGATTGTCACAGTATTATCGCAGTAATCAGTTCAAACGTGTTTTGCGCTTTGAAAAGTTTATTTTGAGGATATTTTTCTCATGTTTTTTGGAACTCATTTATTGATATTTGTAGTTATTTCAATTAATTAACTGGCGTCAGTACTTGTGATCTCGATCAATTTTATTGCAATAATCGTGAGTTTTATGGAATTTTGATTAATTATTCATTTTTGTTAATTTCGGGTAAAATGACGTGTTTTTGCAAAGGACAAATTGTCAGTTAGTTGCATCAGACAGCCTGATATCGAGCAGTTGTGGCAATATAAATAGAAAGATGTTTCCAAGTGAAAATAGTTTTTCTCAGCATTGCTACATTAAATTTTTTTTAAATATAAAAAAATAATAAATATAAATAATAATATATATATATATATATATAAATAATTTAAAATCTTTTTTTAATAATATAAATATTTCAAATATTTCAAAGTCCAGCCGTTGGTCTGGCTTTTAAAAAGCTACGAAGTTAAAAAAAATCATCAAAACAGATCATAGGACTTTTAAATTCTGATTGCTGTTGGAATGAAAAAAGAGAAAGAAGTCAATAGTCAACTTTTTTTGAAAGCAATATGTATGCCTACCTTGTATTGTATTATTTTTTCCTAACAATAAGTATACCAACATAAGCAATTTCATCATAAACATTAATCTCGCGTTAAATATTTTAAAGCAAATGATCAAATCATAGTACAATTAAAATTGATATAAAGTATATTCAGAAACGGCGACGCACTAGTAAATAACGGTGTGGTAAAGGGTTGATTTCTATCTCATGCAATTTAGCAGATCAAATATTATAATCATATAAAATATGAAGTATGAAAAGTTCTAACGTGAATCTTTTTTTACCGGTACTCAAAAAATAGTTTACCTAAACTTTTTTTTGCCAAAACATTACGTGAATTGCATCGTTTAGTTAAGTAAGCTTCTTCGTTGTAATTAATTCATGCATAATACTAATTCCGGTGTGTAATCGGTCGTAATAACCGCAAAAAATGAATTAAAAGAATAAAAGTGAGCGGATGTATTTAAGCATCGCATAAAATACGATTACATTATTAAAATGTTTTGAGAAATTCAGATTTTATTTCTACTACTTCTTATATAGCAGAAAAGATTAATTTTAGTAATTCTGTTGAGCGCTATTTAAGTATATCATTCGATAAGCCGGTATAATTGTTAAATAATATGTTTTGTTAGTTTTTAGTTAGATTCGATGGTTTTTTGTATAATCGTTTTTAAAGCTTAGACCTGGGTGGGGTAAATAGGACCAACTAAAATTTTATCCTGGCAAAGGCATAAAAAGTAAAAAATAGCAAATGAAAAAGTGAATTAAGTTAAAAGAGCAAATTTACAAGAGATAAATTAAATAAAAAATATTCCAATTCTGCTGATAAATATTTCTGACGAAATACCAGATCAAGGATATATACAGCGTTATCTCTGCAAAAATGCACCCATGTGATTTATATTTCTCATTTGGCATGTATTATGTTGTAAAATCACTTTATTATTAAAATAAGACATTGACTTATTTGCTTCCTAGCTGTCCCCATTTATTCCGCCTATGGGGAAAAGACCAGATTACAATTTTTTACAATGATGAATGTTCTGGGAGTTTTATTGAACATAGTCAAATAGTTGTCTATTTGGTATATGTTATTTGTTGCGGTAAAATGGTTTAGTTTTCACAATAATATAATTGCTTAAAGTCAAATTGGACTTTTATGCCCCGCCTTACCATACTTTATAAACTTATATATTGCAGATATATTGATGATATTCTTCTTACTTGTGCTTAAAAATAAATTCTTTTTGGAATATTTAATGATCTTTTGCAGTTCAATTGTGATTTTGAAGGTGATGGATCTATGAGTTTTATAGTTATGCAAATATGATAATAATAATTACTAATCAATATAAAAAATTCGCTCTAAAAAGATATTTTGTTATATAAAAATTTTATATTTATTTATTTTAGTTCTCTGATAAATAATGATAATATTAATTACTAATTGATATCAAAAGTTGATTCGCTCTATAACTATATTTTGTGATATAAAAATTTAAATTGATTTATTTTAGTTCTCTGTTTTGAATTTTAAAATTAAAAAATATGTTCTCGGAACGAATGTTTAATTTCCATATAGGTAATTAGTGATATACCAATGTTAGTTGTTTTTTACGTGAGTGTTTCTTTCACTATTCGGCATTATTTGAAAAATAAAGCGCGTAAATTTATATTATTATACATAACACGACTCGCGAATTGGCAATGTCGCTGGTAACCAAAATAGATGCAACAATGTGGGTTGCGTAAAGCATAGTGTTCGAGTTTGACCCATGCCTAACTGTTGTACATCTTTCTTCTTTGAATTTTGATATTGTTTTAATATCAACTTGTCTAAAACATTTATTAAAAATTGTAACAGTTTCAAACATTTCTTTGATCAAACCATATATACCGAACGTTTATAATAGAGAAAGGATAGGTAGTATCATGGAACTCATTCATTTAACGTTTTTATTTCTATTATATATGTGGAATTTGATTTTTTTTAAATTAATAATACTAACATAACATTATCTCAGTCGATAAAAGAAATAAAATTAACTGTGCTTATTACGCAACTATATAGATGCGTCTGAATTAATAATCATGCTGATAGTTTTATTTGACGTCATGAAGCCATTAATAACAACTTACAATTATAGTAAATATCCTGAACATATTTCCAAAAAAATATAAAATGGTAGTAAAATATACGTATAATTAGTGACGTCGGAAGCAAATTTTTGATGGGTGAGTTCGTTTTTTTAATTTTTTTAGATAGACAGGCAGTGAGTTCGTTTTTTTTAAGACATATTGGGCTATATCATTTTTTGAGATTGATGGGTGGGTTCACCCAGCCCACACGGTTCCGACGCCACTCCATATAATTAACAAAGGGGCGGCAAATTCTATTAAAATTTATTTTATTTTTCTTATAAACGATTAAGTTCGTAAAGTATTTCCAGTACTATAAGAATGTAACGAAAAAATAAAAGTATCAGTAATTTTTCGCATTTATATATATGAATTTATTTTATTATTTAGGACAAAATATTTTTAAAATATTTTATACTTATCATCCATTTCATGTTTAATAGTACTAATAAATATTAATGGTTTTTGTTATTGCGTTTTGTTATTTTGGTCCTATTTATATATGATACGGTTATTATTTCATTACTTTTATATTTATACAAAGCTTTAGTAGATAGAATAAAGAAACTTTCTTCTGATTGAAAAAAAAAACGATTTTTATTTTTCCACAAATGGGTTTTCGTAGAATTGAATGATAGTAGGAAGACTGGGTACGGTTGTGCCAGGTTGTGGTAGTGACAGTTGTCATAATAGCTAAACTATGATAATTTTGAAATAAGGTATAAAGGGAGAAAGATGGAGTATGTTTATTTGAACAAGTTTACATTATTACATTGAGTCTGCGTTATTAACATGATCTGTAGACCGAATTGCTTTTAACGAGCCAAAGTACGTGTTTTTTCGTTCAATTTCTTTAAATAAGAACTGTTACTTGTATGCATAATACACTTTGTTTGTTATTTTGCTGCAAGTTGAATATTAGTAGTTAATTACCAGCAATTGGTTTTGTTTTATGCGATATGTATATGTTATGACATGTATTTCTTATCCTTTTTTCGGGAAATTTAAACAAATAAAGAAAAATCTAACTTAACTAAAACTTTCTGACATAAAAGTCGTCATAAATCATTTTTGGGTTTGTTGTTTAATCTATTTTTATGCCTGTCGCAATCGCCCACATTCGAGGGACGTCTTTTTTGTATGATTTAATTTATTGACTAATCCATCCATCCATATTTAAGGATAGTATTTTAGTATTTTTTGTAGACTAATGTTCAAATTACTATTTAATTTACTTTCTTTCAAATAACTGGTAAATTAACAAAATTATTGCTGATAAAAAAGTGGCACAATCGTACCCAATCTTCCTTACACAATAATTTGAATTTAAATCGAATAGTTTACATTAAATATTTAAAGTTTTGGCTTTTAGGAGCGCTTGAAAATTCCGGAATATTATATTTTAAATCATGTCTAATTTTTAACAATAAATTGTCTATTTTGTAAAATTTTCAGAATATTTAACGTTTTGTAGTTAAATTTATTTTAAAGTTCAATATTTTTCTAGTTAATAGTTTTTAAGAGAAAATTTCTTTTAGTTTTTATTGAATACCACATTTGATCACAAAAAATCTGGAACTGCACTGATTTTTGAACAATTTTACACCAAAAATTTTAACCGGCAACTTCAACCCTTAAAGGCTTTTAAAACAATCACTGTATTTTTAATTATCAATTTTCAAAAAAGAGTTAACTATAACTTGAATAAAATTATTAATGTGATATATAACTAACCTTAGTTTTTCAAATGTTTTGTGTAATCCAAAATGTAATGTCGCTTAAGTGAACGCGCACTCTCACTTTCGTTTGCAGCAGTCGGCCGTTGCTTTTATAAGTCTTAAGACAAAATTCGGCGATGGTTCTGAAGTGGGATCGTTTGTATTTCCATCGGTGGCAAATTCGAAGAAATTTCACAACCATCGTTTTGCCACACGGATGCGACTCCAATATAACGGATCTACAGGGTAATACCGAAACATTGTGTAATAAGTCCACACCGTGATTGTATAAAGTGTATATACACATATTACATAAAAGTTTATGAATCACAGACGTACGAGTAAATGAATCACGCGTATGGAGAAAGGTTTTCTCTTTGGCCAATGACATTATTATTTTACATAAGATTTTTTTATTTACAAATAACAATAAACATTTTTATAACTGGAAGAAATTAAGATCACAATGAATCAAACCCAAACTAATTATTATAATATAATAAAATATATTTTAATATCAGTTTTAATTAATATTTTTTTCAACGATTTCCTATTTTAATTATGAGTTTTTGATCAGCAATAATTTATTAATTTATCAGTTATGTGGGAGAAAAAAAATTAAATGGTAATTTGAACATTTGTCTACATGGAAATACTTTTTTTTTTTTTTTTTTTTTGTTACAATTTATTTTTGTTAATCAAGACTTTAATGGAAATACTGAAACACTGTCCTCAAATACGATGGATTAGTCATAAAATCAAATCAAATAAGAAAAGGGTGAATGTCACAACCGTCCACAGCCGAGAGATGGTTGTGATAGCCATAAAATTAAGGTAAAAAACTAGCTGTAAGTGGAATTCTGTCTTAAGGCAATTAGGGTATCGTGCCTTAAGGCAAATTGCTGGAACTTTCCGTACCAAAAATTATTATTTTTTTTAAAAACGATTAAAATTGAAAAATTGAAAAAAATTTACTTCGAAAAAATAAGATTTTTGAGAAACTATAAATTGGACAAAAAATTACTTTTTTTTTTGTTAAAAAATTTTTTTTATTTTGACATATTTTGGAAGATCTGAACTTGTTTTTCAGAGCAATCGTACTGCTTTAACTGCATAGAGACGAAATATAAAGCGCGTAAGCGCGGCGTCGCTGTCTAACGGGTAAACATTGATACGGAACCCATAGGAAAATAAACAAAATTTATACTTATTGTTAAAATCTCTATAAAATATCTGAAAATTTGATGTGCATATCTCTAATGATCATTTTAGACCGCCAAATGGCTTTTTTTTTTACTTCTATCGTTATATCTCCGAAACCGCTAGACCTGCCTTTATGAAAATTTGATCAATTCTTTATCTTGTCAATACAAGTAAAATGTTTTTTGAATTATTAAAATCGGACGCTCCGTTCTCTTAAAAACTGAGTTACCGTTTTCGGCACTTTTTGCCCCGTATCTCCGGAACGGCTAGACCTGCCTTCGCCAAAAACTAATCAGCACGTCTCCTTATCAATACGAATCGAATGTTTTTTGAATTATTCAAATCGGTTGATCCGTGTTCCCGAAATCGTCGACGAAAATTTGTATCCGCACATACATACACACACGCACACACACACACACACACACACACACACACACACACACACGCACATACATCCATTTTTTCTTAGGTATGCCAAAATATTCAGAAACCTCTGAAACGTAAAGATATATAAAAATTTTCATTTTCGATTTTTTTGCGATTACTATAACTTACCCTACGGGAAGTTAACAATAGCTTAAACAACATAATGGTTCATAACGGTTTTTAGTGGCTGAAAAATGCAACACAATGCAACATAATCATTCAAACAAAGCTCATAAATATAATTCAACAATATATAACACAATATCATTTTTTAAACAAAAAGTCTTTGTGAAATCTTTTGCTTTTTTATTTCTCTTTTGTATTTTGTATTAGTTAAGTTAGATTTTTCTTTTATCTGTTTATATTTCACTCAAAAAGGACAAGAAATACATATCACATAAAACAAAAGTAATTGCTGGTAATTATCTACTAATGTTCAATATAACAAACAAAGTGATCTATTTGTATAAAAGTAACAGTTATTATTACAAGAAATAGAACATAAAAACTTACTTTTGTCTCTTTAAAAGCAATTCGGTCTACAGATCATGTTAATGTAAGGCGCTGACTCAATTTATAACTTATTATATCAAACATACTTCTCTTTTCTTTTTTAACTTCCCGTAGGGTAAGTTATAGTAATCGCAAAAAAATCGAAAATGAAAATTTTGATGTATCTTTACGTTTCAGAGGTTTCTGAATATTTTGGCATACCTTTGAGAAAATTGATGTATGTGTGTGTGTATGTGTGTGTGTATGTGTGTGTGTATGTGTGTGTGTGCGTGAATGTATGTGTGTTCGGATACAAATTTTCATCGACGATTTCGGGAACACGGATGAAGCAATTTGAATAATTCAAAAAACATTCGATTCGTATTGATAAGGAAACGTGCTGTTTAGTTTTTGTCAAAGGCAGGTCTATCTGTTCCAAAGATATGGGGCAAAAAGTGCCAAAAACGGTAACTCAGTTTTTAAGAGAACGGAGCGTTTGATTTGAAAAATTCAAAAAAACATTTTACTTGTATTAACAAGATAAAAAACTGATCAAATTTTTATGAAGGCAGGTTTAGCGATTTTGGAGATCTAGTAAAAAAAGTAAAAAAAATGCCATCTGGCGGTCAAAAATGAACATTAGACATATGCACATCAAATTATCAGATATTTTATAGAGATTTTAACAATAAGCATAAATTTTGTTTACATTCCTATGAGTTCCGTACCAATGCTTATCCGTTAGACGGCGGCGCAGCGCTTACGCGCTTTGATATTTCGTCTTTATGCAGTTAAAGCAGTACGATTGCTTTGAAAAAAAGTTCAGAATTTTCAAAAAATTTCAAAATACATTTTTCTTCAAAAAGTCATTTTTTTTAAAAAAAAGTAAATTTTTGTCAAAAATTTATAGTTTCTCAAAAATCTAATTTTTCAGAGTAAATTTTTTTCAAAAATGTTAATCTTTTAAAAAAAAATAATTTTTGGTACGGGAAAAATTTCATCAATTTGCCTTAAGGCACGATGCCATGCGTCTGATTAGTTTTTGGCTAGGCAGGTCCAGCCATTGCGAAGATACGGAACGAAAAGTGTCAAAGATAACGAAGCATCCAATTTCAATGACTCGAAATTTATTTCATTTGTAATACAAATTTGAACAGCTTAACTTTGAAACAGCTTTAAACAGCTCTTTATTTCGTCAATACAATTGTTTGGAACTTTGCTGTTTACATTTTTGGAAGAGCAGGTTCAACGGTTTGGGGGATCCAATAAAAAAGTAAAAAACACAATTTGGCGGTCAAAACTGATCATTAGATATATGCACATCAAATATTTTATGAAAATTTTAATAATAAGTACAAACTTTGTTTACATTTTTATGGGTTCCGTACCAATGTTCATATGTAAGACTGAGACGCGGCGCTTACGCGCTTCTATATATCGTCTCTAAAACAGATACGCTGCGCGATTGCTTTAAAAAAAAGTTCAAAATTTTCACAACAATTTTTTAAATATAAAGTAGAATTTTTTTTGAAAAATTTCAAAGATCTAATTTTATCAGTTTTCAAAAAATTAT
Organism: Ctenocephalides felis; assembly: GCF_003426905.1. NCBI lineage: Eukaryota > Metazoa > Arthropoda > Insecta > Siphonaptera > Pulicidae > Ctenocephalides > Ctenocephalides felis. The sequence goes on along the minus strand of NW_020538040.1, from coordinate 79,086,039 downwards.
AAATATTTTTTTACAAAAATTAATTTTTGGTACGGAAGTTCCAGCAATTTGCTTCAAGGCACGTACCAGTAGTAATTATAATAATTTTAAATTTGTTGTTTTGATAAATTTTATTATTATGCGTATGAGATGTCACGCCTGTAAATGTTTATAGGTACTGTATATACTGATCTACTCCTTATATTTATAGAATATTATATTTTGGGAAAAATACGGCACAAGGCTGAAAATTTCTATTTACGATCGCGCAAGTTTTGCTATTTTCGTGGATAGTATAGGTATAGTACTATCATATCAATTTAATTCGACAAACTTTCAGACTCTAATAACAATAGAGATGGAGATCAGTGAATTTAACATTTATGTTTGTGGCAATGTTTTAATAACAATCATTGACCATTGTTTCATATCAAGAGTAAAATTATATATTCAAAGTACTAATTGGTGAAATTTCACATGCTTATATAACTAGTAGCAGGTTTTATCATACTAAAAAAATCAGATATAGATGTAATCATTACTTGCACTAAACATTTCACCCGTTTACAAGAAATTCTTGAAAGATTTTTATATCTTTCATTGTCTTATATTTTCACATCTAAACATAAATGCATACAATCTCATAAGTGAATGTATATATACAGATTTATAATAACGTATTCCTTAGTTAAAAACTACTCCTAACTACGATATACTATGTTTTCTAGAGTTTTTTATCTGTACTTTGTAAGTTTTAAAACACAAATAATCGTTTGGATTTTGTAATAAATACATGATTTGATAGATTGAAAATTTTTCCACTGTACTAAAATGCAAACGAAAACCATGTTATTTTTCCACGATTGCCAAGTTTGAATCATTAAAATGAACATCTGTTGCTTGATATTGGAAATATATTTTTATTTATTTATTTATATATTTTGTTTTTAAATTAGGTTTTTTATAAACTTATAAATCATAAGCTACATTAATCGATATATATATTGTATATATAGTATTTATAGCGTAGCGTAATATAGTATAGCTAATAGTTTCATAATTTATATAATTCAACATTCTAAAAGTTAGATATTCTTAGCAAAGGCGGATTGAGATTTTCATAGACTTCAATAAAATATATATCGACAAAATATATATTTAGACAAAAAAATTGAATTACTAATTTCATGTTTTCTCGTTTAACGCCAAATTTAGAAAAAGTATGTGAGCCGATTTTTGACCATTCGCCGATGTTTTCTCAAAAAGGACTGAACCGATTTCACACATTTGAAAGTAATTAGATGTAATCCTGACGAACGGCTAAGTTGAAAACTATTATTTCATTATATCGTATAGAAATAGTACTGATTACTTTTTGGCAAAGATTAGTCGGGTTGTTTCTTCATAATTGATCGTCAAATTTTTTTTTTGTGATTTTTATGAAACCTTGTATGGCGATAAAGTTCTCTGCTCAATGAACATACTAAAATAGCAGTATGTTATTAATATTATAATTGCATTATAATCTTCTACAGCCATTAGGTACACTTCTAAATCACTCATAATTTGCAGATGGTTTTCTTATTGATTAAGTTGATTGATTATTTACACTAGTCAAGAAGTTCATGTCTTGAGGCAAAATATCATTTATAGTTTAGTTTTCCGATTTTTGAATGCAAACTTGTATAGGTTTTTCTCGATTTTACTCTAAACGATATTAGCTATCTCAAAATAATGTATGAGACTAATATTCGCAATATGATAACGAATAGAAATAAATACAGTTTGATAAGTGTCTGTACTTATTTTTTTTGTTTGAATTTTTTCAATTTTTCGTAAAAAACGAAATTGTGACATGTGAAACAAAACGACCAAATTTTGACCATTTATGAAATATTTCGTTTAATTGCATTTATGTTACATGCCTCAATACGAGGTATCAAATTAATTAAATATTGATACATACTTAAAATATATAAATACATATAAATACATAAAAAGTGCGCGTAAGGATCACACGCGATTGAAGCAAAACTTATTTGCTACTGTATAAAGCAGCAATTTTAAGTTAAGTTAAAATAAATACATCATATAACAATTTTGAATAATGTTTATTAGTAACACTCGTGATGCACACATTTATTCATGTCAACCTTACACACATTTATATAATGATAAATTATAAATTATATATTTATAATAGTATGAAAATATGTACAATATTTAAAAACAATAATGTAATTAGAGTCATACTTCAACTATGACATGATCGGTTTGTCATTGTAATTAGCATTTAGAAATGAACTTTTATTAGAAAAATGAAGTAATTGCTGATTAATAAATTCTTTGATATTTGTTCAAACAGTGATTATGTTAAACAACGCCTAAACAAATATTGTTTTTGCAAATTCACTCATCATGTAATTGTGTTTGAAGAACTTCATGTAATTAAAATTAACATACATTCATTGACTGCTTGTATTTTTTTTTACTCTTTGCTGGCGATATAATCTCATTTTTCGAACAGTTGTAATATCTGTTTTGCCTAAATATTTTCCATTTTAATAACTTCAAAGGTTTATAGAAACTACGAATAATATAGAAATAATTTCTAATCAATAAACTTACTTATTATTAATCTTATTAATCAATATTTTCAAAGAACAGGGTAAAATATTCTACTGATTCAGGCATTTTTCATTAAATTAAGATTAGTACTACGATGTAACTTTAAAATGTTCATTTATCTATTTCGATTTTCTTGTTGGTATCGGTACGCATACAACGTCGATGCCGGTACGCATACAACGCTGATGCCGTTACGCAAACAACGACAGATCTCTATTCACATACGCGACGACTAATCACAATCGACCCGTATAGAAATGATATCATCAAGAGCGAAAGACGAATCATTGGCACTCGACTCTGCCGTAACGCACTTTCGTTGCATTTGTACGGATTTACACCCTAGTCGCGCCTAAAGAAGTTTTACTTCAAAATCTGTATGGTAACAAAATATATAAATAAAATATTTATATTCAATTATTGGTCCACCCAAGTTTTTGAACCAGCTTAGGTGGGAGACTGAGACTGATGCTTAATCATTTTTGCCCAATTTAATTAATAGCTGTGTAGATTTTGTTTTGTCTATAATGAAACGAAAACAAAAACTATTTATTATTATTTCTTCACTGCCTGACATATTTATAAATACGTATGTTCAAACAAGACTTTAATATGAAGATTGACCAAGTCAGTTCTTCGTATTAAAGTCAAATGTTTAAAAGCAATTTGGAGTGTATTGAAAGTGGTAAATAACATTTACGTATCAGATTAGTTAATGGCTTCTGCGAACTGTGTATGGATTCTGTTGTGCATCGTTTTGCAATCGGTGTCGGATACATTTCGAGGCAGATACGTGGAATATTAGCGAATATGATTGGTTAATCAGTACAAAATAATGGAAGAAAAAATACCAATTAATGTTTGCTTCTCTCTATTTTTATATTAATTCGCAGAGTTTATTATAGAGATCATTAGGTACATCACTCACTCACTTGTAATCACATTATACGCGGTTTGTTTATAAATAAATTGCTTAATTAAAAACTAGCGCAAAATACTTAAAATTAGTAAACTTGCAGCAAAATTTTAATGTTGAATTTTTATGATAAACAACTCTAAGCTCAATAATAGTAGATAATACATACTTTTACGTTTACAATGTTTTATACTCGCAATAACTTCAAAATCTTTTTTCTACTAGATGCGAATAAAAACACCCATCGTCAGAAATTTGATAGCCTTTAGCTGAATCTTAAAGCAAGCGCAATTACTTTGAGGAAAATTTTAATAGATTTATTTTCATTAGTTAATTGTTCAGAGGAATAAGGATTTTTAACTTTCCGTAGTTAGTTACAGTAATTGTACAAAAATCGAAAATGAATTTTTTTACGTTTCAGAGGATTCTGAACATTTTGGCATGCCAGAAAACCTGGATGTGTGTGTATGTGAGCATGTATGTATGGATACAAGATTTCGAACGCACAGATCAACCGATTTGAAATATTTAAAATATTTGATTCTTATTGAAAGGGAGACATGCAGATTGGTTTTTGGCAAAGACAGGTCCAGCCGTTTCGGAGACACGGAGCAAAAAGTGCAGAAAATGGAAATACACTTTTTATGAGAACGGGGTATCTAATTAGTATGATTAAAAATGTTCGGTTCGTATTGATGGCGAGATGTGTTGATTAGTTTTTGGCAAAGGCAGATCTAGCCGTTTTAGAGATAAGGAGCAAAAAGTGAAGAAATAGCAGTTATTGAAAGAACGCATTATCTGATTAAAATGATTCAAAAAACATTTTGCTTGTGTTGACGGTGTGAAAAAATGATTAGTATTTGTGAAAGACTACAATTTTTATCTTTATTGTTATAATAATTCTTATATTTCTCTTTAATTTTCATTTCATTTTAATAGCTTTTATCATTTTCCGTAGTTTTTTATTTGTGTCGAAAGTGCTTATTTCATTGATTTGTTTCTATTTCTTTTTATCAATTTTTATATAAATGTATCATTATGAATTGAAAGTCTTTTGAATTATTTAAATGCCGCGTCTTCAACGCGTGTGAATAACTATTACAAGCATAGTGTAAAAATAAATAACATTGGATTTGTTTTTGCAAAAATGTTAACTAATAAGGAACTTGTTGTCACTTGTCGGTATGCAAAGTGCTTTCTTCATTTTCTTGTTCCGGTTTGCGCCTTGATGCAATTTATTATTTCTTATCACTTTCGCTTTTCGCTGTTGCCCTGAACAAAATGTTTTGCTTTTATTGAACTATCATTTTGTATTGTATTATTTGATATTATAGAGTAGGGCGGGGTACAAAAGTCCAATTATACTGTGAAAACCAAAACAAATAACACATATGAAACAAACAACTACCTAACTATGTTCAGTTATAATACCTAGCTAATTCAGTATTATGAAACTAAGTTTTATTTGCTGTTTTTTAAAAATTTGTTATTTGGTCCATTTTACACCATAGGTGGGATAAAATCGTAGTCAGAGGGCAAACAGATCTAATGTATTAGTTTTAATTTTAAAGAAATTTTGCGAAATTATAGCCACATCATTAAACCAATATAAAATATAAATTTTATTGGTGCATTTTTACAGAGATAACACTGTATTAAAGTTGGTCTGGTATTTTGTCAGAAATATTTATCAGCAGAGTTGTAATAAGTATTAATTTAATTTATCTCTTATAAAAATGCTTTTTTAACGTAATTTACTCTATAAGTATTATTTTTATTGTTTATACCTCTGCCAGGTTATAAGTTTAGTGGTTCTTTTTATCCCACCCCCGTGTAAGAATCCAACTTAAAATTAACAATACTTTTTATAAAACATTTAAATAACATATACTTAAAAATTATGTTAAGGTCTCGTCAACTAAACAACAGTGCACACAACCAAAAAAACTAACTACAAAGGAAAATACTTTTGTTATGGATTTTCAAATATTGCCATGTATCTCTCAATAGAGACGTCGTAAGAAATAAGGTAATGGCACAGCTTTTGCCTTCTTCTGTGATATCGGTGGTGGACCTTTTTCCCCGCGGACCTTTAAGCCCAGTTTTACCCTACACAAGTTATAGACTATTTAAGGAGTGTGAGAATCCTATTGTTTTATTTTTTTTTCAAAGTAATTCGGACGTTAAATTTATAAAATTTGATATAGAATAATATAGATCAAATATAGAATAATATAGATAATTAAATTAATTTGACGATAATGTGGTATGAAGCAAAGAAAAGAATGTTTTCTAAAATAAATTGTTTAGATGTAAAATAAACATAAATTTTATAAATTGCTCAGGTACATTGAGAATTAACATGATAGTAAATTGCAAGGTTACAATACATACTATGCACTATAATCGGTCCCTGAAAAGCATATTTGATAGGACATCTCACGAAAGACTGCTGATTTTTGCCAGATGTTAAAACTGAAAGACTTTGCTTTCTCTTGATTTTTTAATTCGATTTTAAACTTTATAAACTAAAATTTAAATTGCTTGAAAGGTAAATAGATTTTTTTTTGATATTTATGGGGAATAAGATCATATGTTGAATTGATTAATAAAACACCAAAGAAAATATTGACTAGTTCTAATTTAGACATTAGATATTATTGATTTATATTTTCCGTTCGCTCAATAGCCTGTTCACACAAATACCAGTTTTGTTGAGAATTTATTGATATTTTATGTGGAATAAGATCATTTGTTGAAATTTATAGAAACACTAAACAAAATATTATTGACTTATATTTTCCGTTTACCCAATAGCCTGTTTACAAACATAATCGTTTTGTGAACATAAACAATTCACTAGTCTAATGCAATATAATTAAGTAAATTATGTTTAATTCTTAATGGTTATTAAAATATATCGACGATACGAAACGGAATCCAATCGAGCAAATAGGTCAACTGAACTGTTTCAAGACGTATTTGTGTAATCTAAATCTAAAATAGATTTATATAGCTTCTATCTCCGTATTACTCATTTTAATGAAGTAAATTGTTTATTAAATCCTCGTTTGATTAATCAAGCCTGAGTTTCAACTAATAACTAAGTTTATTTATTCCTAAAAAATATATAAAGCATAGAATGTTTTCCTCATTGCTGTCCAATTTGTGCTCGTTGGAGAAAACTTATAAATGACTATATGTTTTGACAATTTGAGCATGGATATAAATTTTGTAATACAAAATTTTAATTTAGGAGGAACTTTTCGTAATTGTGTCTCTAACGTAATTTTGGCTAAATTTGTTTTGTGGAATCTTATTTGGCTTTATTATTAATCATATTCGGTCCAAGAATTAGTATACATTGTATAAGGTGATTTTATATTTCTATATTTTATGATTCAAAATCGATTTTAAGACTTTAATTTATAGGGTAGAGCGAGTTTTTAAAGTCCGCGAGTAAAAAGGTCGACCATCATTATCTCAAACAAAAGTAAAGTTAATTTTTTTAACAACAATATTCAAGTAGAGGTAAAAAGATGACCAACCATCACCTTGATTCTTACAAGTATTAATAATAAATTATTTTCGTTGTTCTTAGAGTCCTTAATACAATTTTTAAGTATACGTTATTTAATTGTTTTATAAGATGTATTGTTAATTCTAAGTTGGATTCAACAGTTTTTTCATATAACCTTCATAAAAGCTTAAACGTGTATGTGGTAAAAAAGACCAACTGAACTTTTACCATGGCAAAGGCGTGAACAATAAATAATAGTAGATAAAAAAGTAAATTAAGTTAAATAAAGCAATTTTACAAGAGACAAATTAAATAATAGGTATTCCAACTTTGCTGATAAATATTTATGACGAAATATCAGATCAAGGTTATAAACCGTGATCTCTCTGCAAAATGCGTTTTGCATTGGTTGAATAATGTAGTTGCTATTTAGTAAAATAGCTTTAAAATAAGAAATAAGACTCTGGATGTCCCATTTTACGCCGCCTATAGGCAAAACAGATGACAAATGCGTTGTTGATTTGTTTTTGTTAAAGATCGGCAGGGTTGGTTTTTGCAATTTTTTATGATGAATTTGATGAAACTTTGTATACCACATGCTAATGCAACAGCTAATTGTAATTTTTGTTGATTAAGTCGATTATTTACATATGTCGGGATGTTCATGCAACTTGCCTTAAGGCATAATGCTGTTTACAACAAGTTCTTAAATTTAATTACACTAAATTATTTATTTTTTCTTACAATTTATCAACGGGAAGTTTTCGCAAGTCGCTAATGAGCAATATGTTATCTTCATCTAGCTTCTGCATCATATTACGATGGGATTTTTGCCAAGTGGCACCGACAGCTAATTTCAGTTTTTATAATGAAATTTTTAATTAATCATTTTTATTTTTGTTAATACATTCACTATACAAGCTATATAGTTCTTGCATAGTAGAACTTTTAATTTTGGGTAAGTAAGTTACAAGTTGTTGAAATTCATTCGACATGTTAGCATTCTTAAACTCTTAGAATTACAAGAATAATATTATTGATGGGTATTTGTAAAGAGCTTGTTTTATTTATATACAATTTACAAAATACTGAAAATTATAATAAAGTAAATACTGAATATTAAAGTAAATATTAAATACTACTACTGAACGGACAGACATAGCGATATATTAGGTTGTCAAATATCTCCCTTCCGCTTTTTTGCTCTTGGTTTATAATACAAAAAGGCGGAAGGGAGATATTTGACAACCTATTATTTTCAGATTTTTTTATCATTATCAATAAAATTTCTAATAATCTAAAAAATACAACAAAAATTAGAATTACAATAATTTAACTTATAGTGTTGAATCTTGGAGTGAAGTTTGAAACACATTATGTCCATGGTACATGGACGACATCCGTACATACAGCATGTGATGTGGATGTCGTCAATGGACGACATCCGTAGCGAGAGAGTTAATTTTTTCATTTGAATCTATTTCATATTGGATGTTTAATGATTAAACATGGTTTTTAAACAATTTAAATAAAATTTATATCCTATGAACTGAATAACAAATTTATTGAGATTATAATCAACATATTAATGCCTTCAAATATACGTAATTTTAAATCGTGTTAGCTTATAATATGTACTTAACGGTTTTATTTTTATTGATTTATTTATCTTGTTTTATTTCATATGAAACCTTATGATTTTGTGATAGATTGTATTGTATTTTGTGATAGATTGACATGATAGCAGTAATTGCACTGTAATTTTACTAATTATTACCTCGAAATTGCGCATACAGAATTATTTCAAATATCTGCACTCGTGCCATTGATTATCCAAATAGTGAATGATTTAAATTATAAATTATATATTTCTTTCATGAAATAATACTTATGAAAACTTGCGTAAAATGTTTGGTATCGATTGTTTTGCACATATGGTGCACGAATGTTCCTCTTCCTAAAATTAGATTATTATTTCTTTTACACTGTTGAGAGCAACATATGTACAGAGCTAAATGAGAGATCTGCAAGGCTTTTCCATATTGCATTTTGGCGATTACAGGTAATGTGCTTCATGTACATGAATTCCTTTTGGTTTCATTTGATCAGGCTTGGGTATCGAATATTGCTCAATATTGTTATGGTTTTCGAAGATCTACATGAAATATGGGAGTTCTTCAATTTTATGCTTTCCAATATACTTATCGAAGTGCCCACGAATGAACACACAAAATTTATGCAATAAGTAATAGCCTTTTAAAGCATGATTTAAAACTCTGGCTTCTTTTAACTTAAAAGAAATATATGTGTATTTGCGATACGTAGTTATAGAATTGATTAAAACTCTCCTTCGATTAACTCAGGTTGTTGGGTTATAATTCAACCCTTGTAGCTGAGGACTGTATTAAACACTGATTTGTTTTGTATTTGTTGCAGTTCTTATCACAATCACTGATTTGTTACTAAGTTACAATGCAAGAAGATATATTTATTGATTATTCATTATCCATGTTGTTTCGCGGGCTTTCCTTTTAGAAGTGAACAATTAGTTACATCGAACTCTCCGCTACCCACTCTACCATTGGTAGTAACCATTCCGTGTAAAAGCTCAATGCCATTAAGATTGTCACCTTCATGGCCAATATAATAAAACGAAAATACGTCCGAACAATATGGATAGGCTAGAATACCATATTAAGCTTTTCGTTTCAGAAGGGCCTCAATGTTTGAAAAGATATTTCAAATACATTAGAGTTAACTGATTTCACATCAGTAACATATAATGAATAAGCTAATTATATCTTTTCTATTTACCAACAAACCATATGTTTTGGTGGTAAATAAGTCGTTGATGAGTGAGGAAAACTTTGCAATTGGCAACATTGAATTATCGTAATGAAAAGATCTACATAAAATTACGACATGACGCAAATTTTTGATCACCCTGCCTCTGCTTCTCATGATTTTACCAAAATAGCTGACTAACACATGTATGTGTGCACTTGAAAATTCGCGCAAACTTCTAGAAGTAGATCTTGCGCATGTTTATAATATTATATATATATATATATATATATATTTATATATATATATATCTATAGATATAGATTTACCGATACAAATAGATTTCACGAATCTTGTTTCTTAAAGAACTTCTTTAGTCTTGAAATAGCCGGCGCGTGATATAAGTCGTTCGAACCGATCAGCATCGAAATTTTGAGTCGCGCTCAAATAGTTTGGGTGTTTTTGCAATAAATATTTTAGGTGTATTATCTAAATCAATATCTTAAAATTCATTGCAAGTTACTGTTGTTAAAAATTATTAATTAGTAATTTAGTAATTACTCATTAACCTAATCATTTTTGCTTCAGACCTTTTATTTTGTTTTACATATAATTCTAAATTTTATATTTCTTCTAATTGCGCATTGTGATTTATTCATTAAATATATATAAGACATAAAAATACTGTTTATCTTATTAAATTATAGTTAAATTTCAGTGTGCACATAACAATGGCAACATTTTACACCTACAAAACGTCGTACACCACGGATCACGGAAATAAAATGGATGATTCTGCAACACTTTGGGTAAGATTTTATATTGAACTAGTTGTACCCGATCACAACACGTTGCTATAAATATAAATTTGAAAAAATCAAAAAAACTCAACCAATGCATTAAAAAAAGTGTTAGTTAAAAAAACTCTTAATAAAATTATTTTTTTTATGTAAAATTGAGCTTTTTTATAAGTCAAAAAATCTCAACGAAATTCAGTCAAAGATGTTTACTAATAGAATTTGAGGTGAAAAATAATCTAATTACTATAATTAAACTTTTATAATTCTTACGAAATATGGGTTTGTGGCAAGAGGGTTATATGTAAAATGTAGGGTTATATGTAGTTTTTATACACGCATTATATAAAAAAATGAATTGACTCAAAAAAAAAAAAATCGGGAATGTGCAACCCCTTACCACTACCACGCGGTTTCAATGAACTTATGCGAAAACCTGTCCGGGGATGTACCAAACAGTTTCCCAAATTATCACGGCGATTGGATGTATGGTTTATGAATATATTGGACATACCCGGCAGACAGACATACAATCATTTTTATATATTTAGATTGACATTGTTTTTAAAATATTGTCTGAAATTATCAAAATCTTAGATGTTGGTGATGATGTGTATTACAATACTTACAAAAATGGCTAATCAATATTAAACATTCAAGCAGTTTATTTGGAATCCTTAAATAGAATATTCAAAAAGATGATTTTAGAGATTACTTAGCTAAACTGTTTCTTGTTTAATCTTATTAGATTAAACAAAAACAAAAGCAAATAAAGTATTTTTATTCCATTTATACTACCAAATTTGGAATGCAAACATTGAGTTCTGTTTAACTAATTCTAAGTTTTAAAAAAGTATGAATTTTACCTGGAGTTTATAAATATTTCTTAATATATCAAATAATGATATTGCTTAATTTCGATTGATTTTTATGGAATTCCATTATTTCTATGGAACGTTATCAATCAAAATTATTTTTGATATATTTATTTTGATATTATTTTGATATATATAAATATAAATATATAATATAGGGTAGAGTGGGGTTTAAAGTTTCGCTGTTAAAACGGTCCACCACCGATATCTCAAAGACCAGTAAAGTTAAGAATTTTTTAACAACAATATTTGAAAGAAGAGGGTAAAAGATAACCAGCCATCACCATGATTTTTAAGACGTCGCTATCGGGAGACAAACGGCTGTGTTAGAAAATCCATAACAAAAATATTTTCTTTCTTTGTTCTTCCGTTCCAATAATCATATATTGGTTGTGAGCACTGTTGTTTAGTTTACGAGATTATAATATAATTTTTTAGCATACGTTATTTAATTGTTTTATAAGATGTATTGTTAATTTTAAGTTAGATTCAATCTTTTTTTATGCAACCAATAAAAAAGCTTGCATCTGGGTGTGGTAAAAAGGATCAACTGAACCTTTACTTTGGCATAAAAAATATGTAACAAAATGTTCAACGGTGGTATATGGCAATTTTTCTAAGCAATTGAGTAATAACGTTAGTTTATTTTTCTTTTACTATAAATATGATAAAAGAAGTAAAGAGTTGGATGTTTTAAAGGGTCACATTCCAATAGCGTTTTAAGCAATTGAATTGATATTTTGGCGGCTTGCAAGCGAAATTCGCTGTGAAGCAATAGTTTGTAAAAATAACTAATCGCGAGGCAGTATGTATACATCATCTGCACGAACATACTCGTATAAGACAACTAACTAAACAACGATGAAACATGAAGCTAACAAATTACAGCGCAGAATTCAATGTTTTGGTATTAATTTGGACAAGTTTAATATGATATATTGTTATACAACTTACATTTTTGAAAAATCATATAAACAACTTACTTAAATACAAAGTCAAAAAATAAACTATTAAAAAAGAAAATTTTACAATTCTTGTTTTTTTGATTCATTGGCGTGATTCCTTGATCTTTACCTATATTTTTTAGTCATTGCATTATGGATATTGTTTTAAAAATCTAAATTACTAATTTAATTTTAAATATTTTTTATTTTTGTTAGAATCATACAATTAGATTGTAATTATAAATTTTAATTACATATAAATAACGTTTCTAGGAAAAGTGTACTCATTTTAGTACTTGTAGGTTTAATACACATACATTGTTATAATATATACATTTAATTTTCAAGCACATTTACATTACGATGATTGAAATAGCTATTATAGATATATAGTTAGAAAGTTATATTTTTGACTTTTTATACAAATGTTCAAAATAGACCTAATTTATACTTTTATTTTTGTTCATGTGTCTTTTTTATGTTTTTTGTTTATCCTACTGTTTAGTTTTCTTACGTTTTTCATTTCATTCTATCAAACAAATTTTTAAAAAATTATTTGTAAATTATTTGTGGAAAAAAATTCAAAACGTTGAAGCAAATCTATCAATGAACATGGGCGTGTATTCTCATTTTTTATGTAAGAAAATCAAACCATACTGCCTTTGATTTTTTTTAAATTTTGATAATAATGAGATTTTAACTGATTTTTAGCAAAAAGTGTTAACATAGCACTAGTAAACGCATTTAATACATTTTTTTAGTTGTGACGTTATTTTTAATTGTTTTTTCGTAAGTGGTTTTATGAAAAAGTGAATGAATTCGAATTTTAATATTTTCTCAAACTAATTAATTTATTTATTAATTATTCATTATTTTATTAGTTCTTTTACATATATATTAGTTTTGGCTAGAAATGTCACCGCTGAAACTATGTACTATATAAACTGTGTACTCCTTATATTTTTAGAACATTATATTTTGAGAAAAATACGGCACAAGGCTGAAAATTTCTATTTGTGTTCGCACAAAATTTGCTATTTTCTTGAGTAATACTGTAATACCATGATGTCAATATAATTTACAAGAGCAATAAACTATTATATAATCATCTTAGCAAAAGATAAAAAAAATAATAATTATATATGCTTGTAAATAAACAATTTGCTTTGTGAGAATATTCTGAAAAGAAAAATAACAAAATCAAATTTGAATTACATTTTGCAAGATATCCAGCAACATTTGACAGTTTTTTTAAGATAGGAGATGACATTTTCTAAAAATTACTATACTAGTGCTTATAAATTAGGTATATGTATGGAATTATATGGCACGAGTAACTACTTTTACAGTATTAATCAGTTCATAATATGTTTTCGAGTGATAATATTCTTCACTGGTATCTAATTAAAAATATATCATCAGCAATAAAAAACCTAATAAAAATATATCAAATATGGATAGACCAACCTGTCTTCTGAAAAGTGATTTTGTGAAGAAGTCATTAGTAACAGTTCACAGAACTGTTAAGTTCTAATTGCTATTCAAAAATAAATAATAAAACAATTAATTGGTATCTTCGTTCAACTGCCTGTCAAAAACGCAAATTCTTTATTTTTTAAATCAAAGACAGTATATGATTAATGCATTTACAGCTAGAGTCAATTTTCCATTATAATTTTTGTGTTTATATTTCGATTATAAGGAAGGTGTTACTTTTGGCAGATATTCACGGATGAAAAAATATACGTGGGCAGCAAATGCATTATATTGCTGCAGTTTGCCAGTGTTTTGACGCAATTACGGGATATGAGCCAAATTAAACCGACTGTCTTGATGCATATATTTTGAAATGTCAATTTTGTTTTATTATCAATGACTTGATTTCAATGCAAAATTGACTATTCCGATCGAAAGAAAATCGTTAGTTATTGCAATGTCAGTTAATTAAAACAACGTAATATCAACATGTCTATTTTAGATTAAATGATACATTTTAATGTATTAAATAAAAATCTATTAGTTTTCTTTGTATTGGTGGCTTGGTATATACGTTTATTTTATTAAATACTAGCTGTACCAATTCACGCTTCGCCGTGTTTTACTTTCAATTAAAAATTTAAACCAAAATGCATATGTGTGATATCTAGTCCTGTCCACCCGTTTACATGTCAACCTGTTTATCAGTCTACCAATTACCTGTTCAACAATTTACTTGTCTACCAATTTACCTGTCTATCAATTAGTCTACCTACCAGTTGTCATATCGTCCATTTTATTTATCTTCGAGTTTATCTGTCCACCATTTTACCCATTTACCTGCCTGCCATTTCATCTGTCTAAATGTGTATGTAAGCATGTATAAAATTTTGTATATTTTTGAAAATGTTGAAAAAAACATGCTGGAAATTTTGAAATTTGTTTGAACCGTATAAGTGAACTTTAGAAATTAAAAATCTTGATACGGAACCAAAAACAATGTAACAAAATTAGTTCACATGTTTAAAATCTCTATAAAATATCTGATAATTTGATATGCATATGTCTAATGATCATTTTAGACCGCTAAATATCATTTTTTTTTACATTTTTTTCTGTGTCTCCGAAACCGCTAGAGCAGCCTTTCTAAAAATTTAATCAATTCTTCATTTTGTTCAAATTAAATCATTCAAATTAAAAAATTCAAATTAAATCATTCAATTCGGGCGCTCCGTTGCTTCAAAAACTGAATTACCATTTTTGGCACTTTTTGCTCCGTATCTTCGAAACGGCAGGACCTGCCTTAGATAACAGTGAGTGCTTGTAATTTAATATGAACTTTATATTATAGCAATGAAGCTCAAATTGATTCTACGTTTTTGTTAGAAAACGTTTGTATGTGAAAAAAGGGCAGTTTTTAGAGTTTTCCCGGCAATTATTCGTTTTTTTCTCGCCGTAAGAACCATCTTTGGACTTCAACATACATGTTAAAAAAATAATTGGCCAAATTGGTCCAGGCGTTATTGAGTTATGCGCTTACCAACACATTCTGCGATTCATTTTTATATATAAGATTATTACTTTATAAAAGTTGTATATGATACATTTTTATAATCATATTTCCAAAATAATATATTTTTTTTACTAATTTTGGTATTGGTAATTAAACAGTAGGGTAGGGCAGGACATAAAGCTCTAATTTGACTTTGATCTAAACCAAGGGCGAGCAACCTTTTTAACCCATGGGCCAATTTGGTTTTCAAAATTTTATGGCGGGCCGCACGTAATTTATATATATACTAGCTGACCCGGCGAACGTTTAGCCACCGAAAATATTTTTAGAAAATCATTGGTATTAGAAATGACTAATTCTGAATGTATAAATATGTGGTATATAAATGAAAGGGGCAGCTAACACATATTACATTGATAATTTACCCACTACAACGCTAAAATACTAACATACATATTCGAATTAAGTTATGCTATGCTTAGCAAAACGAGTGAGATTTCAATAACTCTGAAAATAAGTTTACGTTTTCTCTCAAAAACAGTTTTATCTTCAGATTTTAATATTAAATTTCTAATTTTTTTGCTAGAATTGTGCCTTCTGCAAAACATTCAAAAACTATGTACTTTTAATGCACATCGGAAAATATTTGTGCAGTAGGATAAGCCTGCAAATCAGTTAGTTTTATCGGAGGTAACCATTTCATTGCCAATATCTAAGAATTTAATTGGTTTTAAAATATTGCAGCGAATAGAGCGGATAAATTCAACCCTTTTTATAATCTCAGAAAAATCTTGATTGAATTTCAATTAAAAAGGTTCACAAAAAAGACGATAATAGTTAATTGATCGATTACCGAGCTAAATAAAAAATGATTGGACTACTAAAATGACTATAAAATAATGAAAATTTGAAGTTGTATGTAGTTTTCCATTCCGCAAGAAAAGATAAAGAACAAAATTAAAAAAATTGTTACGGTCGTACAACCCATGATAAATATAAATTGATTTTTCTTTTTGAATAAAATTGAAGCTTTTTCAAAAGTCTGAACTAAAATTAGGTCAAAAGATTTATTGACTGAGTGCGGGAATAATGTAACTGCAACAGAATTACAAAATTGCCACAAGATAAGAACAAAAATACAAAATTGAAAAAAGTATATATTTTATATACATACGAGTGTATACTATAAGTGTTTATAAATAAAAATACAAAATAAAAACAAATAATAGTTAAACAGAAAAACTAATTTACTTGAAAACTTAAGAAATTTGGAATTGCTTTTTTATATAAGCTGATCAATATCAGCCGTTTTTTTTAAATTTTGTTATTTATTTTATTTTTTTAATATGGAAAGTAGCAACACGTATGCAGCTTTGATATGTTTTACTCAGTTTTGATAGGTGGTATTTTTTATGAATTTCATGGTTGAAATTAACACAGGTCCACAAAAAAAGTTGTTTGGATCGGGTCGATGTACTTTTACTGCTGAGTATATATATATATATATATATATATATATATATATATATATAATATGGAAAAACATTTAAAAACTTATACCTATATAAATTTAATTATGGCTTATTTTTAAATTATAAATAATCTAATATTTATTTAGTGCATTGAATTATCCTCTATATAAATCAATAAAGCCATAACAAAAAAAATTATAATCATATAATTATAATACAAACAAAGCTGTTTCGTTGTCTTAAACTTACACATTTGATATTTGAAATTATTGACTGAATGCGATACACAGTTTTGTGATTGACTATTTATTATCTTATTGATCGTTATTATAATCAACATGAAAAATGGTTTATTAATATTTCTGTAAATTTTATTATAATTATATTTCATTTGATATTGATATCAAATATAATTTTTGTAGTATACCAATTTACCAGTCTATAATAAGCTTAATGAGTAATTACTTCACTATTTGTTTATTAAACATTTTTCATGAAGTAATTATAATTACTATAGTATATATACTTCTACCCAGATTTTCCGATCTTTTTAGTGACCTAACAGAACTATTTGCAGCAGACTATTGTTATTGCAATAAATTGAAACAAAAAACATTGATCACAAATTATTAAACTAAATCTTACAATCCACCATCTTATTACAGTGCCAGCAACAACGCCCAATCGATTATTGTTTTGAGTTTTAGAATGATATAATTAATCATGTATAAATTGAAACAATAAGTCCAATATTTATAGTTATACATAACGAGCTATTAATAGTTATTAAAGTAAACACATGCATATTTTATATCGTTCGACTCTTACTTAATTTCCATTATATAGTAGACGTCGAGCGTATTTATTTTAAAATTTCGCTTTATTTATGGAACTGAAATCCGTATAGCCATCAATAAATGTAAATCATTGACTATTATCTAACTGGAAAATTAGCTATTTGTTTCAAAATAATTTATAAATTGGCTTTAACTTGAGATTTTGTTGGCATTTCATTAATGTTATTATTTGAATTGTATTATTTATATAACCAAAATTGATAGTCCTGCAACAGATTTGTTTTTCAGCAAATGTTAGTATTTTTATAAAATAGAGTATGAATTATATTTTAGTATGTCTTCCTAAATATATGAAAACAAACTAATATTTATTTTTCTAACAATTCATAAATTTTATGTATGATGATTTCCATCATTTAACCTATGTGAAATATTAAAGATTTTGTTGTTTACCGTATATAGCATACTCAAAAATTGTAAGATTTATTTGGATTATCATTCTTTTCATACATACGAT
The DNA here is from genome assembly GCF_003426905.1 of Ctenocephalides felis. Taxonomy (NCBI): domain Eukaryota; kingdom Metazoa; phylum Arthropoda; class Insecta; order Siphonaptera; family Pulicidae; genus Ctenocephalides; species Ctenocephalides felis. Next base: position 79,067,821 of record NW_020538040.1, on the reverse strand, counting down.
TCACAAATATCTACTTATTTTTTACATATAATGGCTTATAATGTAAATAATAAAAAATTAAGGCATCAAAATGTTTTGATACAATTTCAACAAATTTGAAAAAGGATTGCTAGGCGGCTATTATAATTTAAAAAAAAGCCTAGAGTTACCCTCGAAATAAAAAGATATAAAATACTATGTTGAAAATAATTTCGATCGTATTAGATAATTCCAAAAAGCATGGCCAATTTTGTAGTCAACTTGGAAAGATAACTATTAGAAATTAGACTAACTAATTATGGGACCTCCTGGAAGGGTGTAATCTGATTTAGCATGGATTCGAAAGACCAGTAACAACTATCACCATTTCGAAGAACAAAAACAAATATTATAAGAAAATTTGGTGTTATTATCTATTTAAGAGTAAGTGGGTAACAAAATGTATGAGAACTTTAGAAATTATCAAATAAATGAAATAAATCAGCAAGTTGATGTAAATTAATACGATTTAAAAATATTTGAGAAATAGGAAATTTTAAAACAAAGCATAAGCCGTCATAAATTTTTAAATAAATTTGGAAAAAAAGTCACAACATACACATATATTCATTTTTTCTAAAGTATGATCAGGAGATCTTCGTTAATTAATAAAGTTAACAACCGAGATAAAATGTAAAAACGTTTGGCAATTCCGTTCATTCAGATTATTTATTTTATAAATACATGATTTCCTGAAGGAGAAGTTTTTGTTTTTCTGTAAATAGTTCTGCAACCAGACATAATATTTAAAGTAATCCAAGGTTGTGAAGGTTATAAAATATATGAAGTGTGAATATATGCATTAACAGATTATAGAGGCATAAAATATGCTTAAAGAATTTATATTATGAGACATGGAATGTGTTATTATCTTCGATATAAATTATGGATTAGTGGGGTTACACATTATTTTTATTTATAATATATGCAAACACAAGTACACATATGTATATATAATATGTATAATGTATATAATGTGTATGTATGTATAAATATAATATGAAATTTTTTGGTAGTTATGGAATTATAATTGCATGTACACCGAATAAAAATTAGAATTTCATGGTTCTATCTGTTAATATATGCTTTATGAAATATTATGTTCCATGAATAAGGTGCGCAAAAAGTCAATGTGCTGAGTAGAAAACATGTTAAATTATAATAGTATCTATTAACATATATTAAAATAAATAGAAGACATCCTATACCCTTGTACTAGGTCTTTTGACTGTAAATTTGTCAAGCACAAAAAACACAATTCCATTTCATTTCTTTTAATTTTTATGATTGAAACTTGCACTTTATTAACACTTATTGTCATTTGTCTATTTTATTACATGAAATATATTTATTATCTAAGCTGCACCATCGATATCTTAAAAAACAAGTGAATTTTTAATAACAATATTTGAAAGTAGAGGAAAAAATATTTACAACCAGCCATCACCTTGATTCTTACGACGCCGATGTTTGAAAATCCATAGCAAAAGTTTTTTTTTCGTTGTTAGATTTTTTCGTTTGTGAGCATTGTTTAGTTTACGAGACCTTAATATAATTTTTATTTAATACGTTTTCTAAGATGTATTGTTAGTTTTAAGGTAAATTCAACCGTTTTTTATATAACCTTAAGGACCAACTGAACTTTAACTTTATATAAAAGTGTAAACAATGAAAAATAGTAAATTAAGTTAAAAGAGCAATTTTACAAGAGTAATTTAAATAAGTATTTATTCAAAATCTTTGATGAAATATCAGAGCAAAGTTATATAAAAATTAATTTTATAAAAACTCATGCGTGGGTAGGGTAAAACAGACCGACTGAATTTTTACCCTGGCAAAGGTGTAAACAATAAAAAATAGTAAATAAACAAGGCAAAAGAAGCAATTTTACAAGAGATAAGTTAAATAAATATTTATTCCAACTTTGCTGATGATTTTTTTGAGAAAATGCTACATCAAGGTTATATAGAGTAATATCTCTGTAAAAATGTACCCGTGAAATTTATATTTTGCATTAGTTGAATAATGTAGCTGTTATTTCGTAAAATTTCTTTTAAAAAAGGACATACTGCTTGTGGGGTAAAAAAGACTAGCGACAAATTCTAGAAAAACAGCAAAAAAAATGCATATCTGTAATGTAGCTAGGAGTTTTACTGAAAATAGTCAGTTATTTGTTGTGATATGGTTGGTTTGATTTTCACAATATAATTGCTCAAAGTCAAATTAAGCCTTTGCGCATCGCCTCACTTTATTTATTATATTTGCCACTTAGAACGGTTGTTAATTATATGGTGAAAGAAAATAAAAACAATTATTTTTTATTTCATATAACTTGTATGGGGCCATCAATAACAATGTTGTTTAATTATTTTTAGCCATACAGAACGACCCCGTTGGTGCTACCAGGTGCAAAGGTGAAGCGCGACTCAAATGCTAATGATTGCTATCTGCGCCACCACCCGAATCCGGCCATGAGGGCTCCCGTTCAGTCAACATTAAATCATGAAGTTTTAATGAAGCAAAAGGTGGGCAAATTGTTTATTATTTATTAATAAGGGAAAGAAACCAAAAGTATAAAATACTTTATTAAGTGGTGCATCATATTGGTTCATTTCTGGATGCTCTGGATGCTGGAAGTTCCATCAATACTAAGAAAGTATTGATTAATAAAATATCAGGTGCCTAACCTGATATCTTTAAAGGGACTTCAGTAATTCAAAGTTTTTGTGATTGGATCGCAGTTTCAAGAAAAATTTGAATTTAAGTTATATATTTGGACTTCACCTTTTATTTAATATATTATTAATATTGACATGTTTGATATATTTTGTGTATTTTTTGTATATACTGGATGGAATGCCCTTGCTCAAATTTCATCGAAATTATTGTAGAGAAGACTGGGTACGGTTGTGTCACTTTTTTTGATCAGCAATATTTTGTTAATTTAGCTGTTAACTGGGAGAAAAGTAAATTAAATGGTAATTTACATATATGTCTATGAGGAAATACTTAAATAATGTCTACAAATACAATAGATTAGTCATAAAATAAAATCATACAAGAAAAGGGCGAGTGACACAATCGTCCACACCCGAAGGACGGTTGTGACAGTCATAAAAATAGGGTAAGCAACAATAGGTTTAAACACTAAAATGATTTATAACGACTTCTTTTGTCAGAAATATGTAACGCAACACAACTTTATCATTTAAACATAGCTTATGAATATAGTATAACAATATAAGACAAAACCAATTTTTTTAAACAAGAAATGTTTGTGAAATCTTTTGTTTCCTTGTATTGAATTTTCTCTTCTCTTTCTCCATGGTATTTTGTCTAAGTTAAGTTACATTTTTTATCTGTTTAAATTGCGCGCAAAAAGGACAAGAAATACATGTCACAACAAATACATGCCGCATAAAACAAAACTAGTTATTGATAATTAATTACTAATGTTCAATTTACAGTAAAATAACAAACAAAGTGATCTTTGATCTATATACAAGTAATAGTTTTTATTAAAAGAAATCTAACAAAAAAACTTGGATTTAGCTATTTAAAAGCAAAGTGGTCTACAGATCATATTAATATAGGGCGCTGACTCAATGCAATAATGGAAACTTGTTTGAGCAAACATACTTCATCTTTCTTCCTTTGGACCCTATCTCAAAATCAGTATAGTCTAGCTGTTACGACTACTTTCACTATCATAAAATCTGGCACAACCGTACCCAGTCGCCTCTACTATTTTTTCACATTCATGTTGATACAATAAAATAATTATGATTATATTTAATATTACCTTTATCAGTTAAAATTTTGTTACCAGTCATTATAAGTTTGAATAATTTGCAATATATTTTTTAAAAAACGTTTTACCAAAAATTAATTTATACTATTTTTTTTAAATAATGGCATGGTTTGCATACTAAACACAATATGCTCTAAATGTTAAAGAATGTTCCATTTTATGCACACAATTGTACGTAAGTCCAAGTAAGTTGTCTATTGTTAGCACAATCGCAGTTGCCAATAAATCGGAGTGAGATTCCGAGATGAAAATCTACTCATTAATCCTTAATCCATAGACCTACATTTCTGGATTATGTGATTGCCACAGTGAAATGATAAATATTTGTGATTCCTATTTAAGATGATGGCTTCGTGAAATCAAGGAAAATATTACATTTCGTACGTAAAACCCAATGTTTTTGCAGCAAACGTTTCCGAGCTAAAACCATCCTATTGCAACATCATATTCCACGAACTAATATGTACACAAAAATATTTTATGTTGTCGAGCACATTTTAAGAAACTTTTATAATAAAATAGTTTAGAGTTATAATGGTTATTAAATATATAATATAACTATTAATAAAAATAAATAATAATATTAACTCTATATTACAAAACGGTAAATATAACATCGTACTGTAGCCCATTACAAAGTTCTCAGACTACGGTCTTAATTGACGTTTTGTGACCTCATAATTTTCTAAATGCTATAATTTTTATTTTTAGTAAAATTAGTTCTTAAAAAAATTGTCTGAAATTATTATATTCATGTTGAGATTTTTGCAAACCAATCTTTAGTTCAAAACTATTTAAAGCAATTACGCGTTTAGCATGAAAAGTTGACTTATAGATTTATTTTATTTAATAATTTAGTACTATAATTTATTAAAATGACATGAAAATATTTTGTTGACATGGTGTTTATCGTTGCCAAGAAATATACAAGAATTTGTAGACAAAGGTATTCACTCATAAAATCACTGACAGACACCTACACAAATCTGCCAAAACAAAGCTTTTTTGAAACTTTAGTTCCATATTTGAATTTTGCTTCTAAAGAACCGCAAATTTTCGATTAATATTTGCAATTCTGCTAGGAAGAAAACAGTCCTGATTGACCGATAGACAGACAAATGAGCGACTATAACAAATTTACATTTGTACCATTTTGAACAATTTTGTGGTGCAAATTAAAAAAAAAAAAAACAAATGAAATTCGATACATTGGTACAACTACACGTGTCTCACGTGCATTAAAATATCATGGATTGGATTCTTCTATTTGGAAACATGTCAAGAAGCGTTGCACCGTTGTGCCAATATCTAGAATTCAGCGTTCCAAATAGTAGAATTATCTCGTATTTGAATTACATGGTGTATTGTTCTTGTAAGATATAATTTATTTCAAAAGATATATAGCTATATACATTGCAAAATTTAAAATGTTTAATTTAAAGTATCAGCTGGATCTTACAACCGATAAACATACACTCTGGTGTTGTATAATTTGATAATTCTCCTAAACGGTTATTCGGATTTTGATCATTCTTTTTAGAGTTTGTCAAAGGAAATTTTTAAGATTTAATAAACGATAAAGCTAGTAATATTCTAGAAATAATTGCAAAAATTACTAAAAAACACTTATCATTGTTTGACATTGAAAACATTTAAACTGCCATCTACTAGAAATGTCAATTCATTTGAAATTTGAATTTAGCTGAAATTATGAGCCTAGATAATATTAGAATATTATATACAAGAAAAATGTAATATCTACATTATTATTGCCGAAAAGCAGCTGAAATGTGCCAGAAATTAAAATAACATAAGATACAGTCAACAGTATATGTTGGAAGATGAAATTATATAATTCAGATTAATAAATAACGCAATATGTCCAAAATTGCATATACATTATTTTTTAAGCTTATGCATGTCGCATTTTGGTTTACTTTACTAAACTATTTTCATGTTCATAGTTTGTTTGATGTGTCAAAAATTCATTTGTATGGCATTAGATATGGAATATTTAGCAAGTTGATCTTAGATCGGAGAGTGCTCATAAGAACTAGATTTTACAAACGTATTCACCTAAGATTTGAACTTGAACAATAATGTTTGTTAAATTATTAGTAAGAAAAATGTACTTTAGAAATTGTAATTGCCAAAAAGCAACCAATATATCATACGAGATTATGAAAATTATAGACTAAATTATTGAAGCAATTATGTTGTGTGGTAAAATCAAGTGTGATATTGTTCTTTAACCGCAGATACTATTTTTTCTGAATTTCTTATACTGCTTATAATAAGAACATAAATGAATCACAACGGCTTGACATCAAATAGGATATTAAAAAGTATATGATAAAATATTTTAAAAAAATTGAACTTTTGAATTTTAGACTTGGGTACAGGACAACGTCTGTCGGGTCATCTAGTATATATATATATATATATATATATATACATGTATATATAGCAATTATTTGATCAGTTATGTTGAATCCTTCACATTTAAATGTTGTTACAAATGAGAAAAGAAGTTTTCTGTTGCTTCTCCTAAATTCTCTCGATTTTTCTTGAAATTGTTTGAATTTTTTTAAAAAGATCAGTTAAAAAATAAATATACGTGATATCTTACTACACCCCTCCCTTCCCCACGTGATATTTCGAGATTTTTTATTAAACCCCTCTTCCCCCTAAAAACCTCACTTGATTAATAGACGCCCTCATAAGTAAAAGTAAAAACATGAACTATACTATAAATATGTGTAAGTAAATTTGTGAACTGTAATTTATATTTAATTAATGAAAGTTGCAAATTAATGGTTACTTGTAATACTATATACAATCATGAACATCCGTGTAAAAATTTACGTTGACAAATTATATTCTGGTTCCAATTATAACTTGAAACGTTCAACTCAAATTGCGATATAGTGAGAAATCCTTTGTGAACAAGTTTGACTTTCACTCGACAATGCTTTCTTCTGTTTGTCTAATATTGCATTATGTAATTGTATAATATCGAAAGTGAAACATATTGTTTATCTACATATTAGTTGCAATATAAATTTTACATTTCATAATACATCGAATATAACAAATATTCAACTAATAACGGATTGATAAAGAAGAATTGCTTCAAAGACTCAAATAAATCTATTATATATTTGTCCAATAATTTCATGATTGAGGTTTTAATTTATTATTCTTACATATGGGTTTCAAAATTATTTCATATTGTAAGTTTTCTTTTTTTGAAATAACATAAAGTTGCTTACTATATCTAATTGAATAACAAAATCTGTTATATTTGACGAATTTTTGCTCTAATTATAAGTGTTGTTTTGTTCCAATACATTGCTCCTAACTATTTCCCCCTTCTAAAATTTTGAGCAATATATGTGATTAGGTTTATTTATCATAAACATTTTAATGTTAATCTCAAATTATCATAAACATCCTAATGTTAATCTTAATAATTTCATAATATAAAAAAATTAATTATATAAGGCCGTAGTCCAAGAATACGTCAATAATAAAATTTTAAGCTATTAATTAATTTTATTGTGTTTGTTGTTCAATGGTCATCGATATGTTGTTAGACCTGTACAAAAATAATTCTTTTGTGATAGTGTTATATATATTTTTTAATAAAACAATAAACAATATCAAAGACGATTAAACTGTTTTTTTTTATTCACAGGTTGCCGATTCAGTATTACACAGAGTGGCTGGTGATAGCATAGCAAACAAGGTAGTTTATTAATTAAATATTTTTTCATTTTTACATCTTATTTAATTTATTGATAATGTAGATAATATATTAAGAATTCAACATCATTAAAGGAATATAGAATGAAATAGCAGTAGTTTTAGCATTAGCGAAAAGATTGAATGTTTTAATACGCCTAGTCGTTCTTTTCTCAATTTCTCAAGATGTACATTTTTTTTAAACAGAATGTGAAATAAAATTTTGTAAATAATCTTAGAGCAACATATATTTAAATTTATACAGGAATCTGGTATATTTTAAGATATCAGGATTCTTAACATCTAAGTTAATTTTAGCTTTTCAAGTTTTAATTTTCAAATATTGTGAATTTTATAGAAAGGAAAAAGAAAATAGAAAGGAAAAAACAACTACTGAGTTGTTTTTTCCAACATGACAATGTAGTATACAATGCCCCTTCTCGGCGGACTATTGTAAATTCATTAAATTTACTAAATGTCCTTTACTGGACAGTTGTAAATAAAAGAGTTAATAAAAAAAAAAGTTTTAATTTTATTTGATACATTATTAATTAATTGTTTTGTTTTTATTTTATAACTAATTTATAACATCCAGTGATTAGTATTAATAATATTAAATATTTTAGGTTGTGCATAAACAATTCAATTCTCCAATTGGCCTCTATTCCGATGCTAACGTCGCCGAAGCGATTCGTCATACAACAAGCCTACCGTAAGTAATCAATTTAGTATGTAATTATTTTATTATCGTTTAATTTTTTAGCAAGGCTTAATAAATCGAAAACACAGCACATTTGCCAATACCTCAATTTTATTTTTTTCCGCACTCAATAGGGGCGCCACCAACTGTATCACGAAATTTTCTTATATTCGGAAAAGGTAAACCAGAAAAAATTTAATAAATGAATGAGATCGAGATTTCAAATATGTTTTCAACAAAATGACAAACATGTTTTCACTAAAACTATAAAAATTGTAAAAAGCGAATATTAAACTAATTATTATTTTTTTCAATTCAATTGAAAAACATATATTTCATTATATAATGTGAATATTACATACAAGTGTAAAAGTTATTAGATTAGATTTTTTTTAGATTTGAAAACATTTATTTAAATTAAGGGGCACGCTTTGTGTGACAACCTATAAAAGGTTATTTATGGGAATTAAAAAAAACTAGTGAATTCATCTATTTAAAATTTTGAGGGTATATTTTACATGTTTTGAGAATACTCAGTATAAATTTTGAAATAAAATATTAAATATTTTTGAAATAACACTCAATCTCCGGCGGCGCCAAAAAAAAGATCCTCGGCTGCTGGAGTGATTGCAGCCTTCTCCTGAAAAAAGTTAAGTTTTTTCCAAAATTTTGGCCGTTTTTGGCCTGCCAAAATTCAATTTTTGTTACGATCAAAAAACTGGAGGGTCGTCGTATGGAGAACTATATAGAAGAGATGCAAAATAAAATTTGATAGCGATCGGATCACTTGTCTTCGAGTAATCACTCCAGCAAATTCGAAAAATGCTGTTTCGAGAAAAACGCGTTTAATGATCTCCGTTATACTATATACTATATATACTCTTTTAAATGGCTGTAACTCAAAAACTATTTATGATATCGATTTAAAATTTTAGTATGTTATTTTTAAAGTTATAACCTATCGAAATATTTAAAAATTCAAAATTCAATTTTTTGAAATTTTCTCACTAGGTGTGCCCCAAATAAGGTGATACATTTGAGTTTTCTACAAGGGTGTTACACTCTTATAAATATCGCAATTGCATTTTATCTCAATCATCATAATAAAAATATACCTGTTAAAGAGAGAAAAATGTAAAGAAGAGTTACTAGATATTATAATAATATTTTGGAAAAAATAAGAATTACATAACAATCTGTTCGTTCATAATGAGATATTATGTTCCAAGTTTGGCATGGCGCGTTTGCCATACCAAACTTTTTCTTGTGCATAGTAACCAAGTGCCTGGTGGTTAGTATTAGGGTGATTCCTACAATTGAGGTAAAAGTTCCTTGCGAGCTTCTTTATTTGGTCCAAAAGCTGTCGGTACGTCAGTCTGTTCGTGTATGGTATTTTGTAGAGCAATAGTGCCTCGTCAGTTGGGTTTCTTGATTTGTTGAGTGCTAGTCGTGAAGCTTTGTTTTGTACTGTCTGTAGCCTCCGTCGGTTAGTCTTTGTTGTCGTGTTCCATGCTGGAGCAATAGCAGTACAACAATGCAGGTCTTATTAAGGTCCAGTAAAGTGTCCGCTTGTTAAGGTATTAAAAGTTTAAAGTAGTCTTGTATTAAAGTAAGATAATCAGTTCTGAAAAAGAGTGAAGAAAGTGAGCACAAAAGACCCTATGTTGAGTGCGGAAAATTCTAAAATGGGGTAAGGTGTATTCTACTTGATTATTTATTCTAAATTTTCTCCGCATGGGCTTTACCACTTTACACAATTTACTTCTGCAGTAAATTATCATCCTAAAGATTAGAATTAAGTTTGCCACATATCATTATAACATACATTTTATATATAATCATTTCCAATCAAATTTACTTTTATAATTTTATAAATAGTAATAATAGATAATAATGAATAATGATAATCAATATAATCATGGTTTTATTGGCAAGCAAACTAAAAGTTATACCATTTTCTGTATTTATTAATATCAATACACAATAATAACAATACAAGTCATACAATACTATTTTGAAAAATAAAATATTCGAATTTTAAATATTTGAAATGAGTTAATATATTTAGTTTTAAATATTTGAAATTGAGTTAAATAATTTTCAAAAATATTACCCAAATATTGTAACCCTTTTTGAATGGCACAATTATATTATTAGTGCTTCAGCTATTTTATTTTTTTCTCAATTATTTATCTTGGGCCGTTATTCATAAAAAAATACTACTAACCCCAAGTGGTTATAAAAATTATTACGATAATGAGTTTTTTTACTTGAATAATCATTATATTAATATTTAATATTAATAATTTTTCTTTATGTAGATATAAACCGACTGTTGTTTACGATCCCGCCAAGAGTGAGACCTTTAGAGCTTTGCAGGAAGAAGTATACGGTGGTGAAATACAAGAAGTCAGTACTCCAGCCCAAACAAAAGTGTTTCAACCGACCAAAACTGTACAATTCAAGGTAATTCTAATACATATTTACTGTTTTGTTAATAATACCGAAAGAATATCGATACATCTTAAAAAATAATTATTTTATAACAAATACAAACGTTTTGTTTTCTACAAATACAACTTTGTCTAATTTGTATTGACCTAATTATAAAATAACGTGTAAATGTGTAATTTTAGTATTCTCAGAACAAGTAAAAGCATGTAATTTCAATTGGTTTGCAAAAATTTTATTCGGATTGGAAGTGGAAAAAGTCTGGTTTGTTATTTTATGCACAAAAAATACGAGCATAATAATTGAAAGGATTCATTCTATAGGCAATTAAGTATATCCCCTTAGTATTTGGGCAGGATATATTCACATTTCGGTCTAGGCTAATCTCATACTTGTTTATCTATGGCTAATCTATATTTTTTATATTACAAATTACGAAAATGTATTTTTTACTATCCTTCCAATGCAAATGTTAACCATTATTATTTTAAAATGTTTAAATATGTAATAATTACGAATGTCACTATTATCTATTTTTAGAAACCAAATCCAGTAAGCCAACCACATTATCAGCAGAATCAATATGTAAGTATTAATGAAGAAATATAAATAAAATTATCTAATATGATTAAAAAGTTGCCTTTAATAGATACAATTATTTGGTAAATTATTGTAGAATTATAGGAATGGGAACTAAATAAAACCAAATAATTTTTTTTACTGTTAATGCGCATCAATGAAGAAAGTATAATTAGCATCAAAATGCATTTATATACTTACATTGTGAGGATTTCATTTTCAAATCCATGTTTGTGTTTATATAATTAGGTCTAAGGACAACAATAACATTTATTATCTACAGTTTTTTAAACAATTCGGGAATATTATATGTTTTCCCAATAAATAATCAGTTTATTGACTACTTACCTATGGTTATTCATTGTTATTTACAACAAATTTTTGTAAAGAATTTGAAATCAATTCTATGTTATGTTTCTTTATTGCTTATGATAAGTGATTGCAAAATACTTTTTTTGATTATATATTTTATTTTATCTTACAGCCTTTGAATGATTCTGGAGAAATTCATCAAAGCGGCTCATTCAAGAGATTAATGCACCACGTTTTAAACCAAAGCAATTATTAATTTTTTTATTAATGTAATAGGATGTTCAAATTAATTTAATTAACAATGTAAAATTTCATTTATTATTGTTCACTATAGCTTTTCCAGGTATGCCATTATTTAACATTAATAATATAATAACATTGAATAAACAAGCATTAAGATGTGCTTCAACGTTTTATCAAATATTTTTATTGTTTTTGTTCAGAGTATCCTAATTTTAAGAAAAGTTTACATTTTATGCTTCTCATGCTTTTTTTCATATTAATAGAATGGTCTATATTTACAGACTATTTTATTTAATATGTTCAATGAGTGTAATCTAGTCAAAGCTTAGTTTTGAAATAGAGCATATTAAAATATCCAAACTACATATTGAAATTATTATAATTCTGTATTTGCAACATTAATTAGCTTCTAAAATATATTATAGTTAACAATATGGTAGTTCCATATATAAGTTTTATTTTATTTTTCAAAAAAAAAAAACAAATGTTACTTCATGTATGTATATATATTAAATTAAATGTTGGTATCTATAACAATAATGAATAATATGTTGCATTATATTGTATTAAAGAAGTTTTAGAATATAGTGCAAAGTCATATTACGTACATTCGCATAATTGTTTTTATCAAATGAGATATAAATAAAAATCACTTTATTCAACTTCAATGACTTGAACAATATCAATCTATAAAAAAGGTATTAGTATGATAGTAACATAGATAAAAGAAGAATATAATATGGATAGTAACTACTAATATGGATAAGATGAATAAAATACAAAAATAATGCTGCAATTTTTTTCTACTATATTTATTGATAAACTATAAATATAATTTAATTAATTCATCGCTAACTGCTGATGGAGTTAATATACCTAAATCTGTAAATAACAATGATATATATGCTGGTGGTGTATAATCTACAAGAGGGTGCTCATGACTTAAATTCTTTTGTATGCGTGTTGTTGTAGTGTATTTAAATTCTGCAGGCACATCTTGTTGGCTAAGCGGATATAATCTAGAAAATTTAAAGCTTTCAGTAAGTACATAAAATGGTTTCTTCATTTCCCTAGCACACAATGCCATAGTATAACTTCCAACTTTATTAATAATTCCACCACTCTCCACTACACCTTCGGCTCCAACCATAACTATATCGATTTGCTCCATAATACAGCCAATAGCGGAATCCAAAATAAGTGTGCATTGTATACCTTCGCATTCTAAATTTTTACACATCACTTCACCGCTATTATCAGGTGCTGAGTTTGTAACAAACACATGAAAATGTTTACTTTTGGCTGCTTCTTTCAATGTTTCGAGCACAACCCTTGATCTGGAGTGTGTTAAAACTGCACAGCCATCGGTTATAAACTGTGAAGCTAGTTTTGCTATGATACCTCTCGCTTCGACTAGTTTCTTTAAGAATAATTTTCCTCGATGTAACATGACTTGTTTGCATTCGGCAAAGGTTTCCTGATCTAGTTTAGCTAATGTAATGAACCTCAAGAATAGTTCGCAGCCTGAAGCAACTGCTGTTACTGGTTGATCGGTACTCCTCATTATTTCAACAGCAGATTGTAGAGAAGCATGCAGTTCCTGTACGGTTTCACTATTATAACATTCCAGAACTTTTAATAGTGTTCGAATTGCAGCCATTCCAGCAGAGACATCGGTTTCTGTTTTTAATATGTCTTCGAAAAATGTTTTTATCTCTGAAACGGTCATAGACAAGATCAACGTTGGAGAAATATGGTATTATTATGTATTATTTACCTTCACGATCCATTTTTTATATCAATAATATTGCGTACTAACTAAAAGTATCATTTGTAATTGAAGCTTGAGGAAATAATATTTGTTTGGTTATGTTGATACTTTTGACGTTTACACTCGTTAGGTAAGCACATAGAGCTATCAGTCTAGACAACATTAGAATACCATGAGCCATAGATAAGGATGTGGCTATCAATACAAGATTAGACAAAACCGTTGAAGAAACAATTAATGAAGTTGTATCCGAAATGCAGAGTTATTCTGTTATTCTTGATTGTTTTGAGATTGAGACTGATACTCCACATAGTATTGACCATGCAGCCTACACATACTCAAACTATAAAAGAATGTATTCAGTAAAGGTGTGTAAAACTTTTTTTGTAGCTACAATATAAATAATATTTTGAAAGTACTTCAATTAATCTTATTTATTTATAGGTTCTGATTGGTTGCACTCCTAGACAATAATAGAATGCCATGTGTTCATAAAGCCATCCGGCTTTATTTCCTTTGTAGGTGATGTGGGTTTGGGCTGAATAACTGACACCCAAATTACTATGCTTTCGGGAATATTAAATAAATAAGAACCTGGAGATGCTATATTTACAACGGTAAATTCATGAGTAAAGAAAGACTTATATAGTTTCCAATTGTGCTTCGTATTCAGGATTTCCACCTATTCGGACCTAATTAGATAAATTAAGAAATATGGCTGTTCTTGTTCATCTCCCTTTTGTCCAAAATGGATTACTATTGCCAGAAGATATCATCAAAACGTACTCATGTGCGTATACATGTTGAACGAGTTATACAGAGATTGAGAGTTTTTATAATACTGCATCATATACCGAAGGATCTTATTTTTAGATTTTTAGCTGATAACATTATGTATGTATGTACCATTTTAGCAAATATACAAACTTCTATCATTAAAGAAGAGGGTGATAAATGAATGTTTATATTAGGTTTATATGCATTAATTGAAAATGTTGCTTTATATTCATTGAATACATATGTGTCATAACTCTTGGCTTAGAGTTCCTTGACTTTGAAAGTTTATACTGGATTTTTAATTTTATATGTAATACATTTGAAAAGGCTTAAACATGCTATATATTCATTAACAGTATCATAATTCTTGATTTCAGTCTTTATATGGATTAGTTTGTAGTTTAGTTTATAGTTAAGTTTTTAAAGAATTCCACTTCTAAACAAATTAATGTTCGTTATATACTTAATCATGAACATTACCAGTCAACTTCTGAGTGACTTTGAACATGGGCAACACATATTTAAGCTGAAATTAGAAAAACATATTAAGGTGATCAGAAAACTGCAAACCACGCTGAACCCATGGCATGCCATTAATTGAAAACAGTGGTGAACAGTTCTTGCATGTACCTACAATAATCTAAAACCAAAAACATTGAGAGCCGATTTGAATGGTTCAAAAAACATTCGATTTTTATTGATAAGGAGATGTGCTGATTAGTTTTTGGTAAAGGCAGGTTTAGCCGTTTCGGAGATATGGAGCAAAGAGTGCAGAAAATAGAATATTAAGTTTTTGAGAGAATGGAGCATCCGATTTGAATGGTCCAAAAAACATTCAATTCGTAATGACGGGGAGAAGCGGTGATTAGATTTTGGTCCAGCCGTTTCGGAAATACAGAGCTATATGTGCAAAAAATGGCAGTTTTTGAGGGAACTTAGCGTCCGATTTGAATGATACAAAGAATTTTCTGCTTGTTTTAACAAAATAATTGCTTTTGGAAAAAAAATATTTTTGTTTCAAATTTTTTTTTCAAAAAAAAATTTTTTTTTGTATATCGAAAATAATTCAGATTTCAACTTTGTAACTCAGTTTATACAATTCTTATAAATATTAGACAGTGTTACAATATTTATAATAATTTATTTAAAAACATTTAATAT
The DNA here is from genome assembly GCF_003426905.1 of Ctenocephalides felis. NCBI lineage: Eukaryota > Metazoa > Arthropoda > Insecta > Siphonaptera > Pulicidae > Ctenocephalides > Ctenocephalides felis. The sequence goes on along the minus strand of NW_020538040.1, from coordinate 79,052,254 downwards.
TCCTCGCATATTTCATCACAGTACGGGAAGTTCCAGCAATTTGCCTTAAGTCACGATGCCATAACCACTAGTTAAATTATGTATTAGGGCATATACGTTTCAAAATATGTTTGAAACATTGTTACGCAATTGATGTATAATTTTTCAAATTAGAATTCATTAGATATGATGAACAAATAAGGTTTAAGTTTATAAATTAGGATGAGCATGAAGAGCATTTGCGCCTTGCAAGTTGTTAGTATTGCAACAGGCACATTCGCAGGCGGTCGCAGGCGGTCGCAGGCGGTCGCAGGCGAGTGAGCTGCCAGTTGTCAAAATTACAGTTTTTTTCTATCGCACATTTGATAATACTAAATGGTGATAGTCGTAAATAAACATAAAATGGTGTTATAGTGTTTGTACTTTACTCTAAAAATAAAGTGTGTTGGCTGGCAAACAATAAAATGCATCAAACTCAATAAAGATTTTTCGATTTGTTTTTGTTCGGTGCGTATGATAGTAACGATTGCGTCAGTACTCATGTATTATTATATTAGAATTAAAATGATTGATAATACATTATTATGTTAGGTAAATGTTAATAATAATTTTATTCTTTTAGCACCAAAAATCTGATGATAACTTGGATTTGATGATAACTTGAGATGACATGGAATGAAAATGCGCTTAAGTACGTTCCATGATAAAGCATTACAGCACAAGGTAATACAATTAATACCGAATTTTTCATATAAAACAAATAGGTATATGTGTGAAAAAAATATCAATATTTCCAAATAATTAATTCCAAATTGGCCAAAGTTGTTCAAGCTGGCATAGCATTCGTGACTATTTTCTTACGCAGTGTACAGTTTATCACAATTTTTTTTTTCATTTTTATTATTTTTTGAACAGCAATCAGAACCTTACGTCCTATGAGCTGTTGGGCTGAAACTTCTCCTTACTTCGTATTTTTGTAGATGGTAACCCAATGGTTAATCCATCCATATTTGATGATTTTTGTTTTTAGAATTAATCTAATAGGGCTGACTTTTTATTGGTGCAGCAATGCTGGGTGAGGGCTATTTTCACTTGGAAACATATTGCTATCTATATTTCCAAGTGAAAATCGTTGTCACTGCTGCCTGACAATAGGCTGCTCGAAGTGGGTATCGAGCCCGGGACCTCTGAAACAAGTCCGTCCCGTCGCTCTTAACCGCTTACAACGGGCGAGCCCCAAAAATTAAAATAATTTTGTGTTTTATAGTTTTGTATAAATATTTTGTAATACTTGCGATTGTCGTATCGGCCCATGTCCGTAATCCGTAATATTTTCTTCTGGCCTGATTATCGAACGTGGGCTATGGCCGCAATATTTACGTTTGGTCTAGCCATTGTACGCGGGCTCTGCTCGTCATTGTAAGTTAAGGTGTTTTACATGCTTCAAATACCTTATTTAGCTTATTTTATTATATTTCTTTTTAACCCTTACCGGCCGACACCGATTTAACCCCTTAACCCCTTAACTTATGATTTAGATTCGAAATTGTCGGACTAAAGTCGTTCGAACTGGTGCAGGGTTTGTGACTATTTTTTCACACAGTGTACAGTTTATCACAAAATTAAAAATAATTTTGTGTTTTATAGTTTCGTATAAATATTTTGTAATAATTTCAATCACCGTACCGGACGATGGCCGTAATATTTACGTTTGGCCTACCCATCGTAAGCGGGCTCTGCTCGCTATTGTAAGTTAACGAGTTAAAAACAATCTACTAGCAACTAGGGTTTATACAAAAACCGACATTTCAGAAAACCGGTTTTCGAATTTTAATTTTGCCAGAAAACCGGTTTTAACCGGTTTTCGAATTTTATATGGGAAATAAATTTTTGCTCGAATATTCTGTTAATAACAAAAATTTATCCACAAATTTAGTGCGATTTTAAGCAGTATTTGATTGAAATTATTTATTGTTAAATTTTATGGATAGTAAACAAAATTATTTTAATTTTAATTAGTAAATCAAAAATAGTTATATAATAGTTTATGTGGATTAAATAATTTTGAAAATAATTATCCGTTAATTATGCATTATTTTCACATATAAGAATGTAAATATTTCTATGATAGTGAAAGAAAATTTCGAATTTTCGAAAAAATGAATCAATTTAAAATAAAAAAAATACATTTATTCAATTAAAAAATTAGATACATCCTTGATAATATCAATTTTAGTTTTAAAAACAATTAAGCTAAGCCGCGAGTATTTTCTATTTCCAGTAGTTTCAATTAATTAATTTTCAAAATTCTAATTATTTTTTTGTTTGAAAAAAATTGTGATTTTAAAAATATTTAAATATCTTCGATTTCCTTTACTAGTCCATTCATCTATAGTTATAGAAAATTTTTGTCTTTTATTTTTCATACAGTTTATTTCATTTATAGTTTCATGTTTTATAGATTCGTAAAAGTTGTAAATAAGTTCCATAACCCTAGAATTATTCTGTGGTAAGCAATAATTCCGTTTTTGTAATGACTCTCTTATAAATGAGCTTTTTGTTATGCAATTAATTGATAGTCCATCTAATGCAGCGAGCTTTGACACTATTTCTTCTAAACAAGTTTTTTTCACAAAATTAAAAATACGTGGTTGTGTACATGTTTGTAAAGTCGAGCCGGCATCCGACAATTTTTTTCTTTTTTTTTATCGTGTACTGTTTTCAAATGATTATGTAAATTGTGCTTGATCCTTTGCAAGAAAGCATTTTATTGCAATAAATACAACGCGTTTTTTCTTTGTCTACTTTTTTAAAATAATTCTACACGTCTGACATTTTAGACTACAAAAATATAAATAGTTTAAATAATAATATATATTTTCATAATAATAAAATATGTTAACTACTTACATTTTTTATTTTATCTATATCAAATATCGATCAATGGCACTGAACACTGAATACTGAACTTATAAACTACACATAAAGAAACAAGAAGTCCATTGATCGGAAATAATATAAACACTCGTATAAACATTAGAATTAATATATACATTAGACAAAAGATAAAACACAAAACCTTTCTGGGAACCATAGCAGACTGATAAGATTTTTTACAAAAAAACCGGTTTTCGAATTTCATAAATTTCGTCAAAAAACCGGTTTTTAAAACCGGTTTTTGAAAACCGACAAACCCTACTAGCAACTCGGTGCGGCGTTCTGACAAAAACGTACCTGCTGTAAATTTGATATTATTGTCTATCTTATCCAACTTATTTGATATGAATTTGGTGGTCATTGAACATACATTTACAATAATATCTAAATTTATTTTCTGCAGTATGTTAAAGTTTAAAGAAATTTCAAGAAGGCATAGAGCATTGATCCCACTGTCGTTAATTATTTAGCATCTTCCACAGTTTTATATCATTCCACAGAAAAGTGTAGTACCCACCTGGTTTTTTATATGACTCTGCTTTCTATGAAAATTTTGCTTTATGAATTGTACGGTTATTTTACCGCATTAAAAAAAAAGATTAGAAAATACTTCGAAAATAACTATTAGTAAATTTTGAAAAGAGAACACTATTTTCATTGCACACATTAATTCTCAAGAATGACCACCTTTTCAACTCTCGGGTCGCATTTAAGTTAATAATTTACAAAACTTGATATATACTAATAAACATCATAATATAAAAATACTAAATTAAAAAAAGTAAATATGTCATAAATTTATGAAACAAGAAAAAAATACATTAAAAAAAAATACTACTATAGAAATGCTTGAAGGGCAGCAGAAAAATATTTAAAAGGCCGCATGAAACCCACGGGCACGGTTTACCCATCCTTGATCTTTCTATTTAACAGTTTGAAATTTTGAATGCAAACTGAGTTTGAATGCATACAAACAGCTGGGTGTCGCGCACGAACAGATTTATGTGATCTCTCAGGGAGACCGGTAAGGGTTAATATTCCGTTGGCAGTTTAAGTTATTAAAATTGCAAACAAATTAAAAAATGTTTTGTTTTTGAATATTCACGTTTCAATAATGTGTTATGCCTGGATGTATGTCCATGGCACGAATATGGCTGAACCGATTTTAATTCAATTTTCGCTCACTAATTTTAGAGGTACGATGCAAAAAGTATAAAAATATCTATAACAAATTTACATTTATTTTTGTTGAAAATACATATATTTTTGTAGTTTGATGATTACATGTTTTCACTAACTGCAAATTGTAGTTTCCATGCCAATAAGTTCGTTTTTTAATATCTGTAAGATTCACCCGAAGAACCATTTCAGTTATAAGAATCTTTTGAAAATTTTAACTATTTGAATGGTTAGAATATAGATAGAAAAATGTTAGATTGTAGGAAATAATTTTTAAATCAATATTAGCGCTTTGCCTAATTTAGTGTTTAATACTATTTATAGTGTAAGGCATATATGAACAAAAACACAGTGGCCTTATTTAAACATTGTTTTATTAACGTTTACGCGACTGTATAATATGAAGAAAGTTATAATTCATTGTCACAGTTGGGCTCGCCCATGGGTAAGCGGTTAAGAGCGACGGGACTTGTTTCAGAGGTCCCGGGTTCGATACCCACTTCGAGCAGCCTGTTGTCAGGCAGCAGTGACAACGATTTTCACTTGGAAATATAGATAGCAATATGTTTCCAAGTGAAAATAGCCCTTGCCCGGCATTGCTGCACCAATAAAAAGTCAGCCCCATTAGATTAATTCTAATAACAAAAATTATCAAATATGGATGGATTAACCATTGGGTTACCTTTTAAAAATACGAAGTAAGGAGAAGTTTCAGCCGAACAGCTCAGAGCACATTGAAAAAAAAAACAAAAAATTGTCACAGTAGAAGTTGTCGCAGTTCAAAGGTGTTTTGCGCTTTGAATAGTTTATTTTGAGGATATTTTTCTCATGTTTTTGCAGTCGATAAAGTGCCTGCTAATAGTGGTTTTAAAGTTCAAATGCACAAAATTATTAAACATTAACTACAAAAACCAAAAAATGGTGATTTCATCAAAGCCTTAGGTTGCACTTAGGGCTCATAATTTTCAAACAAAGTGAGATTTTTTTTCTAATTTTTTTTCAGAACATGTGAGGTCAATACTATGGCTTGACGTCAAGGTTTGTGACACCCTGTATATATATATATATATATATATATATATATATAATAATAATAATACTTATAATGGGTAGTACTGCCTTAGGACAGGCCCGTGAGCGGAGTTAAAATTCTACTCAGTTCAGGAAAGAATAGTGCGAGAGGTTTCTCATTGCTCTTTCACACCGCAGTGTTCGTGACGGGCTCATTTTCAAATGGCAAAATAGTTTTAATATATTTCAAAGTAAAAATAAACATCGCTACTGAACGGACTCGAACTATAGGGTGGCCCTTTTAAAAATTGGAATTTAACTATAGCAACTTGCCTGTAGGCCACACCGTGCGGAATTCGAAGTTGCGATATATGGGAAAAAAACTAAGAATTTTGAGACCTTTCTAACGATATATAATACTTTATATGATTTTTTTACAAAAATATCTAAACCGTAAGATCACTAAATCACTAGGACCACTAGATGGACCACCCGTTAGTAAAAGAAACGTATCAAACATTTTTAAAAATTCCAAAGTGGTTTTCAAAAGTTTAACAACTAATTATGAAGAAATAGCCTCACCGATCTTTACTAAATAGTAATCAGGTCGATTCTTCAGAATATAAATTTGTGAATTATAGGTTTCTCTATCTTCTAATATCTACATCTAATTGGTGAACTTATTAAAAATTGTGTGTCAATCATTTTAATGGCCTAAGTTTTCTAGTAATATTTTATTCTGCTAATTGTTAAACTTATAACAATTTTATAATAAAATAGTAATCTTGATTGAAGCTGATACACCGTAATAATGTTATTTCTTGTCTATTTGTCCTTAATACTTTGAATTACCTACTGCTTATTTGTGTAAATGTAACGCTGTTTGTTTTGCTTTTCTTGCAACTTGAACAAATTCCATTGCATCACAGTTTGAATCTGAGCTCAATTACATTAATAAATAGATATATTAATTACAAATAACTCTGTACTTTGTATACGGAATAATGTTAGTAAACCTTTGAAGCTATTTAGAAATGTTCCAGAATAAGTCCACACTGATGATTTTATTTTATAAAATATATAGATATAATAATTGTAAATAACTTTGTTCTATATAATAATCTTTTCTTCGTATACACGGTATATATGTTTATAATGTTTTTGAAGCCATTTAGAAATGTTCAAGAATAAGTCCACTTGGATTAATTTCTTTTATACATCATTATTCTAGAAAGCACTGACAGTAGCCAATTAGCGTGTTTATCCAAAAACTGGAAATTTCGAGCAAAGTGTATCGCTGAGCAATTTTTACAAATGAACGATTAATTTTACCCACAATAGCGCAACATATAGGTATATTATTATAAATCAAAAATAACTAGTGGTGCATGACACCGTGCCTTAAGGCAAATTGCTTGAACTTTTGGTACCGTAATTTAAAATTTTGAAAAACTTTAAATTTGTTTGAAATAATAGAGAAAAAATGATTTTTGAGAATATTGAGATTTTAGAAAAAATGGACTTCTGTACTTAGCGTCCTAAGCACGAAAACCATCGTCTGGCAGGTTTCAATCCTGCACATCGTGGACGCGCAGGAGTTTGAAAATGCAAACATCTGGCGGGTACTTGTGCAGGTTGAAATCGCCTGATATTTTGGTTTTTGAACTTCTCAATGAGTAAATTGAATCGTATAAAAATTTGAAGCTCACAGGAAAAAGTATAATTTTCGTTTTTTATGCATTTTCAAACTTGTGGGCGACTATGATGTGCAGGGCTGAAACCTGCCAAACGATAGTTCTTGTACTTACTTGTTAGCACTCTAAGAACCATAAACAATAATTTTTAGCCTCACAGTTATTGAGGACAATTATTGACACAAACACCGTTATTCAAAAGGTTCAGTAGCTCTTGGTTCATTAAATGGTACTTAGATTGCAGGATATGGTAACAAATGTGTAAAAATCAAACAAAAATATTGATTTATGATTTATAGCTATATGATTTATTAAATAAAGAAGACATCTAAAATCGAGTAATTGATATAATGTGAGAAATCAAGTTATATTAGAGAATTAGTTAACGTTTTACGAGCTTTATGACAATGATATTATTATTTTTTTCCAACGAATTTGCAATCATATTCAGCCAGAACTTCATCATTGTGTTTGATATGAACTTCATAAATTTTGCTGTAAGAACTGAAAACTTCGCTGTTAGAAGAGAAGATATTTGATTCCTAAGTTCAAAGAACCGGATATTTTCCTCTTCCAATTGTGGGTGAAAGTAAGTTACCAAAGTTTTGTATATTTGACTTTATTTCATAATATATTATAACAATAAATAAATTTATAAAATATTTAACTCAATACTTCATAAATACAATAAATTATGTACATCGCCCGTAATGTGGGGCTTTTATAAACAATCGCGTCACAACGTTCAGCATTAAATCGAAGATATAAATAGTTGAATAAATTAATGTGTTACTACTAGCCCGTTATCGGGATCAATCGCATATTTCGTCGCCGGGATCGAAATATTCGATCATCATGATGCATAGTGAGCGGTCTTGGGTTCGTACTGTTGACGCCACGCGCGGTATGCAAATGCATTTGCGTCGGCCTCGGCATCTCGCCGTCTTCTGTGATGTTCGTCGTGGTGCGGGATGGATACGTAGCTCACGTGGTGGCCGCCGTCATCGTGGCTGTGCTCGGATAGCTTTTTGACACCGATTATTGCTGAAATCATCAAAGCCATCATGGCAACACCGAGGGCTTTTAGGGCAATTGCAGCGATACCACCGAAACCAAGGATAGCCTTCATCTTTGCCATCATCAAAGCCATCATCAGGATGATGCCGCTGCCTCCTTTTTCCTTCTTACGTGCCTCTGTAGGAGGATGTCAAATTAATTATATAAGGGAATTACGAATATTAGCTCAATGTTTCTAGTTCAGATATAAAATTACTCGTTATTGAATAAACAACACAAAATATTTTTTTACGATAAATTACATAAATGCAAAGTAAACTTATATGTCTATTTTGTATCAAATTTAAGTGCATCAAGCATATTTAGCTGAAACATTTTTTTAAAGGCTATCAAATTAATGGAATTAAACAGCTTTCACATTTAATTTAAATTTTTTGCTTGTTTTCTAGTTATTTATAATGTTATCAAAACTATTTTTTTATATTTTCAAACATAACAAAAAACGATTTAAATTATATAGAACTTGATTATGATTTAATTTTTTGAGACATACGTTTTCTTTTAATTTAGCGTTGAGTTGAATTATATTATTGACATATAATATTATAAATAAATTTATTTATTAAAATGAATGTATTCATATAGGTAATAGAAATTATGAATCCACCTATATAATACACATGTACAAAAATTCATAATTGCACGCATTAATCCATTTGTGCTAACCAATTTACACGATTATCTCACCTCCGAGAGTTTTGTCTTGTTCGATATCCTTGTAAGTTTCGGTTAAGAATTCTCTAACTTGGGATCCAGGCATTAAGTTATTTAATTTAATCTTGAGTTCGTGTGATTCGAGGAATCTGGCCAGTCGGCTCAGCAAGGGCTCGTTTGGCGATGGTGATCCGCCGCCGTTGGCCCTTGCTTCACCTAGTGGCACAACCTCGACAACTTCAATTCCATCGACCAAATTCATAACGTCAGCGCTTCCTGCGGGACCATACTGCTCCAAAGCTTCCCGTACGACCCGCGCTCCATGCTGACACGAGCTTCCATTGCACTTATCCGCGTAACACTGTGCCAAAACACTCACAATAAGAACACATACTAGCTTTAAACACATTGCCATTGTGAATTATTTTTAAAATTTTATCCTTCTGCAGAGGATAGATTAATTAATAATTTCAAAGAAATTATATGAATTTATATTAATAAGTCCGTCGATGTTTGGATTACTGATCAACACTGATGTAAAACTTAATTGTAACACAACATATATACGTTCAACTAGATCATTTCACTTCTTCTTTCTCTCTTCAAAATTCTAATATATTTGCACTTATACGGCTATTACTATTTCATTCAATGTAGACATGCGTAGCCCCCACTCATGTCCGATGCCGTTCATATGTAGAGTTTTTTCTGTATCAAAAATATGCATAACATTATCAATTCCTGACTCTGAAATTCAACGATAGATTGTATACCATCAATTCATTTTTTTTAATCTTGGCATATGTACCCATATTGAATTCAACCGGAACTCTATCGTTGTGATATCCGTTCGTTTCTCCGTCTGACTAGACGTTGACATTTGGATCAATAGCCTTTTAAAAATATTGGATAATTAAAGAAAAACTAAAGTAAATAATTAAATTCATTTACTGAGAATTTCGCAAAAACCAAAATTTTCACAAAACTTCACTTTCTAATTGTATTACTTCTTATAATATTTTGCTTACATATTTGCAATTAACTAAACTTATAATAATTAAAAAGGAAATTGTTTTAGTTCAAATTCTATACGTTACTTATACAGTAAAACCTCGATTATCCGGACTAATTTTTGTCGATAGGCATCCGGATAATCGAAAATCCGGATAATCCAAATTATGAAGAATAATGTTTTGTTTATTAAAAATAACAAATGCATACATAGATATCAACAAAAATCGATGTTTATTAGAAAATTAACACTTACATACGAGTATTTTCTTAGATTACATTATACATATTATATTAACATGAGCTAAAATAATCAGGTAGTACGTAAAGTATCAATGAAGAAGAAAAGTTGCTTACAAATAATTTGTTGATCGTTTTTGTAAAAACCAACAATATAGAGCTTCTTCTAAGATTTTCACTACCCTCTTTACTATCTAACTTGCAAGTGTACGACAAAATTGAAGCGGCATTCTTTTTAATATCGCTTATAGTAGATGTATCTACACTACACCATACCTATCAGCTAACTTACGGCCGGTTTCGCCCTTTTTAATGATTCTATAATATTTATTTTATCTTTAAGGGATAATACCACCCTTTAAAAATGCATATATGCACGTCAAAACAGAGAATGTATTAATGTATATATACACATCAGAATATGCAAGTTCCGACGCGATTATGTCCGGATAATCGCGAATCCGTATAACCGAGGTCCGGATAATCGAGGTTCTACTGTAATAACATAGAAGTTCTACATGAGCCATCTCAGACATATATGCTTTTCAGTCATTTTGCAAAAACAATTCTTTGATACATTAAGTTCTCTTGATACATTTTTAACTAAATTTTTTAATAAAGTTACCACTGCACATGTGAAAATGTTTCTGATTTTATCCTGCCATTAACTTGTTAATTATAACATTAATCGTGCTTTTTCCTTGTAGATTTTCTTATAGATTTATATCCTCATTTTATGATATCCTAGAGAAATGCTGGTTAAAAATTTAGGTGTTCTCTGAAGAGTTTTAAGCATAATACTATTAATTATTTTCTCAAAAAATTCTGCTGATATGTAACGTATAACATACAGTATAACATTTTGTAAATATCTTATAATGTAAGTTCAAATATGATAATATGTTATTATATGATTAAATGTTACAGAAAGTCAAAGTTACAATATTTTTTTTGGAGCTTGTTTAAATTTTTACGCTGTTATGTTAAGTCTTTTATAGACATTTAGGCAGTATATAATATTACTACCCTCAATGGACTTCTTACTTGATAAGATGGTCCAACATTGTTTATAATTCGAAATTAACCAAAATAGATAATTTCTTCATAAAACTTTTATCTTTGTACATACGGTTTGAAAGTTATTAAGAAAGTCACAAAGTTTTTATGATCGAAACTGAACTTTCTTATTATCCAATACAAATCTATTTGAAATGGAATTCACATAAACCAAACCTACTTGTTTCACTAATTAATAACAATAAGTTGATTAGGCGGATCAGGTTCCTTGTAAAACAAGTTGCTTATATGGGCTTAAATTAAACTTAAATGAAATTATAAAATTTTATTTTTGGCATCTGCATATAATATATAATTAAGATATAGACGTATGGGGAGCCATTTAAAATTGTCTGTAATAAAGAGGAGGAATTGATATTAAATGGTAATTTAATTTTTTTTAACTTGTAAAAAATAAAATAATTGTACACAAATTTGTTTCTATCTATTATAACATAAAATAAAAATTCACCGTTAATGTAAATTATTTTTTACACATACACCTATCCCCGTTTTACACGGCAGGTACTCGTTTTAGGCGTTTTCGAACTTACACGGTTTTTGAAAACATTGTTTTTTAACGAAATGTATTAAATTTGCATTTACACGAAATTATAAACATTAATTTGCCTATATCTATAATAACATTCTCATTTTTTTTGCTGCCAACATTTTACGAATTTCTAGTAGTGTATGTCTATGTGAAAAATGGATAAGATGGGAACTCCCCGTTTTATGATCAAAACTAAATTGTATGTGTGTATAGGTTTGTTTGAAGAACCAAACCGAAAAAAATGTTAAGTTTCATTTAACGCAATCAACTCAAAAAAATTCTAATTTTAATTTTTATCTATAGAGAAAATGTAATATTTAAGATTATTTCATATTTGTTTCATTTTGATATTGAATATATTAATATTTATTTTTCGTTCAATGTGTATGATATTCATCATATTAAAAATTGACAGAAGGACTTTTCATAGTGATTTTCGATTAGCACGGTTTTTCCATATAAGAATGAATTTTGAGTTACACGGTTTTTTATGGAACCTATCTTCCGTATAAAGCGGGGGATAGGTGTTTTTCTGTTGATCTTTAAATCAAAATTAATGAGGTTTGTGTTATGTTGTATCAGTTGGTTTTTATTTATCTCAGTGTATCTTTATTTGTAATATTTTCGAAACTTCAGCCTGTTTAAACTAGATATTATTCAAATTATAAACAACAATTTATAAATAACAATATATTTTAACATATATGATTACAAAGCATAAATAATGTGTTATATACCGTAGAAACCATTACTTAATGGCAAGAATAATTCTTTATCATTTTCATTCTTCGTTATCGTTGTAAATCTGGGCTTCACTAGTTATATTTTCTTCTTGCTATGAAATTAAAATGTATCATTAAGAGCAAGTAAACACATGCACAACACACACACCATATGTATTATATTTATACATCAACGGTTAATTCTATTTAAGTCTATTGGAATGATAACAAGCTTTATCGCTACAACAATGGTGCTTTTACTATTGAACTTATCCTATTCATTAAAAATGAGATATCATCATTCCAGTTTTATGAGTTAATATTTTTTTTGTTATTACATTAGAGATGAGAATGTTTATGTATGAAATAACATCAATTATGACACAATGAATGTCTAGCCGAATTATTACGTGTAAACTCAATTATTCTTTATTTAGTCATGTAGACAAACACTTGAAAATTATTGTAATACCTTTCTCTTTAAATATTTGAACGGCGTTGGTTCATTGAATTCGTAAATAATGGGAGACAGGATGGCGCCTTATTGGTCTTCGTCGTCTGTGCACTATAAAAGAAAGGTTATAGCTTATTTATATGGAAACAGCTTTGAATAAACATAAATTGTTTCATTTTTGGAAAAATAACATTACATATTTATATTAGAAAAATTAATAAAATACAATATTTATTAAATTTATGAGGTACAAGTAAACTATCCTACACCATGCATGCATAAGGTGACCATATTTTTAAGTCAAAACCGGTTCGGCAATTTTTAGTTATGCTAATCCGGAACTAAAAAATCAGTTTTTTATATGAATCCATTTTTTCTAATCGGAATTTCGGACTTTTGGCAAGAATCTTTGTATTCTACTATATGTAATATTTTTTTATCAATGTTTTATCTCTATTTTTCTCATTTTTGAGCCTTGTATGAAATTCTATTCAATTATCTATTTAATCAATTTTAGAAAATTATCACCTGTTTATATTTTTTATATAGTTTACCTATTAATTTTCGAAAAACCGAGACAATCCGGGACAAAAGATGTAAATCTGGGACAAAAAATGGTTTTAGAAAAACCCGGGGCACAAGTTGGAAATTCGGGACTGTCCCGGACTCTCAAAAATCTATTATAGTCTTTTGACAAACTTTTTAAAATCCTTTATATCATTTATATAAACAGAACTATTGTAGTAATCAACTCTAATATTCGTAAAATTTTATCCATTAAAATGTTATTGCCAAGATATAAAGCAGAAATGATCTCTTGACTTAAACTCAAAATTAGCTTGCAATTTAAATATTTATGCTCTGTGAATATATTATTTTTATAATAATATTTTTTTTCCATATTTATCACAAGAGCTTTACCAATAAAAATATCGTACATAGTGGATGAAACAAATATCGCACAATATACGAAACGATATAAATTCTTAAAGCCAAATAAGCGTTTATGGAAAAATACAATTCCAAACAAATTAACATTTTTCAATTAAATCATCATACATCAAAATGCGCGTACCCTATATCGAATTGAATATAATGTATAATTATAATGCGTATGTGTTACACCGACTTCATTAAATGTAGAGTATTGGTCTAGATGCGCAATAATATGAAACTGAATCTGATATTTATCTAGATCTATAACAGAATTGAAATAAAATTTATTATTAATTAAGATCCACTAATTTAAAATTTAGGCGGTAGTTCTAATTAAACTCTCAGTTAGTCATGGTTATCAGTTTATCGACTTGTATACTTTACACATCTGTCAACAATATTTTTTTAATCTGCCTTTATGTGATGGAACTGCAAATATGATTTATGAATTTTTGGAAATGCTTAGGGCAATACTTTGAGAATAAAACACGTATATTTGTCCAATTTTTGGGTTTATTTCATTATCTGATTGCAAATGAAAGGCATAGGAAGAAAGAGAGGTAATTTAATTTTTAATGAAAATTTAAGGCAAAAATGGAGACATAAAATATCAAGTAGTGGCGAGCGCGGCTGAATAATTAAATGTTTGACTCGCATACAAGTGGTGCTGAGCTCGAATCCCGGTACTGTGTACAAAAAAAGTAGATAGATGTACTGGAAAATTCATGCTGATAAGTAACAAAATTTATTAAAAATGTTAATAGAAATAATTAGAAAATAATATGTTGGAAGAGCAATGAATTGAATTATGAGTAAGATAACTGAATTAAAAGACAAAAGATGTAAAAAATTAAATTTTTTGCATATATTTACGTTTTTGGGTTGTCTGAACATTTTGGCATATCTTAAAAAAAATTGATATATGTGTATGTGAGTGCGCGCGTGTGTGTAGTATTTATGTATGTATGTCCGAGTATAAATTTTCGTCCAGGATTTCGAGAGCACGGATCTACCGATTTGAATAAATCAAAAATTTGATTCGAAGATTAGATTCGATTTCTATTGATGGTGAGACGTGCTAATCAGTTTTTGGCGAAGGCAGGTCTAGCAATTTTGAAGATACGGGGCAAAAGTGCTAAAACGGCAATTCAGTTCTTGGGAAAACGGAGCGGCTGATTTGCATGATCCAAGAAAACATATTACTTACATTGACGGAATGATGAATTGACTAAATTTTTGAGAAGGCTGGTCCAGCAGTTTCGGAGGTTCAGAAAAAAGTTAAAAAGTACATCATATTGTGGCCAAAAATGATCATTGTGCATATACAAATTAAATTATCATATATTTCATTTTTCTATGAGTTCCGCACGAATGTTTAGATTTATAACGCGCTTCGATATTTTGCCTCTGAAACAGCCACGCAGCGCGATTGCTTTGAAAAAAATTCAAAATTAAAAAAAAAAAGTTTTTAAACATTTTTGATTATAGTACGGGAAGTTTGCCTCAATTTGCCTTAAAGCACGATGTTATGCACTACTAGTTTATGTAATAGTTTTATAAAGCAGCACAATTTTCCAGAGACCGGATAAAAACGCGACTTAAGCGAGATAGCGTATTATGAGGAATATGAAAAATATATTTTAAAATGCAGGGTCCTGGTGTATTATGCAATAAATCTTATTAAGCACAATCGTTGAAACGGGTATATATATTATACATTTTGGTTACCTTCAACTTTGATTTTAATGTGATTGTTTGAAAATGTAGTTTGAGATTTTATAATTTCATATTATTTGTCAACAACAATCAGATCTACTTTATGATGTACTATGAGTGGCTGTGATGGATTTATTTGCAATCTAGCATTAACATTGTCCCAATGTTTACTTTCACTTGAAACTATATGTAGAAATGTATTCTCAAGTAAAAACTCTCAAGAAAAATCACTATATTCGATACCAGGTTCGATATCAGGTTGCCCTGAGATCTAACTTGAACTTTGAACCATTCTTTGAGAATACGAAAGTGAATACAAAATTATTACTGTTAAAGAAAATATAGTAAACTATAATTAGCAACTAACATATTTTACTATTTTACTAATAACTTGACGAACAACTAATACAAAGTTTTCCAACTAATAACTTGGAAAAATTTTATGGCTGGAGGCCGTCTATATTTTTACTACCGGTCAATTATTCGTCAAATGTTTTTTGCTAATAAGACCAATGTCCATATATTACAATTTCACTTCTATATCAATGCTAGTGAAAGCAATGATCAGACTTGTTTCTTTTTTTCAATAAATTACTATTTACTACTGTAGAATTTAGGGTTACCAATCATGTATGTTCCGAATGTGTGACTAACGCTTTTATAATTATTTCATAGCCGATGGATATGGCATGTAAACGGAGTGGACAGAAAATTAAAAACAAACTTTAATTTCAGTGAATATTAAGTGAAAATTAAAAAAAAATTATTAATATTAAAAAGGAAACTGTTTTGATGACATATTGCTTATATATATATATATATATATATATATATATATATATAAATTTATTTATAATTGTTTTTTGTATAATTATTGACCTTACAGAATTATGTAGTTAGTTAAAAGTTTGAATAGAGGCATATAAACCTAATCCAATACAAAAAATTACAAACATAATTAGAACTGATGACACTTATTTACACTTTATTTTGTGAAAGCATTTGGATAAATCTAAAAAGGTGTGCTTTAATCGCTTTTAAAGCATCATCATATTCAAAGTTAAAAATGTCTGTAATACGTATAAAATTCATCAAGTTAAAACAAAATAATCAAATTTTCACCTTATAAATAATATCTTATGTGCATTTTACTAAATTAACACAAGTATCAAAAATCCCAGCACTTACAATATCGATCTAAAAACCTGTTATGATGCATAGTGCTGGATTCTAGAAACTTGTTTGAGAAAGCTGCAATTTGTGATTAATCTTTTTTGTGTACCTCATAATTCAATGACAAAAACGAATTCTGATTTTGTTTTTTAGAAATAGCGCCATAAGAGGCTTAATCTCATAATATTTGCGTTTTTGACTTCGATATTTAATAATAGTAATATATTATTTATTCATATCAAAATCGTTGTTATATTATTACATATTAATTTGTATGTATGTTTTGTATGGTATTAATTTTTAGTTTAATTCAATATATATATATATATATATATATTATGCATTTAAACTTTTTTGTACTGAAAATTATAAACATTTACTCCTTCATTGATCAATAGTTGTAGAAAATTTAATACTAAACAAATTGATCATAAATTTTTCATTATTACTGCATTAACAGAAACAAATATGGAATGATTATCTATATATACGAGGTGGTAGTATTGACTCTGTCATTTTCTGTCCTCAAAAAAATTAAAAAAAAAAAAATTATATTGTTTGAAAATTATGAGGTTTTAAGTGCAACCTAGAGCTTTAGTGGAATTATGATCAATGTTCGGTTATTGTGGTTAACTTTTATTAATTTTGTTCATTTAAACATTTTTATATCTAAAATACCACAATTGCTCCAAGTTTACAAGAATTAAGAGTTTTTGTTAAACTATGAATTTAAAATTTTTAAATTCGACTTTCGAAGGCAGTTCTTCAAGAAAATGTACTGAAGTGTGTTGGCAAGTTTTATCAAAAATTACGTCATTTTAAGGTTTTCATTTTTTTGACAATACACTTTTTTTTTTATTTATTTTTCATAGCAAGCTATACAAAGTACATTCAGCTACATTTGTTACAGTTATATATTATTTGTCTGCGTGAAAAGGATCGCTATCCTGCGATAGCGCCTTCATAGATGTTATATTATATTTTGTAGTAAATCATTGCAGATTCTTTTTTTGAGACGCTTTGGTGGTAAAGGCAATACACTTTAGTACATTTTTCTCAAAGGGGGACTCCCAAAGTCCACCGATTTAAAAAAAAATCTAAATTCATAGTTTAACAAAAAGTTTTGTTTCTCAAAAACTTGAGGGAATTATGTTATTGTTGTTGGTCCAAAGATTAAATGAAGAAAATTAGTAAAAATTAAGTAGAATGATCGAACAATGATGATAATTTTACCAAAGCTTTAGGCTGCACTTGAAAGCTTATAATTTCCAAAGTGAGACAATTTTTTTTAAAATTTTGTCAAGACAGTCAAGTTCGGCTTGATGTCAAGGTCTGATGTCAAGGTCTGGGACACCCAGCCACATATATAATATGTGTGTGTGTTCGTCTGTATATCATTTTTCTCAGCCTTTTTTTCATAAACGAAAAAAATATTTATATTTAACCATATGTACATTTTGAGATACTACCTTCTTCTGAAACTCAATGTTAAGGAAATGACTTGCACCTAATGATAATACGTACAAATATTTTGAAATATTTGTAAATAAGAAATCACAGTAGTGAATTCTTGATGTATGGTATATATATATATATATATATATATATATATATATATATATGTTTATAGTGTATTTCCCATCGATTAAAGTTTAATTAATAATCGAGGAACTCCGAATTCATTAAGAGATGTATCAAAATTCTACATTAAACATAAAACCAAATCAAGTAGGCGAGCAACATAATCAAAGAGAGAGTGACATACTTCATTCCCGAAGTATGGAGTGGCATTGACTTTCTAATATCCACGTCCTATTTTAAATGATTTTTCGATGATTTCGATGCTCATTCTCAAAGTGCATGGATTCATGGAATGTTGGAAATACGATTCGTTTAAAATAATATTAACATCGCCGGAACTAAATATTAAGGAGCTACGGGATAATTAAAGTATTCTGGAAATGGTTATAAAATATAATTTATGAATAAAATTGCTTTTGAGTTTTGAAACTTATGGAAAACTATTAACTAGCAATCAATAACTTCATAGTCGTAGGATTTTTGTTGCTTTATAATAAAACAATTGTTTTGGAACCGACAACTTTCTGAACTATTGTAACTTTAAAGTAAAGTTGGGAAAAGTTGAGTTCTATTCGACAATTGCTTGAGAGCGTATCGTTGTATGTTCTCCATTTTATATATTACAACAGTTCTGAATAATAAATATATTTATATATGTATGGTAATTCAAATGATATGTTTATCGTCTTCCCGAAAAAGCAGTTTATGTTCGCATTAATGATTTTATGATTTCTTGACTTCTTAGTTGTTCAACCGTTTAAAATGAAAATGTGCATGTGGGGTGCATGGCATAGTGCCTTAAGGCAAATTGCTTGAACTTCCCGTACTGTAATTAAAAATCTTGGTACGGAACCTAAATTTACACAAAATGTGTACACATTATTAAAATCTCTATAAAATATCTGATAATTTGATGTACATATGTTTAATAAACATTTTTGACTGCCAAATGATATTTTTTTAACTTATTTTTATTGAGTCCTTAATCGCTGAACCTACCTTCCGAAAAATTTAATCAGTTCTTCTTATCTTATCAATACAAGTAACATGTTTTTTGAATTATTAAAATCGGACGTTCCGTTCTCTTAAAAACTGAGTTACCGTTTTTGGCACTTTTTGCCCCATATCTTCGGAACGGCAAGACCTCCTTTGCCAAAAACTAATCAACACGTCTCCCTATCAATACGAATCGGATGTTTTTTGAATTATTCAAATCGCTTCATCCGTGTTCCCGAAATCATCGACGATTTGTATCCGTACACACACACACATACATTCATTTTTTCTAAGGTATGCCAAAATATTCAGAAACTTTCATTTTTTTGCGATCACTATAACTTACCCTACGGTAAGTACGTATGTATGTATGTAAAATTTGACTTTTTTTCGACGTTTTCTAAAGAAGCGTTAAAACTACTTCAAAATTTAAGTAAGTTGATGAAATACGGTAAGGACTCGTTCATTAGTTTTTTACCGATCAGTCGAGCCGGTTTTAACAGCTTACAGAAAACTGCATAAATTTTGTCCACGTTTTCACAGCAAACCGATTTTGATTATTTAAAAACTGTTCGAAAGATATCAGTTTGTGTTTATGCTGATTAGTATTTGGTAAAAATTAGCCGGGCCGTTTATTCGTAACTAATTTTTAATATTTTTTTACCATATTTATGAAACTTTTTATGATGATAAAGTCTACATGACAGAAGTCTATAAAATTACAATAAATCATTAAATTTTGTAACAATGGAATGTGTCACAAATTCAAACTTCTACCATCACAATTGTTAATACCATTAATTCGTACTAATTATGTCGATTCATTACACATATCGGGAACTTTTTGCAAGTTGCCTTAACGAATAATGCTACTCGCACCTAGTCAAATTATTTTTTAAATTAATACTTCAAAAATTTTCCAACATTCCAAAGACATAACCAGTGAATTCGCGTATATGACGAGCAGTAGTTTTATTTGGGACAAGCAATAAAATTATACATCAGAATTTTTTGTTGCCCTTATTCCTGCTTTTGCATAATTGCACAACTTGTTTTTATCAGATTTCCGGTTTGTTGCATTTAGTTATCGTCGTATATGTTTTCTATAATATCTTTTAATCTTTTTTTAATAAGTTGCTATGAAGCAATTTAAACTCTTCGGGGTAAAGTGACAGGTTTACTCGCAGCTTGAGACCACTTTTACTATCTTTGATACATTTCTTATTTGAATCTTTTTTAATTTTATTTTTCTATCACTAGCAACTGGTTTCGTTATAAAATAATTCAAAGTTCAAGTTTTTCAACTGAATATAAAGTCAGGTGTTTTCCTACGGGTGACTCACAAGAGCAGATAATATTTTACTTTTTAATCTTCTTAGTAAAACAATATTTTGTAATTATAATCAAATCTATTATTTTCTTTGAATTTTGTTCATAAAGGATCCGAGCAGAACTAGACTCCTCGTAATACGAGGCTCGTATCATTATTACAATGAATAATTTATTTTGTGCACTTTTTTAATCTTGATGTTTCACGACAAGTACGTTATTGTGATGTTTTATTTAATGAACAGAATAATTGCATTTTATCATTATTGCCTTAACTATATAGGTCCAAGATCTACTATGAGTTTGAGATAATGCTCGACCTCCGTATTTTAGCCGTGAGCTAGGTGTAGTGGTTATAATTGAATCATAGCATTTCTAATCAAAGTAAAAAAGCTTTTTTAAGTACGGTATTTTCCACGCATCTAAACGCCGACATATTACACTGTTTTTGTTTTCGGATTGATACAATCTTTTTATAAAAGCCAACAAAAAATCACAACAAATAATTATATATATATATATATATATATATATATATATATATGTGTGTGTGTGTGTGTGTGTGGAGTGATTTCATATAGTTATATAAAATTTAAAAAAATATTTATATTTTTTATGATTTACATTTTTGAATATTGTTGATAATTTTATTTTTTTAACTGCAATACAATATCAATACTCAAAACAAACAAAACAAAATTAAACAAAATTTTTGTTTTCGAATTAATTTCATAAATTTTAATACTGATAATACTGAGATCTAAACTATAGTTCGTACGAAACCACAATTTCTGCAAATAAATACGAACTGCATAAAACCCAAAAGTTTTAGCCTCATTTGCTAATAAAATTTCATTTCAAAGAAATTTTAGATCTTTGAAATGAAGCCAATATTTAGTAAATAAAATATATGTATAGTTCATGAAAGGTAATTTAGTATGATAACGTGTTATCACTCAATGGTGTTGGTTCATTCAATGTTAAATCAATCATTTATGTAGGAAATTCTCAAATATTGTTTTAGTTAAAATATAGAACAATTCGAAAATTGATCTTAGTCATCTAGACTTACTAAATATAAAAATAACCTAATGCAATACTTTTTCTTTTCTACTGTCTTTAGTTTCAGTTTTTTTTCAATTTTCCACAGCAATGAAACTAAAGTTTTGACTTGCTTATTTAACAATTAGATTATATCATTGTAATAGATCACAAACTAATGATTTGTCGCTAATTAAGTTGTCACGTATTTTTGTAAAATTCTTTTTTTGCTGTTAAAAGATGAAATTGATACAATTAAACTTACAATTAGTTTAGCAATCTTTTTGAACTGCGACCATAAAATATCAATTTTTACTAAAATATTAATGTGCTTGTTATAGTCTTATTTTGCGCCCACAAATATCGGCTTCAAAATGCCCACAAAATATATTTTGTATTCAATAGAGGAAAATTAATAATGGATGCATTTTACATCCATAAATTTAATACTTGAAGCAAAATAAGATGAAATAAAAATATGAAAATATATTCGGTACTGGTTAGAAAAATCTAGATAGGATCTGGTTGGACCACATGCTTTGAAAGTAATTCTATGAGAATAATATTAAGAAGATTGAAAAACTAATTTATTTAAGGTGATCATATTTTTTATGCAAAAACTAGGACTGAAAGTTTTAAGTATGCTTACCCAGGACGAGAAGGAGGTAGAGGTGACCTTAGTTGAATATCTTAAATATGATTTAAACTAACATTTACTAAAAACCAGTTATTTTTTGCATAAATCAATGTTTTTTTTTAATCAGAATAACTTTTAATATGTTTATTATTATTTTCCTGAAGGAGAAATTTATGTTCTGATTATATTTTATATTTTTTTTCTTTTAATCTTTGTATAACATTTTGTTCAATTTTTTTCATAATTAACTTACAAATTAACATTTATGCAAGACACTCAATAGGTTTGTTTAGAATTTTTGCTAATTTTCATAAATTTGAAAATAAAAGTTTGAATTTATTAATGTTAGAACCTATTCAACCCGCCATTGGAATTTTGCATTCGGCAATTTTTTCATTCATAACGTATTGTTTCATATAAGCATACACGTTCTATATATCATTCTCCAATATTTAATGGGTAGTTGTAATTTTATTATCAAATTATTGCAAAGGTCCTGGGACCATCCGGAACAAGTATTGCTTTCAGAAAAACCCGGAACACAAGGAAAAATCCGGGAATGTTCCGGTCAAATCTGAAACATATTTATGTAAAATTGATGGGTTACATGAAGATATGCAAATCTAAATATTGATAAGAGATTAAAGAAGGGAAGAAAAACTCTTTTCACACATTATACTTGTTTCTGCACAGAACACTTATTATTATGACAATTTTTATAAAATATCTTTCTCTATTTATTATAAAAATAGGTATTTGCAATATTTTACAACTTGCAACATATAATAAAACAAGTTCGAATAAAAAAGCGGAAGACTTTCTTTTCTCACGGGTTGTTACATATAACTTCCCACAGTCATGACATTGACACGGTCAATGTCAGTACTAATCGCTACTTTACGCTCGAGTGCTATTGAAGTTCATTCATTATTGCGTAAAATAATTAAATAATAAGTGAAAATTGAGAAATTTTACTACTTGAAAAATTATTATTGTACCATTCATATAATTAATAATTGAAAATAATATGTTATATTGTAAATGTAAATGTTTCGCTGCCGCAATTTCTTAAAGGGTACACGAAAGGCCTTCATCGGTAATGGAATTTTGTTGTCCGTACTGATATTTTTATAACAAAACCTCCGCACTATCACATATTGCGGAAATAGTAAAGATCTTTATAAATAGTAGTAATCATCTTTATAAATATCACATAAATTAGAACAAAATCCTCAATAAAATAATTGGTTTTTGATCGAAACTTCCAAAAATTCTTAATCAAGCATCATATACATTGGACTAAGGAGCCGATTCTGTCATAAAATAATCAAATGTTAAGTAGGGGCTACGTTACGTAGCGCTTCTTTCACAAAATAGTACTAAATACTGCCATGTGGTTGCTGTGCAGTCAGTCGTTTTAGATAGAAAACCTAACCTAGAAAACGCACAAATGTTATACGCACAATCTTATCATAACTGTATCTTTGTGATATGGATAAATAATATATGAGTGAAGTTGCATTTTGTTTGTAAAACGCTTGATCGCATAGCAAATACATGGCATTTTCACAGTATTTAGTACCATTTTGTATGAGAAGCGCTACGTAACATAGCATCTACGTAACATTGGTCTATCTTACGGCGAATACGCCACTAAGTAAAATTTTCCTTGTCTAGTGAGAAAAGCATACTTTTCTACCTTATGTATTTCTTATGTAATTTTCCGAAGGGAAAATTCGTTTTGCCAGAAAATTCGACTAGCTATTTTTATGTTTACCCGGCGTTTCAAGTCATTCTGAGTCGTCTGACACTAGAATATGTGTGTATGTTGTAACAAAATTTGTCCTGTTGTCTGTTTCCTCAAAAACTGCTGCGCCGATTACAAAAATTTCAAAACCGTTTGATTTAACTCGATAAAAACACGCGTGAATTTTTTGTCTTGCCGTTGTTTTACAATTAGTAGATAATTGCAAAATATTTTGTTTACGTTTTAGCTAAAAGTCCTAAAACTATACAAATATTCAAAAGATATTAGTTGGTAATTGTGCTGGTCAGATTTTGGTAAAGATCTGCCGGGCCGTTTCTTCGTTAAAATAAAAATTGATGATTTCATAAGATTTTTATAGGGCTAGCAGTGGCGATATCGGTTAGAGGGTGGGCACCAACTAGTCCCAGGTTTG
Organism: Ctenocephalides felis; assembly: GCF_003426905.1. NCBI lineage: Eukaryota > Metazoa > Arthropoda > Insecta > Siphonaptera > Pulicidae > Ctenocephalides > Ctenocephalides felis. The sequence goes on along the minus strand of NW_020538040.1, from coordinate 79,028,098 downwards.
CTGGTTTGATTCCCGCTACTGCCAAGCCTGACATCAGGCAACTTTGATGTCAAATTTCCACTTGGGGTTATAGATCACAATATAATTCCAAGTGGAAATCGTCCTTCGTGGACATAGTAGCATCATTCAATTATATGTTAACTATTAGACGTAAGATATATAATATAATATATAAACCCCTCACATAGGAGAATGGTGAACTGATGAGTTGCGCCTCATAAAAATACCTTAGGTTATAAGTCTTGAACAAAACAGCTTATAGTGCATATGAAGTAAGAGTTTTGATTGCTTTTGAAACAATAATAATAAAAAAACAAAAAATAAAATATCATCATAAAAAACATTTTTTATGATGATAGAGTTCACGGTCTTGAAAAAAATCCTTAGATATTATGAGTACACAACAAATATTGTGGGGATTTTTGACTTTTCCTCGACGTTTTTCTCAAAAACGCATGGACCGATTTCAAAAAGTTAAAAGCCATTCGCTGTACCTCGATAAGGACTCACGTGTTTTAGTTTGCGCAACGATCAGCCAAGCCGTTTCTTTGTATTTAGCAAAAAAGTGAAAGTTTCTCGTAAGTCATGAGAAATTAGAAAAGGCTTTGGACTAAGTTAACAAAACTCTAGATGTGTAAAAAATGTTACCATTAATTTAAATCATTTAATAATATCAAAGACTAGACACATGATATATTTAAACGTGCTAGTATTTTCTTATGGCAGATGCTTAATATTTCACAAAATAATTCATTTGATGTAAAGAAATATGTATCGACGTGTTTAATGAAATTTAACATGGCGATGAAGTGTATGCACTAAACAGTCCTATGAAAATTGGTTGAATTATACAAATTAATTAAAATTTGAAATAATATGTTACAATTTTAGGACATACAAGCGCGTATCTGTGGGTTATAGTTAATGTAATAACTTATGATTTGAGAGATATCAATTGCAAATCGTAATGTTTAGATTTAATTGAAAGCGAAATTACACATTTCGGTAAGATCAAGCAACTTGCCTTAAGGCAAAATACCACTTTCAACTAGTTCCTTATTGATGTAGTGTAGTAGACCTTTGTGATAAGTATACATATAACCGAGCAAGCGCAAAAGACTTTCATCTTTTACGTCTTGAATTACATTTGAGGTCGGCTTTCCATAACCATGATATTGGAACGGTCAATGTCAATATCAATCTGAACAAAATTTCCGCTGAACTGCCATCGGGTTCTTTCACGCTTGCGTGACAGGATAAATTAAATATATATTCGATGCCGACAATACTAATGTAACATAATGACGATTATTTGACAAGACATTTTATCAATAAGGGCATTGTTGATAAAAATATCAAAACTAGTGGGGCGAATGGCATCGTGCCTTAAGGCAAATTGCTGGAACTTCCCATACCAAAAATTATTTTTTTTTAAAATATTAACATTTTTGAAAAAAATTACTCTGAAAAAATTAGATTTTTGAGAAACTATAAATTTTCGAAAATTCACTTTTTTTGGAAAAAAAAAGACTTTTTGAAGAAAAATTTATTTTGAAATATTTTGGAAATTCTGAACTTTTCTTCAAATCAATCGTACTGCATTAACTGCATAGAGACAAAATATCGAAGCGCGTAAGCGCCGCGCCGCCGTCTAACGGATAAACACTGGTACGGAACCCATAGGAATGTTAACAAAATTTATACTTTTTCTCAAAATCTCAATAAAATATCTGATATTTTGATGTGCATATCTCTAATGATCATTTTTGACCGCCAAATGACATTATTTTTTACTTTTTTCACCTTTATGAAAATTTGATCAGTTCTACATCTTATTAATACAAGTAAAATGTTTTTTGAATTATTCCAATCGGACGCTCCGTTCTCTTAAAAGCTGAGTTAGCGTTTTTGGCACTTTTTGCCCCATATCTTCGGAACGGCTTGACCTGCCTATGCAAAAAACTAATCAGCACATCTCCTTATCAATACAATTGAATGTTTTTTGAATTACTTAAATCGCTTCATCCGTGTTCCCGAAATCATCGACGAAAATTTGTATCCGAACACACATACACACGCACACACATACACACAAACAGACACATACATCCATTTAATTAATTTTGAGCACATTATTATCAAAATTGCACAAATGTTAGCTGACCACAGCTCATTTGTAGTTGAAGTAAATTAATATGATATTTTCATTTTACTATTAATAAATAACATTTCGAAGATTAAATTACGCATTTGCACATGCACTTTGATAAACAAATAACTTAGTTGCAGTTAATAACTGATTTTCATACATCATTTTCATACATCATTTCAAGTCATATATATTTTAACATTGTAGCTCAAAGGATGTAAGATAGGATATTTAGGACTTTCTGAATAACAAGGAACTAGTGGTGTATGGCATCGTGCCTTAAGGCAAATTGCTGGTACTCCCTGTACCAGAATTAAATATTTGAGAAAAAAAACTCAGTAATCAATAAATATTGATCAATGATTAATAAAAATTGTTTTAAACATTTTAAAATAGACAATTATAATTGCTATATATTGTATTTTATCGTTCATAAAATATACAGCGATGATCTTATCGCTCGAAAGACTTGAGAAAGTTTACGTTAGCAGGATTTGCTGAATAAATCCATCTGAGGATATATTTTTTACGATTAAATAGAATAACTCATTTGAAACATGTACATTTCTAAACTGATTTGAAAATTTAAAATTTATATTTGAAGTATAAAATTTTGTATATTTTTGAAAAAATAAAAAAAAATTGCTGAAAATTTTGAAATTTGCTTGAACCGTATAAGTAAACTTTAAAAATTAACAATCTTGGTACGGAACTCCACAAAATTAGTACACATTTTCAAAAATTTTAACAAATATTTGATATTTTGATGTGCATATTGTTTAATTTTTATTTTTGACCTTAAAATACCATTTTTTTACTTTCTCCTCTGTATCTCCAAGGCCGCTAGACCTGCCTTACCAAAATACAAGTAAAATATTTTTTGAATCATTCAAAACGGGTATTCCGTTCTCTCAAAAACTAAATTACCTTCTTTGGCTTTTTTGCCCCGTATCTTTGAAACGACTGAGCCTAACTTCACAAAAAACTCACGTCAGCACGTCTTCTCATCAGTAGGAATGGTTTTTGAATCATTCGAATCGGTTGATTCGTGCGCCCGAAATCGTGGACGAAAAATTGTATCCAAACATACACACACACGCACATGCATCCATTTTTTCTAAAGCATTCTAAAATGTTCAGAAACCTTCAAAAGTGAAGATATGCAAAAAATTTCATTTTCGATTTTTTTGCGATTACCTACTTAAACTACACTAACTACCCTACGGGAAGTTAAAAAAAATATCTGAAAAATATTTGTACTTCTAAACAATTATTGGACAGATTTGACACAAAATTGCATATCGAGTGTATATATTAGTTGAACAACATTATTTTTTAATGTCAATCTTAAATAGTTTTAGTCTTCATTACATGATTAAAGTTTAAGATAAAGTTTAGGATTGCATTACACTTGCGATTGCATTGCATATACTATGTGCGTAAATAAAAAAGTAAATAAATAGAAAAAAAAATAGGTACAAACAAATATGTACATCAACTTATTTTTATGTGTGCTTTTTAGGGATTTAATTTAAAACCATGTGGAAATATTTACCTTATAATTACTACTTAATTGAATTTTGTTATTGAAGGGTTATTCAGAGAAGCTTTAATAAACTTTTATCTAACTAAAGTGATTTTAAGTGATAATTAGCAATGCATAAAATATTTGCACAAAAACACGATAAAGATAAAGACCTCCTCATCAGTCATATTAAAAAGAACGGAAAGATTAGAAAGTAAAGAAATTTATATACCTTATAAAAAAGTGTGTCACTTTCTCTTTGATTATGTTATATGTTTTGTACTTTTTTATAATTTAATATGACCTGAATCAGTAGTGTCTTAACATGTGTTCCGGGGAGTAATGGAATATTCATATTTCGATTGACAAGCACGCTTGTAAAAACTGCAAATTTTAGAGAATGATTTAATATATCTTATGTTTGTTTTTTTATAAAATACTTAACAGTGTAATGAAAAAATACAAATTTGCATAATAATAAGTTATATGGTAATGACATTCAAAATTGATAATCAAAACAATAGAAATCATATTTGATTATGTTTTTATAATATTGTATTAATTAAAATTACGACGGTCGATTTTATTAATTGAGAGTTTTGTACGTGCATATAAGTCAAATAACCTGCTTGTGAATATTATTTATTATTTTACGTTGACTAATAATATTTATTATTTTGATAGACTTCTAAGATTTTTGTGGAATTTATACAACACTTGCATTTTGATTTCAAAAGTATACATCGTGTAGATCTTACCCAAACAAAAATTTTCCTTTCTTCAAAATCTCTCTTATTATAGGATAAATATATTTAAGGCTCGGAAGTTTATTTTATCGATGTGAACAGGAAGATGTATTTTGATGTACCATTATTAGGACTATAAGCGAAAATTAATGGAACTAATCAGTGAAAACAAAATTTAATATTTATGTGATATTCTAAATTGTGGTTGAATAGGGTAGAGCGGGGCTGAAAGGTACTTCGGTAAAGAGGTCCACAAACAATATTTCAAAAACAAGTGAAGTTAACAAAAATTTCAAGTATGCATTATTTATTTGTTATACAAGATGTTTATTTTTATATTTTTAACAGCAATCAGAACCTTACGTCCTATGAGCTGTTGGGCTGAAACTTCTCCTTACTTCGTATTTTTAGATGGTAACCCAATGGTTAATCCAAATATAAACCCAATAGTTAATCCATCCATATTTGATTGGTGCAGCAATGCCGGGCAAGGGCTATTTTCACTTGGAAACATATTGCTATCTATATTTCCAAGTGAAAATCGTTGTCACTGCTGTCTGACAACAGGCTGCTCGAAGTGGGTATCGAACCCGGGACCTCTGAAAGAAGTCCCGTCGCTCTTAACCGCTTACCTACGGGTGAGCCCTATATAAGATGTATTGTGAATTTTAAGTTATATTCAACAGATGTTTGTAAATAAATTTTATAAGAGGACCAACTGAAACTTTACTCTGGCAAAGTTGTACACAATAAAATATAGTAAATGAAGAAGCTAAGTTAAAGAAAGCAATTTTACAAAAGATAAATTAAATTAATAGTTATTCCATATCTGCTGATGAATATTTCTGAAGAAAAACCAGACCAATTTTATATACGGTGTATTATTTGTAAATACGTGTTACTGAAATTTTTATTTTGCATTGGTTTAATATTTTAGCTGATTTCTTCAAAATTAAAACTAGGATATTTTATCTGTTTTCTTGATGGCCGTCTTTTTTTACCCAGCCCATAGGATGACAAATTTTAGAAAAATAGCTAATGAACATATTTCTATGGCTTGGAATTAATCGGAATTTTACTGAACATAGTTCGATAGTTGTATGTTTGGTAGAAAGTAATTTGTTCTTCACATACAATTAAAACGATTTTCTATGCAATTGTAGGGTGCAGAACCATCTATTTTTATGACATATTTAATGGAGTTCTTATTAAAGGACATCGGAATTTAAATCTTATACGAAATATTTATTTATTCGTCTACATTAATGTGGTCCCCTTCAAAGTAGTCCCCCCCAGATATAATACACTTATGCCAGCGTTTTTTCCAATTTTCGAAGCACCCTTGATATTCACTTTTTGATATGTCCTTGAGCACTCTCAGCGATTTTCTTCAATCGAGGAAAACCGCCGTCCTTTCATGGGTCTCTTCAACTTTGGGAATAGGAAAAAGTCACACGGAGCCATATCTGGTGAATTTTTGCACTTTGCAACACTTTATTTCATTTTTTACGCAAAATTTAATACAAATTCTTTGACTTTTCAATTCTTCCATTGTAAAAATCGCCGAGCTCAGAAAAACACGTCGAACCTTAGCGACTACCACAGACAAAGTAAACAGTGAATATAGCTGAAAATTTCATCATACTTTAGGGGCATGTATACCAACACAATAAAAAAAAAATTTGACAATCAGACACTCCAGACCCGCGAAATTTAATTATTAGTAATTCCGGGTACTTTTTGAACACATGTACCCATTTTATATTAAATTGCAATAAACTAAGAAACAAGTTATGATAATAGTCATCTCCTTCCGAATTATGCATTATATCCTATTCGTATTCAAAATTACGTGATTTGCATAATTTTTTGACATATAGATAATTGCTTTTACTTTTGGGCATATAATATCATAAACTAATAATGATAAAACTAACAGCAACAATTACTACCAGATCCGGTATGGGTTCATTCGGTGGTACAACTCTTCTCCCACTCGGTACAATATAAGCGCAAACTCGTATGATTATTGCATGAATCGCATAAGAACCGGCTTCGAAGTAACATTGTAAAAATTTTGCTATTACAAACCTATACAACTACGCACTTAGAGACTATTTGGTAGGCGTAGGTTATTAAATATTGAAAATATATTAATAGGATGCGAATATTTTACTTAATTGCGACATACTTTGCGTTTGATTCTTTACGACAATCAAAAGAGGACACTGCGAAAAGGTGCCATCGATTTTATATTATGCATTACACGGCTGTAAACTTGTTTTGGGGCTTACTTCTTATTGTTGAAGTGTTAAATAATAATATACTTCGAAATTTTACAACTGTTATAAATATTAATAAAATTATGGAAAGGCTTGAAGTTAATTGCTCTGTCAATTCATTGATTTTACGTTGTCGTCTATTAAGAGTCATAATACAGAAAACTGAGTTCCGCTTTATACGTTCAATCTATTGTTTTGTAAAGATTTAAAAACTTATCCACACGTTTTCAAACTACTGATTGGATAAAAACTTGTTTGAGCTTATGCAAAAACAGTTTTCTTATTGTGGTTCATTGCCACAAGGCCATCATCGGCGATGGTCTTGGCCTCTTGGCTGCGTCATCGGTAAAGTAGAGCATTCGTTTATTCGGTCAAACAGTTTTTTTGACTTATCAACGAAAACATTTAACTAGTGGTGCATGGCATCGTGCCTTAAGGCAAATTGTTGTAACTTTACGTACTAAAAACTGAATTTTTGAAAAAACTTTTTTTTAGAACTTTGTAAAAGAAATAGATTTCTGAGAATTTTTAAAATTTTTGAAAAAAGTTGACCATTATGAAAAATTTGATTTTATTTTATACTTTGAAATATTTTGGAAATTTCGAACTTTTTTTGAAGCAATCGCAATAGGTAAGCTGCGAAGAAACAAATTATCGAGGCGCGTGGGCGCCGCATTGCATTGTCAGGGATAAACATTGGTACGGAACGCATAGAAAATTTGTTATTCTTAAAATTTTCATGAAATATGTAATAATTTGATGTGCATATGTCTAATGATCGTTTTTGCCTTGTCAAAAATTTAATTACCATTTTTGGCACTTCTTGCCCCGTATTTGAAACGGCTGAGCTTTAATGAGCACGTCTCCTTATCAATACGCATCAAATGATTTTTGAATTATTCAAATCGGTTCCTGAGATCGTCGACGAAAATTTGTATCCGGACACACACACATACATCCATTTTTTCTGAGGTATGCCAAAATTATTCAGAAAAATTTGAAACGTAAAAATATATAAAAATTTGCTCTTTCGATTTTTTTCCGTTTAATAAAACTTACCTACGGGAAGTTAAAAAAGTATTTAAAAAAATACATTGCGAGTCGAACTCGACTACTGAAAGCTTTGTGCAAACATTTGACAAATTTGTAATTTCAAGCATTGCTTATATATCATCGGGGAGACTAAGTACGTTTGTGCCACTTTTTTTTGATCAGCAATAATTTTGATAATTTACCGGTCAAAATTTACGAGTCAAATTGACTCAACGTATTTTTTTTTGATAAAATCCCATTGTAAACATTCTGGTGCGAAAGTTTTCATGTTATAATTTGTTAATTCAACGCTCTAAAATTATTTGTTGCAAACTATCCTGTTGAAATGATGCCCATGTACTCAGTATACGTCAAATAAACCAAGTAAATTTGGAACCAATATTTGGTTTGATGTTAGAAGCAAGTGTGTTATAAACGGTTTTCCGTTTGGAGCAAGAATATAGTCAGCAGATAAAATATTCCCTAGAGACAATTTTTTCACAAATTGTATGCGATGGGTGTTTGGAATGAAATTTATTTGTACTAACATTTCATTATTTAAAAAAAAAGAACCTGCATCTTGACCACTGAGTCAAATTGACTCAATCGGGCAAGGTAGGTAAACAACCCACCTCCGTCATTCTAGTGTTAAATACGATGGATTTCATAAAATGAAATCATACAAGAACAGGGCGAATGTCATAATCATACACACCTCCAGGGACGGTTGTGACTGACATAAAAATGGGCTCAAAACAATAGATGCAAACAGGAAAATGGTTTATAACGACTTCTATCGTCAGAAATATGTAACATAACACAACATAATCATTTAAACAAAGCTCATGAATGCAATATCACAATATATAACACAACAATTTTTTTTTAAACAATGGTAACAAGAAATCGTTGTGAAATCTTTTTTGTATTGAATTTTCCTTGCTCTGTCTTTTTAACTTCCCGTAGGGTAAGTTATAGTAATCGCCAAAAAATCGAAAATTGATATATTTTTACGTTTCAGAGTTTTCTTAACATTTTGGCATACCTTAGAAAAAATGGATGTATGTGTGTGTGTGTGTATGCGTGTGTGTGTGTGTGTATGTATGTATGTATGTACGTACGTGTGTGTATGTATGTGCGGATACAAATTTTCGTCGACGATTTCGGGAACACGGATCAACCGATTTGAATAATTCAAAAAACATTCGATTCGTATTGATAAGGAGACGTGCTAATTAGTTTTTGGCAAAGGCAGGTCCAGCCGTTCCAAAGATACAGGGCAAAAAGTGCCGAAAACGGTAACTCAGTTTTTAAGAGAACGGAGCGTCCGATTTTAATAATTCAAAAAACATTTGACTTGTATTGACAAGATGAAGAATTGATCAAATTTTCATGAGGGCAGGTTTAGCGATTTCGGAGATCTAACGAAAAAAGTAAAAAAAAATGCCATTTGTCGGTCAAAAATGATCATTAGACATATGCACATCAAATTATCAGATATTTTATAGAGATTTTAACAATAAGTATGAATTTTGTTTGCATTCCTATGGGTTCCGTACCAATATTTATTCGTTAGACGGCGACGCGGCGCTTACGCGCTTTGACATTTTGTCTCTATGCAGTTAAAGCAGTACGATTGCTTTGAAAAAAGATCTTCCAAAATATGCCAAAATAAAGAAAATATTATTTTTTCCAAAAAAAATTTAAAATAAAAAAAAAATTAGATTTTTTTTTGAAAAAAATTTTTTTTCAAAAAAAAGTAATTTTTTGTTTAATTTATAGTTTTTAAAAAATCTTATTTTTTCGAAGTAAATTTGTTTTAAAAATGTCAATCGTTTTTAAAAAAATAATAATTTTTGGTACGGTGCCTTAATTGCCTTAAGACAGAATTCCACTTACAGCTAGTTCGTATTTTATCTTACAATCCGTTACTTATAATTAGTTAACTGAGATTTTTCAATATTTGTTTAATCTCCACCCGAAAAGGACAAGTCCCACAACCACATGTCATAACCGTACCAAACACACATTTTTGAAAACAAATTATCGTTATGACTGAGCTAAATTCTACGCAAGAATTAATTGCTGGTAATTAGTAAGTAAGAAAATCAACGGTAAAATGAAGTTCGAATTTCTAACGATATTCCATGGGAGTTTTCTATCTGTTTATGTAACACACCTCACTGAGTTTTCCACAGAGTTCAGAACAGAAATCCATTTTTCATGGACCAAAACAGCAGAATATTACCTTCAAACACGGTGTTATGATGTATTAAGATAATCTAGGCGTAGATTAAATGGGCAACAATAATTTTGAGATCGTCAATTTCAACTTTGCAAATATTCTCAATAATCAATTATTTTAACAAAATGATATAATACTTAAATTAGTGTGGTAATCCAGCTCTACATGAATACGAAATGCGATTATTGGTTTACACGAGTTAGATAATATCATTTTTCGGTATTCTATGCAAAGTAAATCGAATAGATCCAATCATTCAGTTCTGCAAAAATCAGTTGAAAAAAATAGGTTCGTTAGAAAATATTGTAACGATTGATAATGAAATCTTTCAGGAAAATATGTTTTTCGTCTAAATCAACTTAGACGCTCTTTTTAACTTTTCGTAGGGTAAGTTATTGTAATCGTTCAAATGCATTTTTTCGTTCATGTTTTCGCATGCACGGATCAACCGATTTGAATGGTTCAAAAAACATTCGATTCTTATTGAGGGAGATGTGCTGATTAGTTTTTGGCAAAGGCAGGTCCAGCAGTTACGGAGATAAAGAGCAAAGAGTGCAGAAAATAGAAATCGAGTTTTTGAGAGAACGGAGCATCCGATTTGAATGATCTAAAAAATATTCATTTAGTAATGATTGGGAGAAGTGGTTATTAGTTAGAAGAACTTTCTTCTTGTTTTAACGAAATCATTGATTTTGTAAAAAAAAAATTTTTTGCCTCAAATTTTTTTTTTCAATTTTTTTTTCCAAAAATTTTTTTTTTCATATCGAAAATAATTCAGATTTTATCGAACCAAAAACTTCACCAAAATAAATATTGGTACATGGCCGTTGATCTCCTTCACAAATTTTGACTTCTGCTTTCAAATAGTTCCGTTAAAAAATTGCATAATTCACATATTTTTGAGATAATAGGGGTAGTCTATAATATGCCCAATATATATTCGTAATAGATTTTTAGAATTATTATCGTACATTGAATATTGATTAATTTTAAGAAATTTAATTACTATTTGTAAATTTTATTCATAGCGAAAGTGAAGTTGTAATGATGTAGATTATTTATCTATGATCCAGTCAATAATTAGTTTTATTAATATATTCGTTCATTATCATGAAAGAAATAATTAACTAGTGGGGTGTAAGGCATCGTGCCTTAAGACAAATTGCCGGAACTTTCCATACCGTAACGAAATGTTCGAGGAATATCAAATGTTTTTAATTAGATATTTATAAATATTGTAACATTGTCTAATATTTATAAGAATTATATAAACTGAATTGCAAAGTTGAAATTATTAAAAATTGAAACAAACATTTTTTATCCCAAAGCAATTATTTTATTGAAAGTTTTTTGAAACATTCAAATTGGACGCCTAGTTCTCTCAAAAACTGCCATTTCTTGCACATTTAGCTCTGTATCTTTGGAAATAGCTGGACCTGTCTTTGACAAAAACTAATCACTAATCATTACAAATTGAATGTCTTTTAGATTTGTATTTTCTGCACTCTTTGCTCCGTATCTCCGTAATGGCTGGACCTGTCTTTGCCAAAAACTAATCAACACATCTTCCTATCAATGGGAATCGAATGAACCATTTAAATCGGTTGATCCGTGCGCCCGAAAACGTGGACGAAAAAATGCGGACACACAAAACACACACACACATCAATTTTTCTGAGGTATGCCAAAATATTCACAAATCTTCAAAACGTGAAGATATGCAAAAAAAATCATTTTCGATTTTCGGCCCATTACTCTAACTACCCTATGGTAAGTTTATAACTTCATCCTGTATCAATGTTTTCTTATGATAAATTTGCATGCTTAGTTCTTTTCATTTAAGATTTTCTTCAAGATATATAAACTAAACTAAAAATCTAGCAACATATTTATATAGATGGGAAAGTTTTACCGTCATGCCGTTTGTTAGACAGTAACATAGTTTCATTAAATGCAGCCTGCTGCTGCAGCTGTTGATTCATCATTTCCATAAGTGTGTCCGTGTCCGAGTAATGAATTGCATTCGCGGCATCGGCAGTTGAGGCATCCTGACCGAAATGCGCCATACTCTCTTCAAGGCTTGCAGCGTTTGTCCTAATACCTAGAAATCGGACAAATAACATATATATTAATATTAATACAGGAATCGATTGATGTTATTAATTAATGACTAATTGAACTGCTATCGCACTACTCACGATAATTATACGAACGCTTGTTAGTTGATTAACTATTAGCTATTATAATCCAGTCATTATAATAAGTTCACCTCGGAATTCGATATACCCAGCTGGTAAATCTGTGAATACTCTGTAAATACACTCTAAAAGTTGTCTCAAAACCTACATTTGGTAAGGTGTACGTACCATATGTAGTTTTTGAGACAACTTTTAGGGTGTATTTACAAAGTATTTACAGACTTGCAGCTGGGTATCTCGAATTCCGAGATTCTTACCAAATTTAAGCTTAAAGTACTGGACTATTTTACTTATTTACTATTTTGCTATTTAGTATGAATAGGAATAGTTGCTTCGGAATAATTACTGTTTCAATAATCAAACTGTAAAAAGACATAAAATCAAACCAGACACTATTTAAGGAAAAATCGTCAAATTATTCTCGAAAAATAAATTAATAATGTTGTTTACTTGCTGTAAGCACCACTAAACTACATGTGATATAGCGGATAGAGTTTTCGGGTAAAAAGCTCCACCATCAATATCTCAAAAACAAGTAAACTTAGGAATTTTTTAACAACTAAAGTGACCATATTTTTTTTAAGTCAAAACCGGGACGGCAATTTTTAGTTATGCTAATCCGGGACGCGGCGGAGGGGTGTTGGTTTTAATAACAATAACAAATGCTATTTAAAGACACACTAAAAAATCAGTTTTTTTATATGAATCTTTTTTTTACAATCGAAATTGCGGACTTATAGTAAGAACTTTTGTAATCAACTATATGTATTACTTTTTTATTCATATTTTATCTCTTTTATCTTCTCATTTTTGAACCTTGTATTCAATTTTCTATTTAATTAATTTGAGAAAATTATCACCTGTTTATATTTTTTGTTAGTTTACCTATTAATTGGTCAAAAACCGAGACAATGCGGGACAAAAGATTTCAATCTAGGACAAATATTGCTTTTAGAAAAACTCGGGACACAAGTTGGAAATCCGGGACAGGCCAAACCAGGACGTATGGTCACCTTAGTATAACCAGCCTTCACCTTGATTTTTTAGACGTCGCTATTGGGAAATATGTTCTTTCGTTGTTAGTTTTTTCGATTGTGAGCACTGTTGCTTAGATTACGAGACCTTATCATAATTTTTGATTATTATACGTTAATTAATACATATACGATTAATATACGTTATTTGATTGTTTTCTAAGATGTGCTATTAATTTTAAGTTAAAGTCAACTGCTTTTTTATATAACCTCTATAAAAACCTGGGTGGGATAAAAAGAACCAACTGAATCTTTACCGTGGCAAAAGTGTAATCAATAAAAAATAGCAAATAAAATAGTAAATTAAGTTACAGTAAGCTATTTTATTAGAAGGAATAAATTAAATAAATAGTTATTTTAACTCTGAGGAAAATACCAGATCAAAGTTATATACAGTGTTATCTCCATAGAAAATATACCCATGAATTAATATTTTGCATTGGTTTATTTTTATTTATTTATATTTATATTTATTTCGTAAAATCCTTTCAAACGTAGAAATAAGACATTGGAACTTTTTACTTCTTGACCCTCCCATTCTAAATCGTATTGGTAGAATAATGTAGCTAATATTTGTAAAATCCCTTCAAAATTAAAAATAAGATATTGGAACTTTTTGCTTCTTGACCCTCCCATTCTAAACCGCATTGGTAGAATAATGTAGCTAATATTTATAAAATCTCTTCAAAATTAAAAATAAGATCATGGAACTTTTTACTTTTGGGCCCTCCCATTCTGGGGTAAAAAGGCCAGGTGACAAATTTATGAAAAACAGCAAAAAAGCACTACAATGACTAATTAGCTAGGAGTTGAACTGAAAGCAAACAGAAAGTTTTTGTTTGATATGTGTTGATTATTGTGATATAATTGGTTTGGTTTTCACAATATAATTGCTTAAAGTCAAAATGGACTTTTGTGCCCTGCATTTAACCCTATTATATTTTGTAGAATAATAAGTCTAATCAATGCTAATCTTTTAGATATGTTATACGTCGTAGTAGTTTCTTTCAAGAGTATTTATTGTTACTTGATTGTATCAAAACCATATAATTATCATAATATTTAGTATTTACCAGTAATGCCGGCGGCGCTGGCTTCGTGCTGCATTTGCCCGTGGACGAAGGGCGCGTGGGCGTACTGAGAACTGGGCATCGAGTAGGCTCCCACTTCCATATCCGGGTACGATGGTTCATCGTGATCGTGTATCATCATTACTGGTGCGCTAATTTATTCGAAATAAATATAATAGTATTAATCGGTTACTATCATATCATTATACGACCTATGAGCGGTAGTATCATATCATATTCAGTTTATCGAGTTCTATTTGATTTTTCAAAAAAATTAAAAATTTTAGCAATCTACATAATAGCATAATTGTTTCTATCATTCAAAGTGTTTCAATAATACCCAATACAAATTTTGTGCATTTGAAACTTTGCTATATCAGAAACAATTTCACATTTATGCTTGTAAAATTATTATTTTTCTATATTTTGTATAAAATATTTTTATCAATCACACATAAATAGGATTTTTGGGTTTATGCGTTTTTATTTGATTTAGTTGAAGTCATAAATATTAGCATGAGAAATATACATGTTCATTCGTTAACAAATTAGATTAAAACTGCAAAAATCGCGCGAAAATGGCTATTACAAAATAATTTTAATATATATTTCTAAAATTTTACTAAAACTTTGACCACAATTCAAAATTTTATATATAAATATATATAGGGTGGTCCTTAATATAGACATATTCGAATGTTATTGCTTAATTGCTTCCAAATTGATAAAAAAAAAATCTCTAAAAGCTTTACCTCTTAATATTAACTTTTAGATAGTGCGCAATTCAATCAATTCATGCTATTTCAAGGGAAATAGCATGGAAAAAAAATCGAAAATTTAAAAAATGTTTTTTAGGTATAAGTTAGCGACAAATGAATTAAAAGTGACAATTCCTGTCATCTTTCATTGAAAATTCGACGCTCTACAAAACAGGTTTTTTATAATTTGTTTTGTAGATCGTCGAATTTTGAATAAAACTCATTTATTTGTTCGCTAAGTTATATCTAAAAAACATATTTAAAATTTTTGAAAATTTTACCATGCTATTTCTATACAAAACTTTGATTTAATTGCGCACTATCTAAAAGACAATATTAAGAGCTAAAACTTATAACTTAAAATTTTTTTTATCAATTTCGAAGCATTTGAGACCCTGGTAGCAAGGAAATCCGAAAATATCCATATTAAGGATCACCATATATATATATATATATATATATATATATATATATATAACGTGACATTATGCAGCAGCGATATCCATTTTCACTCTAAAATATATGTCAAAAATATTTTTGGAATTGAAAATATCCCATTTCGGGTACTGCAATGTGAAACGGCAATGGGAAATTTTTCACACTATTCTTCCCTGAATCGAGTCGGATATATATATATATATATATATATATATATATGAATAATGTGCTGATATTTTTTTATTGGTGTTTCACATTATCATATTTACTTTTTCATGTAAATACTTTTTTGTCATATAAACTGGAAACAAACTTATTCCTTACAAAAAAATATAAATAAGCTTACCATAAAAGGCTGAAAATGAATTTTGCCCATAAAACGTGCTCTAATTTAATTGAATGAATGAATGTTAATAAAGTATAGAAGTACTTACTGCTGTTTGCCCTCCATAAGTTTCTTGAGCATAAGTATTGATGCCATGAAAAGTGCGACTTTTCCTATAATAATTGCCTTGAAGGATAACAGTCCGACTGCAGCGACTGCCATCATTATGAGACCGCCGCCTTTGAACATTACCAGCATCGGCACCATGGCTTCCATCGAGGACTTTTCTCGTCCTGCAACGAATAAAAAGAAACGCTAAATAATATAACTTTATTTAAGAATAGCATACAAATATTTATGCGAACTATATTGTTCGTTAGTTCGACTAATCGACTGTCGCAACTTTATAGTTAGTAAATTAAATAATTTTGAATCTTTTAAATAGCACTATTTAAAAGTTCATCTTTCAATATAACATACGAAACTATAATAAACGTATTTTAAAGATCTGCAGATTTATTTACTGAAATAGTTTTTTGCGATAGCAAAGAATAAATCAGTTAAAATAGCAAGTGGTTTTCTGAAATTTTAATATATATATAATCTGTCGTATTAAGTTGAAAACGACAAAATCAAGCTCATATGTCTTGAACATGTTTTTTGGCTGTAATATATTGTAACTTGATGTCACTATAATAGGTATGTGTTCTTTTGCATAAGTTTTTAGTATTTTTTGTATCGGTTAAATCTGTAATATTATTCATATATTTAATCAAATATGAAACTAAGTATCAAACTAAACATAAGTGCAAATTTTTAGACAGAAAACATTCGTACATATGGTATCTTCTGGACTGTTGTTTGATCGCAATTACCATCATTATATGATCTGAAATATTTTCACTTAGTATTTTGCAATTACTTATAATTTCCCAAGCATGACACACATATTAAATAGTACCATGACATGCAACAATTGACTGTTAAATTTTATTGAAATAATAGGGCATGAATGATAAACGGATAGAAAAAAATATAGCGAGATGCAGGTCAAACGGGCTCGTTGAAGGGTTTAGTTGATATACATAATATCATACTTCTAACTTTTCAATTGAAGATTCGTGTGCGTGCTAATTAATATCGTATGCAAATTTTAACCTATTTTGTATCTGAATTGTTGGAAAAATCAATTTAAAATTTGTATTCATTTTTTGTGCTTAATCATTTCTTTACACACGACATTAAATAAACTCTTTAAAAAATAAGTATAACAAATAAATTTAACAACTACGTTTGCAGTTCTTTTGGTAATTACACAATGAAAAAAAAAGATATACTTAATCAATTATTAAACATTAGTCGATTTAAAATAGAGACTTTTTTTATTTCTTTGGTTATAATTTTGATCTAACAACTTTTTTACTACTACATTAGGATGTTCATTCTGTCTGTTTTTATAAATCTGACTATGCCTGAGCACCTAATTTCTGATGAAATATTTAATATGATTTAAATTTTGGATTTTGTATTGATTTAAATATTACAACTAAGGATCATTGGTACAACACATTTATTGGATTATATTATTACTTTATGTTCTCGCAGAATCTAAATATATAAGATCAGAATAAACAGAATTATATTTCACATATCAATGAATTAAAAGCTATCGATATTATTTATCATTAGAAAGACTTCTACAAGAAAATATACTGGCAGATTTAATGAAACTAATGGGGTTATATCAATTACTTAAATTTTTAAATAATATTTTCTGCTAATAATTTAGTATTGGGTGTATTGCAATAATATTTTTTTTTGAGTGTAAATAGAGTGAGTATAGGTCGTATTATGTAATTTTATTTGTTTACAAACCTCTGGTTACATTTTGTGAGTTGTTAAAGTTGACTTCAACTTTTGCGTATTTTCCATCGTCCGACCTCCGCACAGCCAACGTGTATTTGCCTAATTTCAACTTGAACTTTTGCTTCGGAAGTATCGATGAAAGCTTCATAGATTTGGTCATCGTGGTAGCGACTGGTTCGATAGTTATGGCTCCAACTTGTACACTTCTGTTGTTTTTCAAATTGTCCAATACATTATGTTCTATATCCT
The DNA here is from genome assembly GCF_003426905.1 of Ctenocephalides felis. Classification (NCBI taxonomy): domain Eukaryota; kingdom Metazoa; phylum Arthropoda; class Insecta; order Siphonaptera; family Pulicidae; genus Ctenocephalides; species Ctenocephalides felis. The sequence continues at coordinate 79,010,181 of NW_020538040.1, read as the reverse complement.
TAACACATTTATAGTTATTTAAACATGACCACTCGCCGTAAACGCTATTGTCTTTTAGGCCTAATACCGGCTGGTACAACCACATAACGATAAAGACGATTTGGGCAATTTTTGCTCTCAGCATTATCAAAAATAAGAAATAAACTAGGATTGTTAGGCAAAGCGTATTTTGAAAAAAGAAAATGGGTTTCGTCTAACATCCGGTATTCACATTCCACATTATATTACTAATCCTGCTCAAGAACACAAAAAGTATATAACAATAACATTAAATGTCCTGTTTACGGAAACATGGAATTCCCGAATGTGTATCGGAATCGACGGAGTATATTGAAATGATTTAGACCCTTGACTGCATGTCTATTTTATGCATTTTTCTACCACGTTACACAACTGCATTCGACCCTGACAGTTTCGGTGCACGCGATTATATCGAACATACATTAATAATCAAAGCGCTAGTGCAAATATTACGATACATTTTTGAATTGCTTTTAAGGACATTCTATTGTAGCCAACTTAATATTGGTGAAGCCAGTATTTGCAGATGCAGATTGTAATATAATTTTGTCTCTATCAAGTCTTTTGCTACGAAATTGCTAATTTAAATTCAAAGCTAGTGGTGGCTTGTAGTATGGCCTTGTGTCTTAAGATTAATTGCTAAATCTTACCGTACCATAATTTAAATTTTTTGAAACCTTTAAAATTTTTCAATAATTTAGAAAAAACATAATTTAAAATTTTTGAAAATTACTAACATTTTTGATAAATTTGATTTTTTTGAAAATTAAGAATTTTAATTTTTTGAATATTTTAGAAATGAAATACCAAACCACGTTTCTGAACCATTCAATCAAAAGCTTCGTTCTCCTGTATCTTTGAAACGGCTGCACCTGCTTTTGTCAAAAAATAATCAGCACGCCTCCTTATCAATAGGAGTCGAATGTTTTTCTGAATCATTTAAATCCGTCGATCCTTGCGGCCGAAATCGTGGACGGAAAAATGTATTCAAACATATACACACATATACATACATCCATTTTTAGCAGAACGTAAAGAATTTTGTATATGTAAATGTGCTGTTTATATATAAAATTTCCACAAGCCTTATTTAATATAAGGTTTGTAGAAATTTTATATATAAACAGCACATTTTATTTTCTAATAGCATGAAATTTCTGATTTTTAGTATTTGAAATATGAAATGCTTTTTTATGAAATAACTTGAATGAATATTACATATATTTGATAAAAACAAATGATCAAAATGCATTTGAACAAAATCTTCTGCATATTCTGCGCAATAATAAAAATAAATATTTTAATAAAGCTAATTATGAAGCGTTCTATTAGAAGAAAATTCTATCAGCTGAAATAATCTCACAGTTTCATTTTCTAAAAAAGTCTACTTCTACACTGCTGTTTCCACAGAGCTATATTGATAAAAAAAAATCTATTGTACTCTTCATTCAGTGATATTGATTTCACTGCGATGTTAGAGATTAAAAAATCCAGTTAAGAATCCAGTCGTTCCCGAATCCAGTTAAGAAATAACTAAACTTACAAAATCTTATCAAGCTAGTATGGCCATTAGCTTTTAGCATAAAATTTTAATTAAAAAAGTAAAGTAATAAATAAAAAAAATATGGGCACTCAAATGACAGTAAATAAAAAAGTAAATTACGTTAAAAATTTTAAAACAGATAAGTTAAATAAATATTAATTCTAACTATGCTGGTGATTATTTCTGACGAAATATCAGATCCAAGCTTGCATACAGTGTTATCTGTGTGAAAAATGTACCCATGTAATTCATTGTTGAATAATGAAGCTATTATTTCGTAAAATTCCTCTAAAAATAAAAATAAGACATTGAACCATATAATTAGTTTTCACAATATAATTGCTCAAAGTCAAATTGGACCTTCGTGCTTCGCTTTACCCTACTACATAAATCTACAATCTTTAAATCTAACGTCGATTTTATATTTTTTCTTTGGATTACCTTCAATAATTTTTTACTAGCTCTCATGTTATATATTTATACAATGTTGATTAGACGAGCCAAACACCATCTCCATAGGAAGAAAAGTTTGAGCTGAACAAGAGTATTTCCTTACTTTATGAGCAAATGAATAAGTGGATTGAGGGTACATAGAAAACATACAATTGGATTTCATACAAAGAACGCAATGATTTGTTATCTGAGTGAATTCGCGTTATGTTTTAGACATGATGCTTGGAAAGCTTGGAAAGTGCAAAACCGTGTAAAAATTTGCAATAAAATAATTTATAAACTAGTGGGGCGCATGGCATCGTGCCTTAAGGGCAAATTGCTGGCTTTTCCCGTACCATTTTTTTTTCAAAGATCGACATTTTTGAGAAAAAATTACTCTGAAAGATTAGATTTTTGAGAAACTATAAATTTTTGACAAAAATTTACTTTTTTTTGAAAAAAAAAGACTTTCTGAAGAAAAGTGTATTTTGAAATATTTGGAAATTCTGAACTTTTTTTCAAAGCAATCGTACTGCTTTAACTGCATAGAGACGAAATATCGAAGCGCGTAAGCGCTGCGCCGCGGTCTAACGGATAAGCATTAGTACGGAACCCATAGGAATGTAAACAAAATTTATACTTATTGTTAAAATCTCTATAAAATATCTGATAATTTTATGTCCATATGTCTAATGATCATTTTTGAACGCCAGATGGCATTTTTTTTTACTTTTTTTACTAGATCTCCGAAACCGCTAGACCTGCCTTCATGAAAATTTGATCAGTTCTCCATCTTGTTAATACAAGTAAAATGTTTTCTGAATTATTCAAATCGAACGCTCCGTTCTCTTAAAAGCTAAGTTACCGTTTTTAGCACTTTTTGTGCCATATCTTTGGAACGGCTAGACCTGCCTTCGCCAAAAACTAATCAGCACGTCTCCTTATCAATACGAATCGAATGTTTTTTGAATTATTCAAATCGCTTCATCCATGTTACTGAAATTGTCGACGAAAATTTGTATCTGAACACACAGACACACACGCACACACACACACATACACACACACATACATCCATTTTTTTCTAAGGTATGCCAAAATATTCAGAAACCTCTGAAACGTAAAGATATATAAAAATGTTGATTTTCGATTTTTTTGCGATTACTATAACTTACACTACGGGAAGTTAATTATATTCTTCTATACATATAATCAATTTTTAAAATTTATTCATCTTCAAATTGACTTTTGATTCTCAATTTGGTTCATTTAAGTGCCCATAATTTTTTTATATTACCAAATAATAATTATTACTGCTACAAATTTGGACCAATCCAAATTTAGTATAGCTTACTCTTAAATTTTATTATAGAATTTTATAATATAAAATGAATGACAAAAATTCGAAAGTAATGTAACACTTTTCATATCGGCCGCCGCAGTATGGGAAATGCTGAAATTAGCAAATTTTTGATCGTCCAATTTTTTTATAAGATTTATTTATTTTGAGACCAACATCCAACTTTTATCCATAATAAAAAATCCACCATTATAATTTGAAAGTTCTGAAGAATACTTCTAATAAATTAAAAAAATATTTTATGTTGAACAATTTAAAATCAAAGTTACAGTACGATTATTCTCTTGAAGGGCAGCAACGTTTATGATTATATTGCGGATACAAAATCAATACTACAAATTAGATGCGTTCATGCATAAATAATAATTAGACACGTTCATGCATTTGGGTATAAATCTCTAACAATAACCAAAAGTTTGTATTATTCTGTGAACAGGTTTCCTAATGAAATAAGCGTTCAGCTTTTTACCTATAATTTCTATTAAAATTTTTACAATAAATTTGAAAATATATTATTAACAAAATACTTACTTGATAATAATCAATGCAAAATTGAAATTAAAAAAATAATTGATCCATTACTGATTGATCTTATTAATTCTTTATTACAATAGTTTTTTTTAAGTTGCTCGTCGCTACGAACAAAAGCACTTACAATTATCGTTTAAATGCATTTAGTTTTTTTTGAAATATCAATTTCATCGGTAGAATGAATAATAAAATTATTACTTTTGTAATGTGCCACTTTATAATATTGTTTTTTTTTCATGAAAAAAATTTCTTTTTTTAAATGCAATTGCTGTAGATTTATTCTCATTTAACACTTTACTGGAAAAGGATATTAAGCACAACAACATACTTCTTTTAGTTATACTAGATATAGGATAGAGCCAGGTTTAAAAGTCCGCGGGTAAGAAGGTCCACAACTGATATCTCAAACACCAGTAAAGTTAATATTTTTTTTGATAACAATATTTGAAACTAGAGGTAAAAAGATGTATAACCAGCCATCAACTTGATTCCCAAGACGTTGGTATTGGGAGAAAAACGGCAATGTTTGAAAATCCATAACAAAAGTATTTTCTTTCGTTGTTAGTTTTTTGGTTGTGAGAAATGTTGCTTAGTTTACGAGACGTTGATATAATTTTTAAGTTTACGACATTTAATTATTTTATAAGATGTATTGTTAACTTCCCGTAGGGTAAGTTATAGTAATCGCAAAAAAATGGAAAACGAAAATTTTTATATATCTTTACGTTTCAGAGGTTTCTGAATATTTTGGCATACCTTAGAAAAAATGGATGTATGTGTGTGTATGTGTGTGTGTGCGTGTGCGTGTGTGTATGTGTATGTGTGTGCGGATACAAATTTTCGTCGACGATTTCGGGAACACGGATGAAGCGATTTGAATAATTCCTAATAAAACATTTGATTCGTATTGATAAGGAGACGTGCTGATTAGTTTTTGGCGAAGGCAGGTCTAGCCGTTCCGAAGATATGGGGCAAAAAGTGCCAAAAACGGTAATTCAGTTTTTAAGAGAACGGAGTGTCCGATTTGAATAATTTAAAAATCATTTCACTTGTATTGACAAGATAAAGAACTGATCAAATTTTTATGAAGGCAGGTCTAACGGTTTCGGAGATCTAGTAAAAAAAGTAAAAAAAAATGCCATCTGGCGGTCAAAAATGATCATTAGACATATGCACATCAAATTATCAGATATTTTATAGACATTTTAACAATAAGTATAAATTTTGTTTACATTTCTATGGGTTTCGTACCAATGCTTATCCGTTAGACGGCGGCGCGGCGCTTACGCGCTTTGATATTTCATATCTGTGCAGTTAAAGCAGTACGATTGTTTTGATAAAAAGTTCAGAATTTCCAAAATATTTCAAAACAAATTTTCCTATCAAAAAGTCTTTTTTTTTCAAAAAAAAAGTAATTTTTTGTCAAAAAATTAGTTTCTCAAAAATCTAATTTTTTCAGAGTATTTTTTTTTTTCAAAAATGTTAATATTTAAAAAAAAAAAAAAATCGTACGGGAAGTTTCAGCAATTTGCCTTAAGGCACGATGCCATGCGCCCCACTAGTTAATTTTAGGTTAGATTCAACAGTTTTTTTCATATAGTCTCTATAAAAGCTTACTACATCTGAGTGGAGTAAATTGGACCATCTGAACCTTTACCCTGGAAAAAGTGTGACAAATAAAAAATTGAAAATAAACAAATTAAGTTAAAGAGTGCAATTTTACAAGAGATCTGCTGATGAATATTTCTGACAAAATATTGATCATAGTTATTTACAGTGTTATTTAGGTAAAAAATGCAATCTCATTTTCAATGGGAAGTTTTCACGTAATATTCAACATCCGTAAAATTCATATGAAATTCAACTAATATTCATTATAATTGCACTTTATCAAAAAGACATATTATAAAACATAAAATAAAATATTAAAAAGTACAATAAATTGTCAAAGGGTGTAATTCAAATAATTATAAATGGACGGGTGTGTGAACGGTTGTAACACTCGCCCTTATTTTGTATTATTTGTTTTTATAACTCAATCCATCGTATTTTAGGACAATATTTCAGTATTTCTACGTAGAGAAATATTCAAATTAATAATAGTATACATTTCTCCTAGCTAACTGGTAAATTAACAAAATTATAGCTGATCAAAAACAAGTGACACAATCGTAACCAGTCTCTCCTATTTAAAAAATAAAGTAAATAAGGAGATAATGAATAAAACCAATTAACAATTCGAAAAAAAAGTTTGGATTTGTGCTTCTTTAACAGTGCTTGGCAAAATGCCCTAAGCATGAATTGGTTAACATTTGAAACTGAACTACAGCTAAAAATTACGTTCATTTTCAATTAATAAATCATTTACATTCTTTGTTGATTAATTAATCGTAATAAAAATTTGCTTTTAATTTCGATCGAGAATCATTTCATGTCAAATTGATATTGTTAAGATAAAATCTGAAAGCAGATCGTAGAAAATTTTTTGCTCTAATTAATATGTGTAAAAATATCTCTTTATATGAACTATTATTAAATTTATATTCATTCACATAGAACACATGCTAAATTTTTGAAAGCGCAATTATAAACACTATCATGGTACGCTTTTAATTTGAAATATGAAACGATCATGTGTCGACTATTTGATTTGATTCTTGTAATAGAGACAGGTGAAACAGGATATGATTCCATATCAGTACTCTTGTATTATAAACTAATATCATAATGTCTAAATATTAGAAACAGCATATAATTTCCATCGTGATCATTATATAAATATAACTATTTTTATCATTTCATATGGAAAACTATCAAGAAAAAAATATTGAGGTTTTATCACGATAATATTATATCAAGACACATATTTTTAAAATAAAACAATGACCAAATTTTGTATATTTACTTCAGTAGTAGTGCCAAAGGGTATAGGCGCCCTTGCCATGCAAAATAAGCCTTACCCTGTAATTTATACCATTCATACACCATTTTATAAATATTTGCAAAAATGTTCTATGTATTAAGCTTTTTAACTCTAATTATACTGATCGACGCATAAAAAATTCTATGTTTAATCCACTTCTATCGACATTTTCTTGAAAGCTGATAAACTGGTAGAAATTTAAATCTATAGGTATTAATTGGGCTGAGTTTTGATGATATTCATGTAATGATCAACAACCCAATTTTTTATAATAAGCACATTATACAAAATTATTTAAATGTTGTTTGAATAAATTTTAATGTTAAAATAATATTTATGAATTACCATTACTTTTAGTAACGACCGGCTTCCGAGTTAATATCTGATTTTGGTAGAAATTAATTATGTTTTTACTATTGAATTTATATTACTGTAATATATAGGAACTACAATATGATTCATAATTTAATTTTTTGTCATATTTTGTCATAACTATTAACAATCAATAGAAGGCTCAAAATTTAAGATGCATAAACAAAATTTTATAGCATATTTTTTTTATATTAATATTATTATCAACATATTATTAAATTCCCGTAGGATAAGTTATAGTAATCGCAAAAAAATCGAAAATGAAAATTTTTATATATCTTTACGTTTCAGGTTTTCTGAACATTTTGGCATACCTTAGTAAAAATGGATGCATGTGTATGTGTGTGTGCGGATACAAATTTTCGTCGACGATTTCGGGAACACCAATCAAGCGATTTGAATCAAATAGTAATAATAATTAATAAACATAATTCAAAAAACATTCGATTCGTATTGATAAGGAGGCGTGCTGATTAGTTTTTGGCGAAGACAGGTCTAGCCTATCCGAAATTACGGGGCAAAAAGTGCCACAAATCAAATTTTTATGAAGGCAGGTCTAGCGGCTTCGGAGATCTAGTGAAAAAAGTAAAAAAAATGCCATTTGGCGGTCAAAAATGATCTTTAGATATATGCACATCAAATTATCAGATATTTTATAGAGATTTTAACAATAAGTATAAATTTTGTTTACATTTTTATGGGTTCCGTACCAATGTTTTTCCGTCAGATGGCGATGCGGCGCTTACGTGCTTCGATATTTTGTGTCTATGCAGTTAAAGCAGTACGATTGCTTTGAAAAGAAGTTCAGAATTTCCAGAATATTTCAAAATAAAGAGAACATTTTTTTGAAATTGAAGTAAATTTTTGTCAAAAATTTATAGTTTTTCAAAAATCTAATTTTTTCAAAGTAATTTTTTTTCAAAAATGTTAATCTTTAAAAAAAAAAAATTGGTACGGGAATTGACCCAATAGTACGATGTCATGCGACCCAATAGTTTAATTCTATAAACTTATTAAAATATAAGTCAATCTGCGCTGTTTGCAATTGGACGATGTTACACTTCAAACTATCGCCTAAAACTATAATAAAATATTATTTATTTTATGTATATAAGCATCTCACAATTTGATTTGGTCAATATATACATTAATTTGTAGTTGTTAACTTTATTTAAAAAAATATGTTTTCTGAACTTCCCGTAGAGTAAGTTATAGTAATCGCAAAAAAATCGAAAATAAAAATTTTTATTTATCCTTACGTTGCAAAGGTTTCTGAACATTTTGGCATACCTTAGAAAAAAATGGACGTATGTGTGTGTGTGCGGATACAAATTTTCGTCGACGATTTTGGCAACTCAGTTCAACCGATTTTAATTATTCCAAACTTGTCTAGCCGTTCCGAAGATACGGGGCAAAAAGTACCAAAAACGGTAACTTAGTTTTTAAGAAAACGGAGCGTCCGCTTTTAATAATTCTAAAAATATTTGACTTGTATTGACAAGATGAAGAACTGATTAAATGAATCAGAAACTGAGTTTTTGAGAAAGCAGTTCTTGCAGTTTCGGAGATTTAGTAATAAAGGTAAAAAAATTTGCCATTTGGCGTTCAAAAATAATCATTAGACATATGCACATCAAGTTATCAGATATTTTGTGGAGATTTTAATAATATGTATCAGTTTTGTTTACATTACTATGGGTTCCGTAACATCGATTGTCCGTTAGACGACGACGCGGCGCTTACGCGCTTCGATACTTTGTCTCAATGCAGCTGAAACAGTGCGATTGCTTTCATAAAAGTTCAAAATTTTCAAAATATTCAAAATAAAAAAACATTTTTTTCCAATTTTGTTCCCAAAAAAGTCAAATATTTAAAATTTCTCAAATTCTATTTTTTTCAAAGTTAAAAAAAAACTAAGCTTATTAACAAAATTAATTTTTGGTACGGGAAGTTCCATCAATTTGCCTTAAGGCACGATGCCATGCATCACTAGTATATATTGTTATATTTATGAGCATGTTTAAAAGATTATTTTGTGTTGTATTACATTTTTCTGTCAACAAATGTCATTATAAACCATTTTGGTGTTTATAGCTATTGTTTTAGCACAATTAGCACAATCGCCAACAATCGCACAATTTTTTGTTGATTTGAATTTTTGACTAATCCATCGTATTTAATTACAGTATTTTAGTATTTCCACGCAGATAAATGTTCAAATTACCATTTAATTCACTTTGCTCCTAGCAAACTGTTAAATAACATAAAAGTGGCACAATCGTCTTCTTTACTATATGGCCAAAATGGTTTTTGTAGTTAGTTGCATTTTCTCAATAATTGTGTTATTGAAGTTTCTACTTAATTAAAATATTATTGGTACTCAATGAATTTAAGATGAATATAAACGATTGAGAGTTATAATATCATCAAACAAATAATAAATATATTTACAAACTAAAACACCATAATGTTTTATCCGTATTTTTTCTATATATATATACGAGGTGTGTTCAAAAAGTACCCGGAATTACTAATAATTAAATTTCGCGGGTCTGGAGTGTCTGATTGTCAAATTTTTTTTTTATTGTGTTGGTATACATGCCCCTAAAGTATGATGAAATTTTCAGCTATATTCACTGTTTACTTTGTCTGTGGTAGTCGCTAAGGTTCGACGTGTTTTTCTGAGCTCGGCGATTTTTACAATGGAAGAATTGAAAAGTCAAAGAATTTGTATTAAATTTTGCGTAAAAAATGAAAAAGTGTTGCAAAGTGCAAAAATTCACCAGATATGGCTCCGTGTGACTTTTTCCTATTCCCAAAGTTGAAGAGACCCATGAAAGGACGGCGGTTTTCCTCGATTGAAGAAATAAAGGCCGAATCGCTGAGAGTGCTCAAGGACATATCAAAAAGTGAATATCAAGGGTGCTTCGAAAATTGGAAAAAACGCTGGCATAAGTGTATTATATCTGGGGGGACTACTTTGAAGGGGACCACATTAATGTAGACGAATAAATAAATATTTTTTTGAAAAAACGAAAATTCCGGGTACTTTTTGAACAGACCTCGTATATATATATATATATATATATATATATATATATATTAATTAGTATTGTGCTTCGAAATACTTCAAATACTTAAAAAACAGTTTGGCCGATTTACACTAAAGAGTAAATCGATTTCACGATTTTGGTTACCTTGTTTTTTCACTATTAATTACAAAGAATGGGTGCGATCGATCATTAAGCAACACTAATTAAAGCATGTCATTATGGATTTTTATTAAACGACTTTTTAATTTTTCAAATCTCTTCAACATCTTTGGCTACTTAAATTATTAACTACTTTTCCTAATGTAGCATCTTTGAAAAGATGGCAAAGTAAATTAATCTAGATTCGTTTAAGTACTTAACATTAGCGCATTTGTTTCATTTCTAAGAAAAAATGTATGTTATCCGTTATTAACAATAAAGAACCAATTGTCGTTCAAAATAATCACTAGTTGACGTGACATATTGTGTCGCCAGGGATAATTTAACACTGATATTAGTATATATATATTAGATGTGTGTAATTCTATTATTATTGTCAAAAAAGGTGCCGAAGTGCAAACATGTTATTTGGAAAATCAAACCTTTAACAAACTAAAATTTTTAATAAAATTTAATGAAATAATTGTAAATTTATGATAATCAAGTTAATAAAACAAAGTTAATAAAATATTAGTAAAATCGTGTCACTCAATTTCAAAACCTATGCTGAAATGGCTGCTGATATAACATCTACCTTACTTATAACTGTGATGTTAAAAGTTCTGGCATTTGCACCTTTTGCATTAGCTAAAATTTTTATTTTTGGAACAATCACATTTTTGACTAGCAAAATTGCTTTACTAATATCATCAGTCCTAGGAATCAGGTCATTGATGAGTAGCATGTTCTTTCAAAATTTGCCGTTTCCACTATTCAAAATGAATAATCTGGCGCATTCGAATCCTATCATGATGAATAACGATATGATGGCCATGATGAACAACGACATGAATATGCCGATTCAAGACAAAATGTTGTCGAACGGAATGAGTATGATGAATTCCGGAATGCTAAGGTGGTCCGGTATGCCTAGGATGGTGGTTAAAATACCCTTGGAAATGCAAGGAAATATCAAGGACGAGGAAGAACGAATTAAAATCAAACAAGACGCCGTAAATAATAAAATGGAGCAAACTATGATGAACGCTAGTCCAATGAGTGTAGGTTCGATGAAAGTTTTACCTTTGATCGACGTTAAGGATAAATTAATAATGAGCGGAAAGGACGATATGATGGAAGCTGCTACTAAACTACATCCCGTGTTCATACGAACGTGATTTTTCTACAATAAAAAAGACAACAAAGTTTCTAATTTTTTATTAAATTTGTATATTTACTTTAAATGGGGTGGTGTGCTTAACTTATAAAAATTATATATATATATATATATATATATATGTATATATGTATATTTAAGTATATATATGCAGTGGCGTCGGAACCGTGTGGACCGGGTGGGCTTGAGACCACCCATGTTTTTTAATGGGTGTGAAACGAGTACACACTGGCTGTCTAAAAAAAACGAGCCCACCCATCAAAAATTCGCCACTGTATATATGTATGTGATAATTTGTTCGGGTAGTGATAAATATGTTGATGAAACTATAAACTATTTAAACAGGCATCCATCTAGATAAAAAGATAAAGAAAAATAAATTTTGTTTTTTAAAAGTGAATTTAATGGTCCATACGTTTCGAGTCCCAATTTGACTCTTCTTCAGTGGCAATAGATTAGTTGTGGTTTGCCCCTTGAGATGCGAGGTTCAAATTAATTTTTTTTAATTAATTTTATAAATATAAATGATATTTATTTTTATTATTTTAACATGTCTCCAAGTAATCATTTTTTATATGTAACGTTTTGTTTAGTGTTTAGTGCATATTTACTTGTGTTGTTCTATTGCCACTGAAGAAGAGTGAAATTGGGACCCGAAACGTATTTTGTTTTCACCGATGAAGAGTCAAATTGGGACTCGAAACGTATTTTGTTTCCACCGATGAAGAATCAAATTGGGACTCGAACCGTAGGATCTACTAAATTTATTTTAAGAAACACAACTTAGTCTTTCTATTTTAGATCTGGATGAACGCTTGTTAAGAAGTTTCTTGCTTTATCAACCTATTCATCACCATCTGATATAAATATATATAAAGAATTGGAATTATCATATCCGAAGGAGTTATATCCGTTTAACAATTCCGCAATGTGCGTGTGTGTATAATGTATAAAATTTTACTAATTCATAAATTTATTATAATATTATAATAAATATATAAATATAATAAATTATTATTATAAATATTATATTAAATATATAAATATGGTATTTAGCGTTGTGCTCTAAGAAAATTGGCAGGTACTTCCTGTTTTTTAAACAAATAGTAGACGAATAATTTGCTAATATTTTGTAATATTTTACTTTATATAAAAATATAAAATAATAAATTTCATTATTGCTTATTAATAAATAAATTAATTAATTAATTAATTAATTGAAAAGAAACGCGATATTGTGTTTTTAACTTAATGTATAACGCTTTATTTATTGTCTCAAATTCAAAAAATCGAAAATTTCCAATTAAAAGGTGTGCTGACCGACTATATTTATGCTTAGAATATTTATGTATTTTTTACTGAATTAAAATTAAAAATGAACAGTTATTATTTTAATCATAGCCTAAATTATAATTCTCGAGACAAATGCTTACAAAAGCATCAGTCTAATATTGTCTTCTTGCATTTCTCAAGCTGGTTTTAAACTCACTGATAAAATAATTAATTTGGATTTTAAAGCATTAGTTCATTGTGTTCGGCAATTCTTGAAAAGCTTTATTAATTCTAAAATGTATGCGTGTGGAACTATAATGTATTAACTGTGGTAATGTAAAATTTATTTTGTTCAAATTGATAATTTGACATGATTTACAAGCATTTCATTTATGGAAACGGACCGGGTATTGTTTCATTTAAAACAATAAACATTTTATTAAAACATTTTTTGGTTTATGGTCATTCGTTATATATGTAATTTTTAAATAAATTAATTATATACACACATATATATATATATATATATATATATATATATATATATTATATATATATGGGTCATTCTTTTACAAACCGGACACTTTTTAACCTTGACATTTTAGAATTGTCTGAAAATTTGTTTACAAATACTATTCATAAAATCATTTGACACGTATTTCAGGATTTTGCTGAAAAAAATTTTTTGACGTAAATATTTACGATTGAAATATGGATTTTTTGCTCAATTTCTATGAACATGATCTGCGGTAAATTAATTATCTCCGGATGTGCTGATCCGATCAGTATTATTTTTTTTTATTACACTCATATTGAAGTGAACTTTGTAATGATTGAGAAATTTTTTTTTGTTTTTGCAATTTTCTTAACAATAACAACCCCTAAATATTTACAAAGGTTTTACTCGGCCTTTACCCGAATTGAATCGATCCAAAAAAAAACATATATTTTCTTTTTTTCTCTGCAACAAAATTCTTTTTACAATTTGTTGGAGGTTTTGTTACATCGAAAGATATTAAATATTTTCAAGCGCGAGCCGCGCTTTTCACGTCGTGGACCTCAAAGACTTGTACTCATTTGTCACTTTCGAATGACAATCTTATTGTTTTTTGGTTGAAAAATATTTTATAATTTCGCTTCTGGTGAAAAATGAACATATAGTCGAAAAAAAACATTAGGGGAGAGCGGAGCTTAAAAGTTCGTGGGTAAAAAGATCCACTGCCAAAATTCTCAAAAACAAGTAAAGTTAGAATTTTTTTAACAACAATATTTGAATGTAGACGGATTGTTCAGTTAGATTTTTCTAATAATAAAAAAATGTTTTTCAGCCACTTTTTTTAAATTCGTCATTTTCCGTCTTCACTCCGTAGCCTGAATAAAGAGGGATCGACTTATTTTTAATTTTAATAGAATTTTACGTAATAATAGCTAAATTTTATAGCCAATGTAACATAAAAATTTCATTCGTATATTTTTATAAAGAAAATACCAGATATACCTTTGATTTGATGCTTTGTCAGAAATATTTATCAGCAGAGTTAATTAACTATTAATTTATATATAATTATATATATATCAATATATCTATTGTAAAATAGCTTCTTTCTAACTCAATTTAATTTTTTATTTACTATTTCCTTATTATTTACGCCTAGGCCAGTATGAAGGTGTGGTTGACTCTGTTTACCCCACCCACATGTAAGCTTTAATAGAGATTATATCAGAAAGGGTTGAAGCCAACTTAAATATTCCTCTACATTCAAATATTGTTGTTAAAAAATTTCTAACTTTACTTGTTTTTGAGATATTGGCAGTGGATTTTTTACCCACGAACTTTTAAGCTCCGCTCTCCCCTAATGTTTTTTTTTCAACTATATGTTCATTTTTCGCCAGAAGCGAAATTATAAAATATTTTTCAACCGAAAAACAATAAGATTGTCATTTGAAAGTGACAAATGAGTACAAGTCTTTGAGGTCCACGACGTGAAAAGCGCGGCTCGCGCTTGAAAATATTTAATATCTTTCGATGTAACAAAACCTCCAACAAATTGTAAAAAGAATTTTGTTGCAGAGAAAAAAAGAAAATATATGTTTTTGTTTTGATCGATTCAATTCGGGTAAAGGCCGAGTAAAACCTTTGTAAATATTTAGGGGTTGTTATTGTTAAGAAAATTGCAAAAACAAAAAAAAAATTCTCAATCATTATGAAAAATTCTCACTTCAATATGAGTGTAATAAAAAAAAATAATACTGATCGAATCAGCACATCCGGAGATAATTAATTTACCGCAGATGATGTTCATAGAAATTGAGCAAAAAATCCATATTTCAATCGTAAATATTTACGTCAAAAATTTTTTTTCAGCAAAATCCTGAAATACGTGTCAAATGATTTTATGAATAGTATCTGTAAACAAATTTTCAGACAATTCTAAAATGTCAAGGTTAAAAAGTGTCCGGTTTGTAAAAGAATGACCCATATATATTATACGTATGTATGCATCGTAAGCCACATTTTTTGTCTTAATTTTCTACATTCAACCAAAATGAATAATGAGTGCTATTTGCTTTATCTTTTTTCTAGATCGATTTAACTTTATTTCTCAAAAACTTCATTATACTTTTATCCTGTTAACCAAATATAAATTGAAATATATAATAACTAAAATGCTTATATTGTAAATGATATAACTAAATTTTATTTACTAAATTTTGAGCAGTTTTGCAAAATAATTTAACCTATGTAATTTTTTCAGTTTTAAATTTGTTTTGAATGCTCGATATGATTTATGTGTGCTACTGATGGCAAACCTATGCCATGATTTATGAACAAACTATCTCTTCACATCGTGTTACAAACCCCACCCCACTCCCTTCCATAACAAATTACAGAGATCACCTGCTTACCAATTAATTTTCACGTGAATTAACTTACTTTGCATACGGAGAGAATTAAAATGCTGAACAGCTTTTCCAAAGTCTCACGCAAAAAGTGCATGAATATCTGTAAAAGCATATCTCAAAAGAAATTACTCTCTGTAACAGATTTTTCAGGATGAACAAATATTTCACGCACGTCTGAATATGGTCAGCAAACAGACTGTGTCAATTAGCAAGTTCCTGTTCAGAACAACCTAAGCATTTCGTGTTAACTAATACAAAAATACGAAAAGGTAATAACGAGTCTAGAGCAACACTTTACCGCAAAAAACTAAGAAAGATCTTCATGATCCATGACGGAATTATCACCGCAAACGCGGTCGTCTGCTATGGAGAAGACTTCTCTATACCCTTGAAAATAGATGCCTCGATGCAATGAGCCTAAAGAACATGATATGCAATTAACTTTTTGATTATGGTTCAAAAATAAATAAACTTTCTTCTAAAACTACTTGGAATCGTTATCATGTAGAATAACGATGTATATCAAATTTGTGATACAGTGTGGTTTTAGGTAAAACCATGAAAATATTCTCGTTTATAACCACAAATTTAGATATGACATCACATATACCCATATTTTGGAATTCTTGTATTTTATTTCAGAACAGCGTAGTAAGAAAATTCATAATAGAATTTTTATGTTTTGCTGAATGTGGATTGCAACTTAATCTTCGATAGCACATAAAACGATTTTTTAACCTCGAATCTTTTATACCATATTTCAACCGTTGATGTACTCATATTCAGAATATTTTTCTATATTAAAAACTCATTAAATTAAATATATTTTTGCAAGAAGTTATATGTTAGCTATAACAAGCCCACATGTTTTCAAACTTTGAGAATAAATGTGGATAAATATATAAAATATTAATATCTGAAACACTGATAAGCTAATGTAAATTCATGCGTTTAGAATTAGTTTGTTCTCTACGATTCGCGATGTAAGGTCGCTTTCATTCATTATTTAGTTAAATATTTTATTATTAAATTAAAGTTTGCGATAGCAATTGTTATCTGCAAAAATAAAATTCATCATTAACTTCCTTATAGCTGGTTTTAAAGCTAAGCGAGATTTAAAAAATGTTTTAAAAACGTTAAAAGAATTAGAAATTAATTGACCGAACTTTAAGCAAAAAATAATATTAGTAAATAAAGTTTTCTAAAATGTTGGTAGCTTCATCAAATGTTTACGTATGTGTAAGCGTGATTTAGAAATTAATCTCCATATTTTAAGTAAAGAATTAGAAATTAATTGACCGAACTCTAAGCAAAAAATAATATTAGTAAATAAAGTTTTCTAAAATGTTGGTAGCTTCATCAAATGTTTACGTATGTGTAAGCGTGATTTAGAAATTAATCTCTACATTTTAAGTAAAGAATTAGAAATTAATTGACCGAATTTTAAGCAAAAAATAATATTAGTAAATAAAGTTTTCTAAAATGTTGGTAGCTTCATCAAATGTTTACGTATGTGTAAGCGTGATTTAGAAATTAACTCTATATTTTAAGTTAATTTGTATTCTATGCATTTTAATTGGAAAGAGAATTAAACATAGGTAATTAATGGCTTTAATTATTAATATCACCCATATTTAAATACCAAAAATATAATTTTTTTAAGAAAGTATCTATATTGTTTCGGTCTGGCTATCAATGACAATATCGTCACACCGTTACAGCTGAATCAGTTCAATAGAATTTAATAAACATAATTCAAGAAAAAAGTGTCTCGAAATAGTTTGTTTTATATTCTTTTTTTATTATGCTCCATTTCTTCGTGGAGAGATTGTTCACAAGATGTATCAATGTTCGTTAAATGATTCACTTTGATACATGAGAGGGGAGAAGGGCAGAACGCATGCTAAGATTGAATGAAATAGTAACAGATGAGTACGTGCAAATATATTAGATTTTTATATCGGGGAAAAAGAAGAGAAGAAATGTGCAAGTTGAAGGTATATATATGAGGAGTTAAAAATCAATTTCATATCAGTTCTGATAGCAACATTACCATCGACGGACATACTTACAAAACAACATAATCGCTAGTATCGTTAAAAACGTTTGTATAAATATTTAGATTTGAAATATTTAACGATGGCTTTAAATTTGAAGCTAAGTGTCTTTATTGTGTGTGTTTTGGGCGTGTGTGGCGCGGATAAGTGCAAGGATAACCCGAGCCCGTTGAGCTGCCACAGTGCGCGCATCGTGCGTGAGGCCATACAGCACTTGGAGCCGGCGGAAAGCGCGGACGTTCTGCGCTTGGCCGACGGCGTCGAGGTCGTACAGGTCGCGCTGCCCGGAGTCGCGAGGATCAACGGCGGCCGATCGTTGCCGCAGGACGAATCCTTGCTGGGGCGCATGGCGCGATATCTCGAATCGCACGAATTAAAGATCAGGCTCAACAATTTAATGCCGGGACAACAATTGAAAGAATTTTTAGTTTCAACCTATAAGGACTTGGAGCAAGACAAAACTGTCGGAGGTGAGGTTTTCTCGATTATTTAGAACTCAAGAAAATCATAAATTTTACCCCAACAAGTGACCTTGAATTATTTAATTTGGTTCAAATTTAATTTATTTAGTATATATACATATATATATATATATATATATATATATATATATAATATAGAATTTTATGATATGAGTGGAACGAATATTAAATGTTTATTATGAACAAAACAGCACTCAGATTTTTTTTTAACACAACTTTATTTTATGATTACAAACGTTTCGAGAGCAAGGTGTGCCTCATCTTCAGTGTAATTTTCAATAACAGTTACTTATTACTAAACATTCTTTAATATTTTATTTAAAAACTATATTTTGACTTTTGAATATAAAACAACAACTATTCCTTGCATTGGCAAGTGACAATATATATATATATATATATATATATATATATATATATGTGTATATATATACGCAAGGCATCAAATGCAATTAATTAATTAATTAATTAAACATTTAATATTATTTACTTGTTAAATTTATTACCAAAATATCATTGTATATGATACTATTAGAACATGATGTCAATGGTGATAATCAACAAATTCAAGTAAAAGTATTTTACAAAAACTAATATAATGTATACCATAAAATTTCTAGTGTTTAAAACTTACGATTTTTTATGAATACATTACGTATTATGCAAAAAAGTGAATTAATAAGTATGTTTAAGAAATAAATAAGAACAAGAATACCGTATTAAGAAAGGAAGTTATCAAAAGTCCTAACAATTATTTAATAAAAATTGGCTATATAGAGTTTTTTAGGTTTTCGTAATGCATCTTTATCTGCCGGTATGGATAATGCATTAGTAGTTGATCTTATCTGATATTGTATTGAAATATTTTTATTATAACATGTGTTGTAGAAGCCCGCAAGAAGGAGAAAGGAGGTGGTGGTGGAGCTATAATGATGATGGGTCTTATGATGGCCAAGATGATGGCAGCCCTTGGCTTCGGTGGCATCGGCACAATCGCCTTGAAGGCCTTGGGCGTTGCCGGTCTCGCTCTTATGTTGTCCGCTATAATCGGTGTCAGAAGCTTGACGGGAAGTGGCCATGAGGAAGGGCACCACGTCAGCTACGTTTCGATACCGCACCACGGCGAGCATCACAGGAGGCGAAGGGATGCTGAAGCTAACGCCTTCGCCTATCGCGCATGGCGTCAACACTATGGGAACAAAAACGTCCACAACGCACCACGGACTACCTGAACAAGACGAAACTTCTGAGGAGAACTTTAGATGCCATCGACAACGAAACTTACTTCAACTTTATTAATTTATTTAATTATTTATGTCCTCGTATTAAATATATTTATATATTATTGAGAATGAATTAAAGTCCTAAACCGCGCTTAAAGCAGCAATGGACAAATTTACTAATTATTTATTTTATTGTATGTATAAATTGTTAATTCATAAAAGTAAAGAATTTAATAAAAATATATTTTATTCATTTATTGACGGCTGCCAGTCATGAATCAGTTGTGATTTTCGTGGGATTTTTAACGATTATGCACAACTTACAATAGATTTATCTTTACGAATATCAATCGATCTGATAAGCCTCATATAAAGCTAATGAAAACGAAGACACGTTGGTATATGTTGATGGATCAATTAAAAAGCATTTAGAATATTGATTTATATTTTTATATGTACAAATTGATAACAAGAGAGAACTAAATTGAGAACTAGCTGTAAGTGGATTTCTGTCTTAAGGCAATTAAGGCATTGTGCCTTAAGGCAAATTGCTGAAACTTTCCGTACCAAAAATTATTATTTTTTTAAAAACGATTAACATTTTTGAAAAAATTTTACTTTGAAAAAATTAAATTTTTGAGAAACTATAAATTTGACAAAAAATTACTTTTTTTGGGAAAAAAAGTTTTTTTTGAAAACAATTTTTTTTTTGAAAAGAAAAATGTTTTCTTCATTTTGACATATTTTGGAAATTCTGAACTTTTTTTCACAGAAATTACTGCTTGAACTGCATAGAGACGAAATGTCAAAGCGCGCAAGTGCCGCGCCGACGTATAACGCATAAGCATTGGTACGGAACAACTCATAGAAATGTAAAAAAAAAAATACTCATTGTTAAAATCTCTATAAAATATCTGATAATTTGATGTGCATATGTCTATTGATCATTTTTAACCGCCGAATGGCATTTTTTTTACATTTTCATTAGATCTCCGAAACCGCTAGACCTGCCTTCATGAAAATTTGATCAATTCTTCATCTTGTCAATACAAGTGAAATGTTTTTTGAATTATTCAAATCGGACGCTCTGTTCTCTTGAAAACTGAGTTACCGTTTTCGGCACTTTTTGCCCCGTATCTTCGGAACGGCTGAACCTGCTTTTGCCAAAAACTAATCAGCACGTCTCCTTATCAATACGAATCGAATGTTTTTTGAATTATTTAAATCGGTTGATCCGTGTTCCCGAAATCGTCGACGAAAATTTGTATCCGCACACACACACACATACATCCATTTTTTCTAAGGTATGCCAAAATATTCAGAAACCAATGAAACGTAAAGATATATAAAAATTTTCATTTTCGATTTTTTTTGCGATTACTATAACTAGCCCTACGGGAAGTTAAAAATGTAACACTGATAATGAGTGTTAAAAAATCTAACTGGTGAGCTTTCCATAAATAATTTCTTTGCTTAAGTTTACGGCTGTGCTTACAACGCTTTTGTTATTGTTTTGATATGATTTCGTTTCGCTCATTAGGCAGAATTAATTAAAATTGAATACTTTTTGATTCAACGATGATTTTATTAGACATCGATATTTTTTGTACACTTTTGTTTTTGTATTAAAAGTCATGACACACTTAATCTAAATTGGAGCTAATTTGCTCCAATTACTTAAACAAGACAAAATACGAAAGTGAAGGGAAAAGAAAAATTCAATACAAGAAAACAAAATATTTCACAAAAAATTCTTGTTTAAGAAAATATTTCTAAAAATATTGTTATATATTGTAAAGTGACCATATTGTTTTACGTGAAATCCGGGACGGTTTATAAAGTGTGCGTGAGCGGCGGAGGGGAGGGTGTTGGTGAGCTAAAAATTTATATACACATTTTTTCGGTTCAAATTTTCTAGTTGAAATATATTTAAAAAAATATTGGCATTCAAAAAAAATTTGAAAATCCGGGACAATCCAGAACAAAACACCTAAAACCGGGACAAATATTGCTTTTAGAAAAAGTTGGGACGCAAGGCGGAAAATCGGGACTGTCCCGGCCAATCCGGGACGTATGGTCACCTTATATCTTGTTATATTATATGCACAAGCTTTGTCTAAATGATTATGTTGTGTTGTGTTACGTATTTCTGATTTTGAAAGTTGTTATAAACTTTTTTGGTGTTTGTAAATATTGTTTGTCAACCTATTTTTATGCCTGTCACAATCACAACCGTTCCTCGGGCGTGGACTCGCGCTTTTTTTGTATGATTTGATTTTGTGACTAATCCATCTATTTAAGGGCAGTATTTTAGTATTTCCTTGTAGACAAATTTTTAAATTACCATTTAATTCACTTTTTTTCCAGATAACTAAATTAACGACTGATTTAAAAAAAAAAGTAGCACAACCATTCCTAGTCTCCCCTACTCTTAATTTCTACTTAATACACTAATAAATTTGTTTTTTCTTTAACTCAAACTCACGATACCTTTAACTCATGATTAATTATGTTTTACTTTTTTTGATTAATTAATGCAATTAATTATATAGTTACAATTCACTTTAAATAACATTAAAGTTATGACAATTGTTTGCAAGACTGAGCTCCAATCAAATAATTTTCTGATTGTTGTGTCGTGGTTGTATTTACACGTTACAAGAAGACGTTAAACTTATAATAATATGAATTAATTATAAGAAATAATAATAACGAATAGAAGTTGAAACAATATTAAACTCTGCCCTTACAGAGCACATAATAATTTATATGTTTAGCTAAAGCGGTCATTTTTCTTTTTCTTGTATAAATATATATAAAGTATTTTTTAATTTTTTAAATTCTCAAAAAATATTATTGGTCGTAAATTTTATTCATAAATATATATTATATATAGTATATTTCAGACCTTGAGTAAAGCCGTAACTGGATAATAGTATTGACTTTAAACTTCTGAAAAAAATAGAAATAAAAATCATATCTCAAATATTCTCAGTTTGGAAATTATGAGCTTTCAAGTGCAACTTAGAGCTTTGGCGAAATCTTGACCTGTTTCTGTTTATTGTGGTTAACTTTTATTAATTTTGTTCATTTAAACTTTTGAACCATACCATACGATTGCAGTAAAAAATACCACAATTGCCAAGATACCAAGTTTTCAAGAATTAAACCTTTTATTGAACTATGAATTTAAAAAAAAGTACTAAAATGTGTTGGCAAAATTTTCATTTAATAAGGATTGTAAAATGGTAAAAAACTTGATAATTTTATTATTCGAAAACTTTGAGTAACAAAAAATAAACCTAACTAGTGTTGTATGGCATCGTGCCTTGAGGCAAATTGCTGGAGCTTCCAGTACCGTAACGAAATGTTCGAAGAATATTAAATGTTTTCAAATAGATTATTATAAATTCAGTAATAACGTGTAGTATTTATAAGAATTATTTAAACTGAATTACAACTTAAACTGAAGTGAAAATTATTCACTTAAAGTATATAAGTAAGCTTTAGAACTTTAACCAGAATTATAATTGAAATCTGAATTATTTCCGATATTCAACAAAAAAAAATTTATTGAAAAAAAAAATGCAATTTTTTTCCTAAATTTAGCTCTGTATCTTCGAAATGGCTGGGCCTGCCTTTGCCAAAAACTAATCATCACTTCTCCCAATCTTTACAAATTGAATGTTTTTTAGATCATTCAAATCGGATGTTCCGTTCTCTCAACAACTCGATTTCTATTTTCTGCACTTTTTGCTCTTTATTTGCCTTTGCCAAAAACTAATCAGCACATCTCACTATCAAAAGGAATCGAATATTTTTTTAACCATTCAAATTGGTACAAAACACACACACATTCATTTTTGTTTTAGGTATGCCAAAATGTTCAGAAACCTTCAAAACGTGAAGTAAACAGTGTAAACATTTCCATTTTCGATTTTCGGCCCATTACTATAACTACCCTACGGTAAGTTAAAAATGAGATGATTTTTGCTATGATACTAGCAGACTGAAATGCGCCAAATTTTGATGAAACTTGCCAATACACTTTAGTACATTTTTTTTAAATGATGGCTTTTCAAATTTTAAATTCATAGTTTAACAAAAAGATTTATCTCTTGAAAACTTATGGCAATTGTGTTATTGTTTTCGATTGGAACTATGTTATTCACTGCTACAGTTCCAAAGTTTAAATGAATAAAATTAGTAAAAATTAACTGCCATAACGGAAAAATGGTGGTAATTTGACTACAGCCTTAAATTGCATTTAAAAGCTCATAAGTTCCAAACAACGTGAGATAATTTTTGTTTCAATTTTTTTTAAGAAAAGTTAAGGCCAATACTATCACCACGTTTTAGCTCGACGTCAAAATTTTATAACACCATATAATATAACTTAAACGATTTACCGATCGTGTCACATAAATACATGTAAATTGCAATAATTGCAATTGATTGCAATAATTAATTATATATATATTATATATATATATATATATATATACTTCTTGAAATTCTTGGCTTTATTTTATCTTTAATCCATTTTAATTACCTTATCTCAATTTTAGAAGTATATTAGAACTTATACAAAACTTAAAAGTTAATTAGTTAAAGACTTCAGTCGGGATAAAAACATGCAATTAAAAAAAACTTTGTTGATTAATATTAAACTATTAATAAATATATTATTTACATAAAAATACAATGAGCTTGATAATACCAGATCATGTTTTTTAGGCTGCAAAATTTTAGTATATTAAAACAAATAGGGTATAAATAAGAAACTAAAAGAATTTCGAAATCTTTAAATTTTAGGATCACGATTAGTTATTTCAAAAATAATCCGTTTATTAAAATAGCAGATTCAATAATAGAATAGCGGTGTATGTAACAGCTGAAAAAGTTAAAAGTAAAATTTCACGACAACACTTGTATTGGCTTTATGCTACGATAGAATTATGGGCCAGTGGGCGGTCTTAGATTCGTACTGAAAATTTCAAGAAACTTGCTCTCATTGCCGTCATTCCACGCACGTAACAACTAACACGTGTTTTTACTTTTTTTCAATTCTACTTCATATAAATATTAACATAATCATAACCAGTAGTATAATTTATGAATAAAATCATTTTTAATTAGCATTCTCTGTCATATCTCTTTCATTTTGTTTAATGCTCTTTTATGTATTTATTATTGCATTGGAAAATAGTAGAATAAACGAAACACAAATTATATATAATTCATATATTTTAATAATTATCTTCTCGTAGGGTAATTTATAGTAATGGCAAAAAAATGGTAAATGAAATTTTTTATTTATCTTTACGTTTCAAATACTTCTAGACATTTTGGCATACCTTAGAAAAAATAGATGTATGCGTGTGTGATGTGCTAATACAATTTTTCGTCGACGTTTTTGAGAACACTGATCAACCGATTTGAATGATTCAAAAAACATTCGGTTTCTATTGATAGGAAGACGTGCTGGTAAAGTAAAAACATGATCATTAGATATATGCACATCAAATTGTTAAATATTTTAATAATAATAGGTACTTCTTAATAATAAGTTTTGTTTACATTTCTATGGGTTCCGTACCAATGTTTATCCGTTAGACTGCGACGCTTCAATATTTCGTCTTCGATTTCTTTGAAAAAAAAACTGACTATGATGATTTCAAATTTCAAAATTTAGAAGTTTTCAAACAAATTGAGACAAATTTATTTTTTTAAATTTTTACTTTTGGTATTGGAAGTTCCAGCAATTTGCCTTAAGGCCATGCATCACTAATTTGACTTTTCAATTTAAAGCAATCAACGATTTTGTGTTTCTATAACCTGTTCGCTTAGATAGGCGAACCTCGATTAAAACGTAAATAAAAAATATTGGTATGAAAATTATGAGCTTTTATTTATAACTCAGAGCTATGGTCAAAACTGCAACTATTTTTTGGTTATTGTGGTTGATTTTTATTACTTTTATTTATTTAGAGTCTAAATTTTAGACTATAAAACCGTAACCGTAAATAACATTTCTAGGACTACAGTCAACAAAATATTGACAGAATTGCCCCAAGTTTTCGTGAATTAAGATTATTTGTTAAAATACGAATTTAAAGTCTTCAAAATTGTTCGACTTTTGAAAGTCCGTTCTTTAAAAAGTAGTAGTTATCGTTTTTTTTTAAATATAATTAATTATAGTACATGTGTATTTGAAACGCTTCAAGTGCAATTCAATACTTTATCAAAACGTATAAATTTTTGAAAAATAATAAAAATAAGTATTTTTTAGCAATATTATGTATTACTAAAGAAATATTACTATTTTTAATACTATTTGGGTACAAATAATTACAAATGTGCTTATTTTTTACTAATTAATAACTAAATTATAGTAATCGCAAAAAAATCGAAAATGAAAATTTTTATGTATCTTTACGTTCCAGAGGTTTCTGAATATTTTGGCATACCTTAGAAAAAATGGATGTGTGTGTGTGTGTGTGTATGTGTGTTTGGATACAAATTTTCGTCGACGATTTCGGGAACACGGATTAAGCGATTTGAATAATTCAAAAAGCATTCGATTCGTATTGATAAGGAGACGTACTGATTAGTTTTTGGCGAAGGCAGGTCTAGCCGTTCCGAAGATATAGGGCAAAAAGTGCCATAAACGGTAACTCAGTTTTTAAGAGAACGGAGCATCCGATTTGAATAACTCAAAAAACATTTTACTTGTATTAACAAGATGAAGAACTGATCAAGTTTTCATAAAGGCAAGTCGAGCGGTTTCGGAGATCTAGTAAAAAAAGTAAAAAAATGCCATTTGGCGGTCAAAAATGATCATTAGACGTATGCACATCAAATTATCAGATATTTTATAGAGATTTTAACAATAAGTATAAATTTTGTTTACATTCCTATGGGTTCCGTACCCATGTTTATGCGTTAGACGGCGACGCGGCGCTTAAGCGCTCCGATATTTCGTCTCTATGCAGTTAAAGCAGTACGATTGCTTTGAAAAAAGGTTCTGAATTTCCAAAATATTTCAAAATAAATTTTTCTTCAAAAAGTCTTTTTTGTCAAAAAAAAAATAAATTTTTGTCAAAAATTTATAGTTTCTCAAAAATCTAATTTTTTCAGAGTAATTATTTTCAAAAATGTTAATCTTTTTAAAAAAAATAATTTTTGGTACGGGAAGTTCCAACAATTTGCCTTATGGCACGATGCTATGCGCTCCCATTAGTTTTTATATCTTTATAACTAAAAATAGTTGAAACTTGATATTCTAGATAGCCTTATAGTTTCCACTTTGGCTTGATACCTTTTGGAAATCAATAACTACTTTGATATTTTCAATATTTTATTTGTAGGTACTCATATAAATATATAAGTAATATTCCATAATTATACATAACCGAATTAGAGTGAGATTGACAATTGCTCTAACAACTAATTAATCTTAAATGGCAATTATTTCCAGCACAACTCTTGCGAAACACTCAAAACAAGGCTTTTCTCAAATTGTTTTTATTTCTTTTTCTACCTAGTTATAACGTTTTTGACCTACATTATTTTCAGTTTCAAAATATTATTCACTTTTGGATAAAAGAACATTAATTTATCATTTTTATTAACCAAAAATAAATTAAATTCTTTAATTGGTTTTGGTATTTATCACATATCAAACAAAAATGTTGATACAGTAAAACCCCGCTTAACGTTGTTTCGTTTGTGGCATTAATTTGGGCTTTAAGAAATAGATGTTTGGTTTTATTTTTATTAAAAAATAACATACTTTTTAAATTTAATACATAACTATTTCCTAGCCATCTTTCCCTAACCCCAACATTTCTATGTAAAGATAGTCTTGTTTATCGCTATTTCGCATTACGCTCTATTTTGATGGAGCGCTAAGCGAGGTATAATAGTATCTACTTCAACTTACTTATTGTCCACTAAAAGCTGATTTTAGTGGATTTTATCAGTATTGTGCGATCCATATGTGATCACTATTGCAGTAGCAATTGACTAAGAAGCGAATAACGTTGCAAAATGAAAGGGTTAGCTAATATAGATTAGATATAATTTGCAAATAGAGTGTCATAAAATGGATTTAATCCAGGATTATTAAATGACATGAATCTTAAAAAGTTATGTAATTTTTAAAACTGGCAGTTGAGAGTGTACGTAGAGGTTTAGAATCCAGTTATTCAATTTTTTTTAGAATCTTCATACTTCAATTCATCTACTCACATTACCAATAAGAAAATTATTGCTCTATATAGGCTCTTTAAATATTTCTATGTAGGTTCCTCTCAAAAAAAGTTAACGGTCATCAATGTCATTGTCATTTCGTGTATATATATATATATATATATCTTGATGATTTTTTGTTCGACGTTGAAACATATATATATATATATATATATATTATTAGAACTAGAACAAAAGTGAACGTAAACACTTTTTTCTATTACAGTTTTACAAGCTACGTTTTCAAAAGACGAAATTAGACATGGCATTGTTTCCTTGGAAATAGTACATTTTATTGAAGCTATGAAAATTAAAAAAAAAAAATTATCTGTCAATATAAATGTTTTTTGCGGGCTTTAACATGTAAGAACAAAATTATTCATAAATGTAAAAAATTGGATTTTTGTACAATTTGAATATATTAATATTAAGGAATTCCAGTTGAAAGTATATTTAGGCTATCAACTGCAATCCATCACTAGACCCAAACTTCGACGAGTCAAACATTAATGAATATATTCATTTTTCGATAGAGAAAAAACTGCGGAAATTATTCTTAGTTCGTAAGTGGGGGGCACGCACGTTAACATTGAATGAAATAGTACTATTCTAGTAAGTGTAATTATGTTGGAATTTTGAACAGAGAAAGAAGAAGTGAAATGATCTTGTTGAAAGTATATATATGTGGTGTTACAATTAATTTTTACATCAGTGTTTATTGTAGTCCAACCATTGTCGGACTTCCTTTAATAGAATAGTCAAATTACTTCTATCGTTGAATCGGCTTTTGACTGAGGATAAAGTTAAAAATAATTTCACAATGATATCGTGTGTAAAACTGAGTGTTCTTATTGTGAGTGTTTTCGCTGTGTGCTTCGCGGATAAGTGCCAGGATAGCCCGAATCCTCTTGGTTGCCATGGGGCGCGCGTCGTGCGGGAGGCTTTGCAGCAATACGTTCCGGCAGAAAGCGCCGACGTCTTACAGCTGGCCGACGGCGTCGAGGTCGTCGAAAACTCGTCCTTCAAGGATGCAAGGGCTAACGGAGCTCGCTCTCTACCTCAGGACGAATCCTTCTTAGGACGCATGGCACGATATCTCGAATCGCACGAACTCAAAATTAAATTAAGCAACCTCATGCCTAGTCAACAATTAAAAAAAGTTGTGCTCGATACATACAAGGAATTGGAACAGGATAAATCCTTAGGAGGTGAGAATTCAATTCATTTGCAAATGTTTTTTAAAAATCACTTGTCATATTAAATTGTACTTGTATTATGAAAAAATCAAGTATATAAGATAAGGAATCAAGAAACACACAAGTGCATATAATATATAAGGTTGTCAAATATCTCCCTTCCGCCTTTTTGTGTCATAAACCAAGAGCAAAAAAGCGGAAGGGAGATATTTGACAATCTAATATTATACTTATGTTATAATATATTTAGAAGCCAAAATACTCAACTGTTTCATTTTTTATATCGGGGTATTAAATTATTTTTAAATTAAAATAACTATAATGCCTGAAAATCTTAGAAAATCCCTTTTTATGTATTTTTCAATAAATAATTTTCACCGTCTGATGTGAATTTGGTGATTATCGTGTACCGGGTTAGGTGTTAAAGTCTTATGCCGGAGTGCAATGGAATTACACAATTTTATCGAAATGTTATAATGTCGGTTTTATTATCGAATATATTGCATTTTATGACAGTGATATACGTCATGATAAAATCTTCTAGCAAATGTAGAATACCAACAGAGCCTACTATTTTGCAGAAGATATAAAAAGTTTTGTTGTATTATAATTTTATTGAGTTATATTTTTAAATAAATGCACACATGTAAAGATTTTAATTATCTGGATGTTTACAGAGGCACGTAAGAAGGACAAAGGAGGCAGCGGCATGATCCTGATGATGGGCATGATGATGGCTAAGACCATGGCCGCCCTGGGTCTCGGAGGTATAGCAGCAATTTCTGCGAAAGCTTTGGGTATCGCCATGATGGCTCTGATGTTGTCTGCTATAATCGGCGTGAAAAAATTATCAGAGCATAGTCATGACGACGGTGGTCACCACGTGAGCTACGTTTCCATTCCACACCACGGTGAACATCACAGGAGACGAAGGGAAGTTGAAGCGAATGAGATGGCATACCGTGCCTGGCTTCAACAGTACAAACCTTAAATGAAAAACACCATGAATTGCATAAAATACAATGAGATCACTCGATGCCATCGACTAAGCGACTCAGTTGAATTCTTTATTTATTTCATTATTTATTTTCCTGTGTTATCTTAATTATGATAAGTACTAAGTATTTATTATTGTTATCATGAAACGTGTGTTATAAGTTTTATAAACTTGAACTTTTGGGCAGTTTTTATTTATAGTATAATAAAACGATTTATAAATTATATGTGACAAAAATCATTTTATTTGACTCTTATGTTACATTCAGGTTAACTGCATGATGTATAAGTGTCTATAAATACCTGTATCCTTAATAAAATTTTATCAAAACTGCTATACCACTCGTGTAGGCAAAATATTTGTTTTATTGCAACATCACACTGTTGGAAACAGTGAAGTTAAATTATTTATAATCTTTATGAGCAATAATTTATACATTTTTATTTTGTTATATAACTTTTTTAAGGGTCATTTGGGTAATATATAAATATACATATATATATATATATATATATATATATATATATATATATATATATATACAGACAAATACAAACAATTATTAGTTGCAATAAAATTTTGGAAATTTATCGATCAGATTTATATTTATATAAATATAATAATATTTATATTCAATAAATATAAATATACTATTTATATTTATTAAACATGTGAAATACATTTTATATTTTATTTTTATTAAAATATGTCGAAAAATTATTTCAATTTCAATTATAAACGATAAGCAAAAAATGAAATTTGTCTGAATATCAAAAAACATCTTGTGTGGGAATAAGATTTTGAGAACAACTTATCCATATTTTTCGCTTTCGTTGCGTGATAAGACTTATGCATGCAAGACATCAACATTTTGGTCGTCATGTTAAATCTAGCAATTATTTTCTCTCCAGTCTAATAGGTTTTCTATAACGCTTTCTATAGAAATTTTGATCTATGCTCTAGTTTCAAATTACTCACATGGTTCATATATGATTTTCAATTGATGATTTTACCAGATTTGTTGTACAGTTTTCTTTTTGCTTCTTGATCTAATCTCTAATATCGGTTTAATTCAAAGTATAATTTTATAAGTGTTATAGGTAGCCAATATGATTTAAATGTAATGCTTCTGCTTGAAGTCGATATAATAATAATTTTATCTCGACGATATAATTTTCTGAGATTAATCAGTTTCATGCTGTACTTTTGCTACGTAGTTATAACATGTATTGAAACTCTCCTTCGATACTCAGGTTGTTGGGTTATAATTTAACCCTTGTAGCTGGACTGTATTAAACACTGATTTGTTTGTATATTATGTATTTGTTGCAGTTCGTTGAATCTTATAGGTTAGTTATTTCAATTCAATAATAAAAGAATACATAGTTACATCTATCAATTTAAAAGTAATATCCAAACTTTTTTTTTTATATTTTTTGTAAAAGAGTAATATATAATTATAAATCGAGTTAAACACTGAGTCCTGTTTTCTTCCAAACAAACAAGTTTTTGCATCTAACACATTTTTCGTTCGTATTGAATCTGACAATTAGTTTCTCTTAATTTTATCGGTTTTTCCATACAACTTTCTATAAAAAATTTGGTGTTCTAATTTTGCATCATACGTTTTCTTTATAATTTTAATAAAAAAGCAATGTAAATTAGAAATTTTATATTGCTATATTACTACACTGAAAGACAAATCTTGACCTTTTTGACAAAAACTGATTTTTTTTTGTGAAATATATGATGTCTTCAGATTGATAATTAGCATATTTAATGAACCATTTCTCTATAATTTGCATTATTAAACTGTATGTAAGTACAATTTATATCCTTAAGGCAAGTACATGACCTTTTTATACCAAAAATATTCATAGAATATAGCTATAGCTATATATAAATATACTTATATATATATAAGTATACTTATTACTGAAACTCTAAAATTCGCGTAAAAATGTTTACAATATTTGCTAAATATCGAGCAATTCTAGAATTGTTAAACTAGTACAATGAATTCAACAATTACAACACTACCAATATACGAATAAAAACTAATCAAAACGGTTTCCAATTGTCATATTTCGAATAAACTTTTTTTAACATGCCGAAGGATAAGTGTGTTTTTGTGAAAAAAATCAAATTTGATAAGTTTATGTTTTTTCGATCAATCTGATTTATCATGAATCAGATGATACCAAATTTGGAAAATTTGTGTGTGTGTGTGTGTATGTGAATCAACTTTTGATCTCTCGTCGATGTTATTTCAAAAACGGCTGGACCAATTTTAAAAATTTAAAAGTCATTCGATGTAACTCGATGAAGAATTGCGTCGATTAGATTGGCCAAGCCGTTTCTTTGTAATTTGATTAAAAATGAAAATTTTTGCTGAAACGAGAAGTTTCAGCAAATTGCCTTAAAGCACGATGGCTCATACTACTAGTTATTTTACTGTTCTAGTTTTACGTATCAAATTGTACATTTTGTATGATAAACCTTACGCTGTGTACCTAGAACAGCCTTCTAGTTAAAATTCGAGAGTTTTACTACAAAATTCATAATGTTTTCTTATTGTTAGAATAAATCTCATAAGCACTTTGAGAATATTTATTTATTTAAAAGGAACTTAAAATTTAATTAATTTTATATATACATAGTATTAAAAAAACTGATAATATGAAATGCATATAACTAGATTGCAATTCAACTTATTAATGAATGTAATAGGTACTAAACTACTAATGTGACCATATTTTTTCAAATCAAAACCGGAATGTCAATTTTTAGTTATGCTAATCCGGGACGATGGGGGAGGGAGTACGCTAAATAACTCAAATATAATTTTAAAATATCAAAAATACTATTTAAGGATACTATAAGAAAGGTTTTATATGTTATATACACTCTTCTTTAGCCTATGATGTTATCTTATATTTTTTTATCCATTTTTTTTGTTTTTGAGCCTTGTATAAAATTCTGTTCAATTCGCTTCATAATTATCTTGAGAAAATGAGCACTATTATCAGGTAGTCAAAATAATGTTTTCATAATTTATGCCAATTTTCATAAAATTGAAAATAAAAGTTAGAATTTATTAATGTGAGAGGCTATTTTATCCCGTCTTTGAAAATTTGTATTCGGTAATTCACTCGTTCATAATGTATGGTTTCATATAATCGTACTCATTGTATATATAATATTTTCAGATGTTCGATTGGGAGTTAGTTTAGCATCAAGACATTGCAAAGATTCAATTCAAACCTGTACTTTTTGAAAACCCGGGACAATCCAGTACAAAAGATCTAGATCCAAGATAAAATACTGCTTTTAGAATAACCCGGAACACCAGGGTGTCACCTTATAGGTAAGAAATATAAAATATATAAAATAAATTAATTACCCCAGTCAATTAAAGCCTAAAATCAGAGTGAAGGTTAAAATGATTTATAATGGGCTGTAACTTGGTTATTATAACTCCGATGAATATATTTAGCTGCTTTTTTGTAATTACCGCATTTATTTTTACGTATTTAAATTTACAAATATTATTAACTTCCCGTAGGGTAAGTTATAGTAATTGCAAATAAATCTATAATGAAAATTTTTATATATCTTTACGTTTAGAGGTTTCTGAACATTTTGACATACCTTAGAAAAAAATGGGTGTATGTGTGTGTGTGTGTGCGTGCAGATACAAATTTTCATCGACGATTTCGGGAACACCGATTAACCGATTTCAATTATTCAAAAAACTTTCGATTGCTGTTGATGAGGAGACGTGCTGATTAGTTTTTGGCAAAGGCAGGTCTAGCCGTTTCTAAGATACGGGGCAAAAAGTGCAACAAACGGTAACTCAGTTTTTAAGAGAACGGAGCGTTCGATTTTAATAATTCAAAAAACATTTTACTTGTATTGACAAGATAAAGAACTGATACAATTTTTGGGAAGGCAGATTTAGCAGTTTTGGAGATCTAATAAAAAAAGTAAAAAAAAAATGCCATTTTGCGGTCAAAAATGATCATTAGACATAGGCAAAACATCAAATTATCAGATATTTTATGGAGATTTCAATAATAGATATAAATTTTACTTACATTTACATGGGTTCCGTAACATCGTTTGTTCGTTAGACGGCGACGCGGCGCTTGCGCGCTTCGATATTTCGTCTCTATGCAGTTAAAGCAGTACGATTGTTTTGAAAAAAAGTTCAGAATTTGCAAAATATTTCAAAATAAAGAAATTTTTTTTCAAAAACTTTTTTTTTCCAAAAAAGTAAATTTTTGTCAAAAAGTTAAAGTTTCTAAAAATCTAATATTTTCAAAGCAAATTTTTTTCAAAAATGTTAACCTTTTTCTAAAAGAAAAAATTGGTACGGGAAGTTCTAGCAATTTATATTGAAACGGATACCTAAAACTGTTACTTAGCACGTTTACAAACCCATCGGAGTACACAGAGACTACCGCAAGTGGCGCTGAGTAAAATGGTTGAGAGTGTTACCATATATGAGAGCCATTCTCTATGGTCGTAAATGTCAAATTTCAATTTGTTGGCGTTTTTAACAAAAACAATTTAGAGTTTTGACTTGTATTATTTTCTTTAGTTTAGCTTTGTGCTATTGATGTATCTAGAAATTATGATAATTTGTATTTTAATCTCTTTGAATAATGATGTGTCATAGTTTAGTCTTTAGTGTATGATTTATTAATATAACCTCACTTAAATAGTGGAGATAGAAGATTTGCTACTATTATTTAAAATTTA
The DNA here is from genome assembly GCF_003426905.1 of Ctenocephalides felis. Classification (NCBI taxonomy): domain Eukaryota; kingdom Metazoa; phylum Arthropoda; class Insecta; order Siphonaptera; family Pulicidae; genus Ctenocephalides; species Ctenocephalides felis. The sequence continues at coordinate 78,975,483 of NW_020538040.1, read as the reverse complement.
TACTGTGTGTCTAATTATATCTTTTTCTTTAATAGTGAGATTTTATCATTTTCAGGATTTTAGGTCTTCATAATTTGACTTCTGTATCACAAAAATTACACACCTCCAAAATAAATTTATACAATTTATTTGCTGCTTGCAAAATATACATATATTTTACCAGGACTTTGTTAAAGAAAAGTTATTATACTAATACTTTATTCAGCAAGTAATGTATATATATTTTTATGACTGTAAATATTTTGTGAACTTTATTTTACAGGTTTTGCTCTAACGTTGAGCGTCACATAATGCTATTTTTTATGCTTTACATTTCTAATTATAGTATCTGGAACATCGATTATGTACTAAACGATTATTGAAGCATTTCCTATTCAAATAAAGCAAATTGTATTTATTTAATATGTGTATAATTAGGGTTTTATTTTCAGGATTAATTCTTATTAGTTATTATACAAGTTATCTCCTATCAAGTCAAGATATTTTGGATTTATAAATATAAAAGTGATTTTATAATCAAAGTAATTTTAAATGTTGACTCAGAAATGCTGCAAAAGTATGGAAATGCATTATTATAATATCTTATTTTGTAATGGATAATTGAGGATAAATGGATATTGAAGCGCATTAACTATCTTAAGGCCTCATGGTTATTTAAGGATGTGTAGACATTAATATATTATGGAAGTTTTTTTCATTGATGCTGTATATTATTTAATGAGGTATAACTCTTTTGACCATTTGCTACTTGTATAGTATTTATTTACTCGAGTTCATATGTTATTAACACGAATTGAAAAATAATAATTTATTTGTATTTGTCGCAATCTTTACCATTTCAACAATAATCACAACATGACAACGTTATTCATTATTAAATTACAGTCAGATAATTAAAAACTTTTGAACTACAATTGTACATATATTATTAAGAAATTATTTTAATTTATTAAATCTTATTTTTGTATTACGGGTTTTGTATTTGTTGATATATCTCACATATTTTTTAATAGCACTATATTTTTGTTTGCAGATAAACTAGCTTTTAGACGGGATCGACATGTGTCCTGTAACATTTTTTACTTCTATGATCATAAGTAGCTTCTTTATATATTATAGAATGAAATCTACACATTAAAATGTTTCAGATTGAAGGGTAAGTTTTCTCAAGATCTTACATGTATTATTTAAATTTTTGTAATGAATTGATATTATGAAATATTGCACCAATCATCGAAATGGTATATATATTTATATTATTAACAATATTATTAACATGTTACGGACGTGATTCCTATAGCATACATTTTTGTTGTGATGCAGAAGGACATGAGTGCTATAGCTTTCATCATATATAATTATTAAAATATGATAGATATCATATTTTATTCTTTATATTTAATAGAATTTAATCTGACTACCATTAGTCATTGTTATCAGATTATAATCGTTGGAATCAAATTTTGTAAATTTTTGTACCTTACTGAAATTTCTATTTCATGAAGTAGTTAATGTCAGGAAGTAGTTTATATATGCTCACAGGCTTTTTACTGCATTCAAGGCAATACACATATATATATATATATATATATATATATCTATAATGTAGAATCTACATCAAAATACTATCTACGTTGTACACATTTAGCATTATTTGGCAAATTGTTAAACTTTTGTATATAAAGCGAAGGTAATGAAATGTGCTATTACTTCCAAATCTGCGACCTTATTTACAACCCTAACATTTAATATAAACCAAAAAATTGCTTGATCATTCAACAATATGAACAATAACAATAAAAATAATTCAAATTAGTTCAATACCAAAATGATGTTTTCATATTTTCTCTGTTTGCGATGACTCTGTTTGTGATATGGATGTGATTGGATATATATATATATCCTTCATTAAGTTGAAATCAATTAAATACATACCATTAGTCTACTCATAAGTTTCAATTAAATTTTAGCAAATCGTACAAGGTCATATACCCATATAATAAATTGTAATAAAAAATATGAAATATAATATAGAAAGTAATATATTTGTCTATAGAATACATACTATATTTTTCCACAGCTTGCGGATATTCCACTTTATTACAAAATAATTTGTCGAGCTTATTACTGCTTATGCTTGAATACTGATGGTAACAAAATTATAACTAGCATTTCGGTTTATGTTTAATTGTAAAGTTATCCATTTTAATGGTGAGCATAATTTATCAATTCACCTAATTCTGTCTGTATAATTATTTTAATTTTTATTATTATCTTTTATTAAATCTACCAATATATTGAACGAATCATATGTATTTATTATATGGATAATCCACTTCTACGTCAGTACTTGAAAGGTAATATGTATATACATGCATAATTTATATAATTGCGATATCGTGAAAATTTATTGATATAATCATATAATTTGTTCATATAATATTAGATGTTTGAATAAATATAAATGTTTCATTGTACACTTAATACACAACAGCAACTTCGGAAATAAAATAAAATTATTTAGTAGTTATAAGTAATGTATTATGAAATTTATACTGCTAATTCTATTAATATTTTTGTATTATAAATATTTATTAATATAATTCAACTGAATATATATTGTATGCTTAAGCTCCATAAATCGTATTTCATCAGAATCGTGGAATATAAATTACATTGCATAAATATGCACCTAGAAAAAAGACTAGAATATTATAGTAAAAATGTTACAGATCGCTCAGGCGTATATGTTATTATCTAAATTCTAAACTCGTAGATTCACATTCCATAGATGTAGCTTGTGTTGTGTTATTTGGGAAGCGTTTTTTTGAAGAAATGATGCGATACAGACTCCAAAATTGTTTTAATAGATTGGAACCATAATTTCAATATGTAAAAAAGTCACTAGAATCTGTACTTCAGGGATCTTAATGAATTTCTAAGATATTGTGTTTTATTTTAATATTTATTTATAAGAACGCCAATCGGCTATGTACAGTAATTTTGTAATACATTATTGATAATTTCATGGGGTAGGATATATTTTCTAAAATTTAAGTCTTGAACATTTGATCTTGAACAAAAAATATTTGAAATATCTTTCTAGATTTTTCTTTACGTTCCAGTGAAATTTAATAATGTTTGTATTCTATATCATAGCTTTTAATTTTGAAACTTCAATAATAATTTTCAGAAACGATTGTTGGATCAATGATTAGCAATCTTTATGAATCACTTTCCAATAACGATATTATCGCAAAGCCATAGTGTATATGTTGTTCTAACTGTATTTTTTTATATTAGACATACATCAAATACCGGAACTCATATTACACACGCACATTTCCGTAAGCACATATTACACTACACTTGTATCGGAATATTTCGTCGTAAATAAAAATTATCATTAGAGCAAAAAAGCTAAACAAACTGAATAGCATGGGAATAAAAGAAATTGTTAGACAGTAAAGCAAAATGAGATCACAAAGCCGGTACGTGTAAAAATGAAATGAAAAGTTTTGGCCGATGAGCTATACCGCGGTGGCCTCGCATGCGGCATGTGAAGTTCGCGGCCGCACACACGCAAATTGTGTTACTCGCAATGAAATGAGCATTGGCATCGTAGACGGAGCGCTGGGGAAACATTTCACCTATTCGATTTAATACTTAGCTTTGATGTCATTCATGACGGAACTAATTTTTGTGATTTTGGATAGCATTTAGAAGTTTTTGCATTATTTTTAGTTTAACATAAAATAAATGGTTATTGCGCGCGCAATTTATCATATTATTTTGTGCCAGAAGGAATGCCATTTGCATCATAATTGTAAATTGAAGTATATAATGTGTAGCTACATAATCTAAAAGAAATCCATGATTATATTTTGCGTTTATATTTCACGCGTACAATCTGTTGTCAAATTTATCAAATTTTTAGATCAATGTCCCAAAATATGTTTTATTCGGAATTTTGGAACGATATTTTGCATAAATTTTCGGTCTGCCACGATGAGGTTCAATGGAATGCTTCCCAGCCGTCCGACTGTCAGCAACATATGCGCCACACCGCTTAGCGTAATTATTTAAGTGTTACGTTCTCATCGTTTTTGGTGAGTCCAGAAGGTAGAAAGTGTTCTACTTGAGCGAGAATTAGGTGTTCTAGAACTGTGATTGATGTGCTGGTTCGATATGGTTCCGACTACATGTATCAGACTAAAATTTATTTTGAAGTAAGACACATGCGATATTCATTAGTAGATTGAAGATGAGAAGATTTTCTCCAAATTCAGATAGTGAATTTGCACGATCAGGTACACGTCGAACTTGTCTGCCGGAAGTTCTTGATACATTCTTCTAGAAGCTAATCATTCATTAATAAGTCTTCCCATGCCTTAAAAAAAATCGTCTATTGTTATTAAAATAAATAAAATATTATATATATATATATATATATATATATATATATATACGTGTGTTTGTAAATTTATAGAAATTCTTTCGCATTGCATTCGCAGAAATGTTTTATATGTATTCTTAGGTTCTTTGACTTTTTATATTTATTTTACTAAGTGTTAATTAAAAAAAACCCGTGGTGCATTTAATCGTGCCTTAAGGCAAATTGCTGGAACTTTCCGCACTGTAATTTAAACTTTTTAAAAACTTAGAAAAAATATATTTTTTTGTTAATTTTGAATATTTTTTGAACATTTTGAAAACATTCGAAAAATTTGAATATTAAAAAATGGCCTTTGTCGATAATACTCGAAAATAACTAAAAGTAATTTTTCAAATTACAAAAAATGATTTTCGCCCGCCAAATGACATTTTTCTTAACTTAACAAGAAGAATGTTTTTAGAATCATTCAAATGGGATGCTCTTTTCTCTCACAAACTTAACTTCCATTTTTTGCACACTTTGCTTTGTATTATCGAAACGACTGGACCTGCCTTTGCCAAAAACTAATCAGCACGTCTTCTTATCAATAGGAATCAAACACTTTTTGAATAATTCAAATGTTGAGCGGTGCTCCGGAAAACGTCGACGAAAACTTGTATCCATCCATACATACTACATAAACACATATCACACACCTTTTCTTTCTAAGGTATGCCAAAATGTTCAGAAATCTTCCAAACGTGAAGAAATGTTAAAATTTTCATTCTCGATTTTTGAACGCTTACTATAACTTACCCTACGGGAAGTTAATATCAAATTATTTTCAAATTTTTATACTGTATCATCATTTTTTATATTTAAAACGTATTATGAATATTACTTATTCTTACATTATATTTAAGACACTAATAGTAAAACATATGAATCCATTTATTTGACTATTATTTATTGTAATAACTTTCTCATATTACATGTTGATGGCATTTTTTATGTATCACAAATTTTTGGCAGATGGATCTAATTGTTTAGAGTGGTGTTCCTATTTATAAATTTTTCATTGATATTGAAACTATTTAATAGATTACGATTAAACATTTTATTAATGAATCTCTTCTTCGTTTTAAACTCGTATGTTTTCTTCTATCTTTGCAGCTAGATCTATATCATACGTTAAAAAATGTCTAACGAACCGGTTAGACTTAACAACTTGTAATAGATATCACTCAAGTAACAAGTACATTGTTTATTAAACAACAAATATTTTAATAACGCATAATAAATGTTTGGATAACAAACTCGAATATTTCACGATGTGCGTTCATGTCCAGGTCACATCAGTAGATTCGTTTTGAGAGTCACTCGAGTATGTTCAAACACTTAATACATTCTATTTCGGTGTACATAATGATGTTTTAGTCATTACTTAAGATTTTTTTTATAAAGTCACTGCGCGCAATGCAAACGAAAGTGAATTTTAGATAATTTGACTTTATTTTGGCAATTGAAATTGTGATTCATTATGTAAATACATTCAAGTAGATGTTTACATATATAATAAAATAGGAGAATTTTATTATGTTACAATCGACATTTCAAATACTGCTAATTAATTTGAAGTAGTAAAATCATAAATGAAATTGATGAGTAAGTCTCTCTGAACACTTTGCACAAATACTAAGATGAAGAACTAACAAGGATAACGATCATATGTTTGAGCTAACGGATCTCTTTATTGATTCTAGTGAACTATGTTTATATTCTGACCGATTTCCAGTTTACATACTATGCACGTGCACATGCAATTTCTATTTCACTCTTCTTGTTTGCTATTCCATTTAATATTAACAAAATGTGTATAAAGTACATTCATATTTTTAAATTCCAGTGACAAAGATATGAGTAATGCTAAATACCACTATTTTTTTTATTGCAATAATAATTGCATCGTGTCACACATACGTCCATTTTTGGAGGTATGCCTAAATGTTCAGAATGAAATATGAAACGTAATAAACACACACATATATATATATATATATATATATATATATATACAGGGCCGGATTTAGAAATTTGGCGCCCCGGGGCACTGACAAAAATGCCGCCCCATTCCTGAAATTTTACGAACTTTCAAACTTTTTTTGAAGCAATCGCGCTGCTTCAGCTGCGAGGGACAAAACATAGAAGCGCGTAAGCGCCGCGTCGCAGTATAACGGATAAACAATGTTACAGAACTTATATAAATGTAAACAAAATTTATACTTATTATTATAATATCTTTAAACGATCTGATGATTCAATGTGCATATGTCTTGTGATCACATTTGTCCACCAAATGTTTCTTTTTCAAAAATTTTTATTGGATCATCGAAACCGCTAAACCTGCCCCCCACAAATTTAAGCAGTTATTTATTCTGTAAATTGTTTTGTCTGTTATTGGACGCTTTTTTTCTCAAAAACTGAATTATCATTTTTGGCATTTTGGCCCGTATCTTCAAAACAGTTGGACCTACCTTGACCAATAACTAATCAGCACGTCTCCTTATCAATAAGAATTGAATCATTTAAATCGATTGATCCGTGTTCTCGAAATCGACTTGAATAATTAAAAAATATTAGATTTGTATTGATGGGGAGACGTGCTGATTAGCTTTTGGTACAGGCAATTACGAAAAATGGTAATTTAGTTTCGATATTTCTTCTCTGAAACAGCTACGCAGCGCGATTGCTTTGCAAAAAGTTCATAATTTTCGAAAAATTTCAAAATACAAAAAATGTATTTTAGAAGTCTTGTTTTTTCATTTTTCAATAAAATTTAAAGCTCTTTATAAAATGTAATTTTCAGTACGAAATGTTTCAGTAATTTGTCTTAAGGCACAATGCCATGAGTCACTAGTTTAAATTTTTTTTTCGACGCTATAATCTTGGACGTGCACAAATACGTCATTTTAAGAGGGCTCGAAAACTGAAAAACATATTTTTCTTAAACCTTCAGCTTGTTTACGGATCTTTATATTAGCCAAATTGCCAAATTTGATAACTTATTAACCAATTTGATAATTTACATTCGGAGAGGGAGGCAAGGCAAAATAATAAATTTTAGTTATCGTTTATTTCAATCCAAATTTTGCATTGCAATCGTATTATGTTTTGTTAATTATATTTCTTGAAATAAAATATGTTGTTAAAAAAAGTTGATTATATTGCATAGAATTTTTTTCTCACTATCCAAATTTTGCCGCCCCCCAAAATTTGCCGCCCTGGGCAGTAGCCCCGATTGCCCCTACTGTAAATCCAGCACTGTATATATATATATATATATATATATATATAACGTAATGTAAATATACAAAAACTGTTATTTTCGATTTTTTGCGATTACTATAACTTATCCTACGGGAAGTTTAATAATACAACTGTAATGTAAAGTAACTATAAATAAGGTTTCGAAACTGATGAAATTTGTGAGGTATAATTATTATCATATTTAATAAAGAATACTGAGAAATAATTAAAAGAAATAATGTAACAATTTTGTCTCATTCGAATAGTACATATATATATATAACCTTTCATAGTGACCCATTGTCGTGTGGCATATGTTCTATGGTAGCATTGAAATCTCCATGAGTTTATGAGATATTGGCACTTTGTCAATTTCTTACAATAAAAAAGAAATCGATTTTTAAAACTTTCTATTATTTCAGCATTTAATACACATATTTTAAATTTATTGCTCAGCTAGAAAGAAAATATTGCTTACTTTTTTTAGTTGATATTTTTCTTAGGAACTAAGGTTGAGCTAATTATAAAATAAAAATTATGTTTTATTTAAGAAGATGCCTCTGATATAAATTGAAGTTCTGAGTTGTGTATTCCAACAAATACTAAATTGAAGTTCTTTAAATAAATATAATGTCCAAAATTATCGGAATACGTTGTTTGTATTGTGTTGCTATTGCTATGACTTCAGCGTTCTATTATATTATTTGTAGAAAAATATTTTTTATGATATGACAATTATATCATATGTCAAAATACGTTTTATTTGGCAAATGTGTTATGCGCAGGATTCTCGAGCAGTGAGTGAGCTATATTCGATTATTCTTATGAGCACCCTTATTAATTGACACCAAGGCTGAATTTTCAATTTATAGGAGATTTTTCATGTATTTCCATATAGAGAAGTTGAGTACATGCACGCATATCTTAACACTTTCACCGAGTGATTCGTTAATTTGATTAATAATATGATTACTAATAGCCTTCTTTATTTCTGGGAATTTGATCAAAAAAGGCTTGAACGGGATCCAGTGTCCCAGATATTTCATTTATCTGCATCTCATTTTTTTGCAAAGTAATATATACATAGATGTTTCAAGTTCAAGCAGAATATGCAAATTGTTGTTCGGAGAGTAATGTATTGAAATATTTTTATGGCAGATATAAAATGAGAATAAGAAGATATAAAGCTTCAAATTTATTTATTATTTATTTACAAAACATTATGTGTAAATTATCACGTTAACTTGATACTAATTTCACACTCATATATTATGTTTTAAGGCGTAGTTATGACATTTTCGCTTTTTGGGCTTACGAAGAAAAAGGGGAAAAATATGGCAATTTTGGGGAACAAAAATGATTTTAGATTACGAATGGACTAAAATGATTGATTTTTATTTTTTTGGTGATATGAATGTTTATACAATCGTCAGTTTTATACAGTATCATATAATAATGCTGTTCAAATTTATTCTATTATTTTACATTTTAAATTTGATTTAAAATATATATATATATATATATATATATATATATATATATATATATATCCCCGGGGCTTAAATATCCGCTGGTAAAAATGTCCATTACCGATATCTCAAAAACAAGTAAAGCTAGATTTTTTTAACATTATTTTAAAGTAGAGGGAAAAATCTGTGTAATCGGCGATGTTTGAAAATCCATAGCAAAAGTATTTTCTTCTGTTGTTGTTTTGAACACAGTTGCTAAGTTCATGAGACCTTAATATAATTTTTAAGCGTGCGTTATTTGAATGGTTTATAACGTGTACTGTTACTTTTAAGTTATATTATATTATATATATATATATATATATATATGTATCTGTTTGATTTTACAGGTGTATAGTTTTTTCCTATTGAAGATAAATTGATATGAATTTTCATACTGTGTATTTCTATATATTTATATCTAAAATATAGTCTTATTTTATTTGCATCCCACTACATTATATCTAATGTAAAATAATATTCTGAAAGTATCTGATCATATACATAATGCTAATGTTTCGAAGATATGAATTTTAATTGAGATGCGATATCGAGCGTTACGTTGTGGTTCTTAACCTTTCATACGACAGGCCACTGAAAAATCATATGTTTTGCTAGAAACCACCTTGAAATCATCTATAACGGTTTCTCTTGTCGATTTAAAAAATATATTTACGTATCGGTTCATATGCTGTCAGGGACAACTAGTGATTCCCAGACCACCGGTCAGTTACACTAAGTTAAACTTACTATTAGCTAATTTACACTAAACAGATTTTTATCTTGACGTTGAAATGTTATGTTCAAGTAAACTTTTGTCTATATAATGAACTGTTTTTTCACTTTTCCTAGTATCAGCTATATTATATTAATTATATAAAGAGAGTGTAATCTCACTAGATATATCGGCACCTTTTGCCCACGCCCCTCTCGGCTTTTTTTTAAATTTCATAAAAAAATTACCCAGAACTCCATTACTATTACTGGAGTTTTAACAATCATCGAAGATGCTCATAGAAATTAATTTTTCTAATTGCTATTCAATATTGTTAAAAAAATAAAATAATGATAATTTTGGTTCCAACGGTGAATAGCTAGGTAAATTTAAAAATTCGTCGTATTCGTCTAATAAACATATCATGTGAGAAAATATCACAAATCTTACAAATTGGTTACAAAATCTATCTACAAAAAAATGGTCCTCAATTCAGGATCAACCTTTAAATAAAGAATATAGAAACTAGTTCATTACATATAAAAAGTGGTACTATATACTAATGTTAATTAGTAGTTTTACCATGGAAAATTAAATAGGGTAGGGCGGGGCAGAAAGGTTCAATTAGAATTTGAGCATTTATATTGTGAAAACCTAACCAATTATATCACAGCAAATAACACATATAAACTAACAATTATCTGACTATGTTCAGTAAAACTGTCAGCTACTTCATTATTGTAGAAATGTATTTTTTGCTGTTTTACAAACATTTGTAAAACTGCTATTTTTACCTCATAGGCAAAGTACATTGGAACGGCCAGGCAGCAAACAGGTCCAATGTCTTAATTTTGAAGAAATTTTACAAAATAATAACTACATTATTCAATCAATGCAAAATATAAACTTTATGGTACTTTTTTACAGAGATAACACTGTAAATAACCTTGGTTTGATATTTTGTCAGAAATATTCATCAGCTGAGTTGAAATAACTATTTATATAATTATCTTTTGCAAAATTACTTTTTTTTAACTTAATTTACTTTTTCATTTACTGTTTTTTATTTTTAACATCCTTGCCAGGGTAAAGGTACAGTTGGTCCTTTTTACCCTACCCAGGTGTAAGCTTTTATAGAGGTTATATAATAAACGGTTGAATCTTACTTAAAACTTACATCTTATAATACAATTAAATAACGTGTACTTAAAAATTTACAATCAGAAAAACTAACAACGGAAGTAAATACTTTTGTTGTGAATTTCCAAACATTGCCGTTTTTCTCATGGTTGGCTGGCTGGTTATACATTTTTTACCCTCTACTTTCAAATACTGTTGTTAAGAAATTCATCATTGTTAAGCATTCTCAGTGCTTGAGATGTCAGTGGTGGACCTTTTTACCCACGGATCTTAAAGTCTCGCTCTACTCTACCCATATTTCCTTTATACTAAGTGTTACTGTAAACTCTGTTTAATTAGTAGTTTTACTAAAAAAATTAAATACCCATTTCAAGTAATTAATATAATTTTTTCTAAATTAATAGAATTAAGATTAAATGTGACTTAACTATGTAATGCAATAATTAGTGTGATCTGTTTTTTTTCCTCTAAAGTAACTACAATTCTTTAACCGCTTTTTATTTCAAAACCTTCTTTATTGAAGGAAATATTTTGTTATTATCAATAATCATTTACACATCAAATTCCATATTTTTTATTGTAGTTCATTATTTGCATGTTAAAAATATCATATTCTATTAAAATTAACAACAATTCTGACAAAATTAAAGTTCATTGTTATTAATGTTCTAGAGTACTTTAATTCTCTTTTCTCTGTATATAATCGACAATATTCATTATATTGTAATTTAATACTCCTGTATTTTTGGCGCTCTTAGCAAGGTTGTCTTAATTGTTAAATATTATTCCACTTATTTTCCGTTCTTCTGAAAAATTCCAAATGGTTTTTGCGAACGTAATCCGTACAAGGAAATACTTGATTTGATTCACATTTTTGCAAATACTATTTGGGTCTCACCACTCATATATGTATATATATATATATATATATATATATATATATATATTATTCCGAGCACGAAGTATTTAAGTTAATAGTAAGGATTTTACTTAATTAATATTTTGGAAAAATTCCAAAGTAATTTTTCCGAACCTTTAAAATTATAGTTTATTATAGCCTTCAAACTAAGAAACTGCGGTTCTTTAATTTTTATAAACACTCATTTCTTTCCTACTGACGTCGTGTTTTATATAACACAGTTTTACTACAACTGTAATTTATTGGGTCAATGTTGCACGGGTCAGTTTCTAATTAATAGAGGAACACCCATATCTAATTTTAAATTCAGTATGGTGATTGTATAAAAGACTGCTAATTACTAATAAATAACTAAATGATTCATGATATAAAATGAATTCCGGCCAAAGCTTATGAAAGTAATTTCGTTCCATAACGATATGACAACTATTTATGGTAATACGGATGGTAAGGCACGTAACCTCAAATTCGTGAATGAAAAATAATTTAAATAATTTACAGTTTTAACATGAATACTAATAAATTACCCAATTGATATGTGTTATATACCATTATAATAATTTAGCAAGGAATTTCTTTGATATTCTGAATAATCATATTTGATAGAATAATCATATATTCAAAAGAATTATAGGCGAACGTTTTGTATACTTCTATGATCATGTGGAAAGCGTGTTAAATTATTTTATTTTATTTAATATTCTCAACAAAACTTAAGTAACCTTCATTATATATATATGGTAGGGCGGGGCACAAAGGTACAATTTGAATCTAGCAAACACTATGTCCAATATAACTTCCAGTTAGAAATGTGATTTTTTGCTGTTTTTCAAAAATTTGTCTTTTGGTTTTTGTTACCCTATCGGCGGGGTAAAATGAGACGTCCGCAGATGACCACGAAAATAGGTTAAATGTTTATTTTTAATTTTAAAGAAATTTTACAAAATGATAGCTCCATTATTCAATCAATGCAAAATATAAAAATCCTGGGTGCATTTATTACAGAGATAACACTGTAAATAACCTTGATCTGGTATTTTGTCAAGAATATTTTTCAGCAAAGTTGGAATAACTATCTATTTATTTAATTTAACTCTTGTAAATAGTTTTTTTAACTTAATTTACTTTTATATTTGCTATATTTTATTTTTTACACCTTTGCCAGGGTAAAGGTTTAGTTGTTTATTTTTACCCCATCCACGTGCAAGCTTTTATAGAGGCTATATATAAAAAAACTGTTGAATTTACTTTAAAAATAACAATATTCTTATAAAACAATATTGAGGTCTCGTAGACTAATAAGCAATAAAGCTCACAACCAAAAAATGTGATTGCTGGTTATACATTTTTTTCTCTAATTGCAAATATTGTTGTAACTTCATTTGTTTTTGAGATATCGGTGGTGGACCTTTCTAATAGCGGACCTTTAAGCCCCGCTACACCCTTTATACGGTCGGTACGTAATGTTTTACTCCACCATATATATATATTCGCTCGGTTTGTGATTTTTTTATATCAACCATATTCTTTTTTATGAGGTATATCAGTATATTCAAAAAGGTGTTAATAATGCAATTGAGTATGTATATGGATAAGAGTGATCAGTGGTGCAATTTAAAAAAAAATATTTGAATTCCGAGTCATCGATTCGAATTCATCTTCGATTGGATCGACTCGAAGGCTCGATGCCGATGCGCAACGCACACCGGTTTACTGTCCAGAAAGTAAACCGACCGTAATAATAAAACATAAATTTTGATCGACCATCATTGATATGCGTGGAGAAAAGTGTAGAGACATAATTTTTATGTCAAATACCTGCTATAACGTTGTTATATCTGTCTTATATATGTTTAATTATTTTGCTGGTCCTATTTTACACTATGATATGGACCCGGCAAAAGAGAAATTGTAAGGAACCCAACGATGATGTCGTGTAGCAAAGAAGTGTGCGAAGAAACGATTGAAAAACTAGTGGGGGCATTTAGTCTTGGGGCAAATTGCTGGAACTTCCCGTACGGTAAAAGGTAAATTTACTTCGAAAAAATTATATTTTTGAGAAACTAGGAATTTGACAAAAAATTACCTTCTTTGAAAAAAAATTTTTTTTTTTAAAGAAATGGGTTCTTTATTTTGACATATTTTGGAAATTCTGAACTTTTTTTTTCAAAGCAATCGTACTGCTTTAACTGCATAGAGACAAAATGTCAAAGCGTGTAAGCGCCGCGTCGCCGTCTAACGAATAAACATTGGTACGTAACCCATAGGAATGCAAACAAAATTTATACTTATTGTTAAAATCTCTATAAAATATCTGATAATTTGATGTGCATATGTCTAATGATCATTTTTGACCGCCAAATGGCATTTCTTTTAATTTTTTTTATCAGATCTCCGAAACCGCTAGACATGCCTTCATGAAAATTTGGTCAGTTCTTCATCTTGTCAATACAAGTAAAATGTTTTGTGAATTATTAAAATCGGACGCTCCGTTCTCTTAAAAACTGAGTTACCGGCAAATTGCTGGAAAAGATGTGCAAATTTTAGAAAACTTAAAAAAAAAAATTAGATCTTAGAGATTTTTGAAATTTTTGCAAATTTCTGACTTTTTTGAAAAAAAATATATTTTTTGTATCTTAATTTGGAAAGATTCAGCAATTTTCCTCAAGGCACGGTGCCATGCACCCCACTAGTTTTTGAAATTTTTAACCTTTTTTTAAAGCTGATTTAGAGATGAAATCTAGAAGCGCGTAACCGCCGCGTCGCATTGTAACAGATAAATCTTGGTACGGAACTCATAGAAATGTAAATAAAAGTAGTCATTATTGAAATCTCTATACAATATTTGATATTTTAATGTGCATATATCAAATGATCATTTTTGATCACCAAATGCCTATTTGATGCGATTTTGAAAGCCAACAATATTTTAACCATAATTTTTTTCACAAGTTATTAAGTAATGTTTTGAAAATTTAGAAAAAAAAATAAATTAATAATGTTTTAATTCTAAAAGGTGATGAGTGGGGAATCTCAAAATTTTCACTTGACCATGACCATACCCATGAATTCATATGCAGATAATGTCGCAATCGTGTGATCTACAGTCAATTTTAAAAAAAAAGTTTTTTACGTAATAGCGACTGCTGAAAAGAATTACGACTTTTTTATGTTTTTGTTTTTTTTTTTAAATAGTTAAAAACAGAATTTGAGAATGAGCTTGAGATTTCAGAAAAATTTGAGAAACGTTTCGAAAACGACAGTTTCGAGAAAAATACTTTCAAAGATTCGCGGAGGCAGAAAACATAAGATGATTATCGTGTTCAAACAGTTATATCTTTGAAAACAATTTAACTTCAAAAAATCCTCTCGTACATATATTCTTGAATAGTTAATCTTTGAAAATATCCAAAATTTTAAAACTTAAAACCAGAATCTCTCTTACGTTTTTCATATATCAGATCGACTGCAATCAATAAAATTAATTCATTTCATTTATACATGACCATCATAGAACTGATGATGCCTCCAACTAATATATTTAAAGAAAATACATATATGTTTATTTTCTTGTATGGTTAATAAATTTTAAGAATCATCATGTCATATTTTATCTAAAACAATATTCAGATACTATAACTTCTATTATATACTCGTATAGGATGGAGCGGGGCTTGAAGATCCGCGGATAAAAAGGTCCACCACCGATATCTCAAAAAAGTAAAGTTACAAATTTTTGAACAACAATATTTGAAAGTAGAGGAAAAAAGATGTATAGCGAACCATCACCTTGGTTCGTAAGCACAATTGCTTATTAGTCAACGAGACCTCAATATAATGTTTACGATATTTAATTGTTTTATAAAATAAATTGTTATTTTTAAGATAGATTCAACAGTTTTTTTATATATAGCATCTATAAAAAAAACTTGCACGTTGGTGGGGTAAAAAGGAACAACTGAACCTTTACCATGGCAAAGCCATAAACAATAAAAAATAAATTGCAGTCAATATATCTATGTGTATGTGTATGTATGTATGTGTATCGGGAGAGAGCATTATTTTCTCATATTTTTCATTTTGTTTAATAAGTTAAGTGAAAAAACCGCCAAACCGCACAATTATAATGTTTGAAAAAATAGATAGTCTAACATATAATGGAAGAATACAATTATGTAGAAAATGTGTAGTTCAATAATTTGTTATAAAACAAACACTAATGTATTATTTTATCATAAGGAACAACCACATGAGAAAAAACAGCGCGTTCTATGTGGTCTTGCTATATTACAAGTGTACTCATTCTAATACTATTTCATTTTAGTAACATTTATGTATCCCAAAGTGGGCAATTTTGGTTTGGCAAATTTATAGACAAATACAGAGATGTAACTGAATCATTAACGAAAACGAGACATAATCATGGAAATTTTTCCGTATTAAAAAATTAAAAATCATGTTGATTAAAAAAAATTGAGAAAAATTGAAACAGTGGTTTTCAATAGGACCAACCGAACGTATGATTTTTGAATGTAGAATTATGTATATAGCTACATATTTATCAGAGACCAATAAATAAATTAGGGTAAAGTGGCATTTTATCTTAAGGCTAATTTTATGAATTTTTCGATATATGTTATAAATGACTTAATCCACCGAAATTGAAATTTAGCTATTTAGATATAGTTTTCAACTGCTTACTTCGAAAAAAAGTTTTCGCTTTCAATAAAACTTAACATAGCTATATTCAATTGATATCTCTGAAATCAGTTTATAATCTTCATTTGTATTAATTATTGTGTGCTTGTATGTTCTTAAAGTGCCCATTATTCCAAAGTGCACAAACGCGCGCTTATATATCCTAAAATTAGCACCCTGTTGTTTCAAATTTTTATAAGTTTATATAATTCAACCAATTTTTGTAGGACTGTTTAGTGAATGAAATTTATCGCCGTGTTAAATTTGATTAATAACAAAGAAATATTATTTTTTATAAAAACTTATAAATTATTTTGTGTAAGAAAATGCTGGCATAATTACGTATATCATGTACGTGGTTTTTGATATTTTTTAATCATGGTTACATTTTTTATACAATTATAGATGGTTTGTAGACTGCTCGTTAGGTGACACAGATATAAAGAATCTATTCAGATAATTATTAATTGATCTGTGAACAATGCCCAAATCCATAAACTTAAGATAGCAAAATTTTTGCGAAAGCGGTTAGAAAGAACGCACTAGATGTCTCACAAACCTAATCGAGGACTCTCTTTATCATGTGTTTAAATAATGGCTATAACATTTGTGAAATCGGCTTAACCGTTTTCGATAAAACGTCGACGAAATTCAAATTTGACTCATAACATCACAAAACCGACATTTGGTCCCAATCATATCATTTTTTTTTCAAACTTTGATGATTTTTTAACATTGAATTACTTGTCGTAGGACTCTGAAATTTTAGTATGCTTAGTAGTATTATTATGATCTTTATAATATAATAAAAATATCATCATAAAAAAATCATCAAAATCGTTCAAAAATTTTTCCGACGATTAATTTCGAACAAACGGACCAAACCATCTTTCGAAAATGATTCAGGATTGTTAGCTAAAACGCGAACAAAATTTTACATTACAAAGAAATGGCTTGATCGATCACTGTGCAAAACTAATGAACGCGGGAGCTTATGGCTCTCAAATTTTTTAAATTGGTCCAGCCGTAAACGTAGACAAAAGATCGAAAATCGGCTCGCACACACACAGATATTTTTTCTAAATTTGGTCTCATTCCATTCAGAATATCTTTGATATGTCGAGAAAACATAAAATTAGCAAATCGGATTTCTTGGCGGAAACAAACTTCTCATTCGGAAAGTAAAAAAAAACTTTATTGTAGCGGTAGGCGCGTGAATACATTGTTCAAAATCTTTTCGCCGTTTACTCTATTTTCCGGAATTTTCACACTACTTTTGTAACTCTAACCGACTTAACACTAAACCTACCGGCAATTTATATATACCTATACCTACCGCGCGCATTCAACTTGACCACGAATTAAAAAGTGATTTACTTCATTATTTAATTCAGATAAGATTTAATAAGATTTATTGTTTGAAATATATAAAATGAAGAAATTTTTATGGGGCTTTATTCAATTTCATTTTTATATAATTTCTAAAACAAATTATAAAAAAACGAATAGAATTGAATATTTATAGAGAATGCCATATGCATACACAATCTACTTTTTCCGACTTTTCACATTGTTATCTTCCTGTAGGGTAGTTATAGTAATGGGCCAAAAATCGAAATTGAAAATATTTGCATTTCTCGACGTTTTGAAACTTTCTGAACATTTTGGCATACCTCAGAAAAAATGTATGTGTTTGTGTATGTCCTGTGTGTGTGTTTTGCGTGTCCGCATTTTTTGGTTACGTTTTCGAGTGCACGGATCAACCGACTTGAATGGTTAAAAAAACATTCGATTTCTATTGACAGAGGGAGATGTGCTGATTAGTGTTTGGCAAAGGCAGGTCTAGTCGTTACGGAGATAAAGAGCAAAGAGTGCAGAAAATAGAAATCTAGTTTTTGATAGAACTAAGCATCCGATTTGGATGATCTAAAAAAACATTCAATTAGTAATGATTGGGAGAAGTGGTTATTAGTTTTTGGCAAAGGCAGGCCCAGCCATTTCGAAGATACAGACCTAAATATACAAAAAATTGCAGTTTTTGAGAGAAATAAGCATCCGACTTGAATGATTCAAAAAACTTTCTGATTGTGTTGACAAAACAATTGCTTTTAGAAAAAAAATTATTTCAATTTTTTTTGTATATCGAAAATAATTCAGATTTAAATTTTAATTCTGACTAAAGTTTTAAAGCTCATTTATATACATTAAATGAATAATTCCGACTTTGTGATTCAGTTTATATAATTCGTTCAATGAATATTAGACAATGTTACAGTATTTATAATAATCTTTAATTTTTAATTTAATTATTTATTCTTATAAAATAGGAATAATGAAAGTTATATTATTTATAATAATCTATTTGAAAATATTTAATATTCCTCGAACATTTTGTTACGGCACGGGAAGTTCCAGCAATTTGCCTTAAGGCACAATGCTATACACCACTAGTTTACAAATTATTTTAGTCTAAAATGATTCTTTCACGCAAAAACATTTGTTATTTTGTAACTTTTACAAAATTCTATTTGACAAGTTTTTTGTCCACGCAAAACTGAACTTATGGACAGTGTTGATAAAAATGGTTTTTCGTGAGATTTTGAATATGCATCAAGTTTAAAATTAATTAAAACAAAAATTCGTGTCTAAAAATGCTTCTACTCGTCGTCTCTATATACACAATCTACGCATTTATCCAGCTAGGATAGAAATGTTGAAATGTTCCAAAAGTTGCCATCTACAAATTTTCAACTTTGTTACATTTCCTAACCATCTGGTCTGCCATATATTTACCAAACAATGCACTAATACAAAATCTAATAGTTTACGGTACATTTTTGCTGCTTTCTCTATTTCTATTTGATAATGTTTGAAACTTAGGACTAGACCGCGAGAGCAATAAAATTTGATTTAGATTAATTGCTTCAAAATCTGTCAATGAATTTAACAGTTTTAGAACAACGAACTATCGGAGTGAAGAATTGAACAATCTCTCCAAAACAAATTTTTTTTTAAAGATTAACATTTTTGGAAAAAAATTTACTCTGAAAAATTAGATTTCTGAGAAACTATAAATTATTGACAAAAATTTACTTTTTTTTTTGAAAAAAAGACTTTGAAGAAGAGTGTATTTTGAAATATTTTGGAAATTCTGAACTTTTTTCAAAGCAATCGTACTGCTTTCACTGCATAGACACGAAATATCAAAGCGCGTAAGCGCCGCGCCGCCGTCTAACGGATAAGCATTGGTACGGAACCCATAGAAATGTAAACAAAATTTGTACAATTTATTGTTAAAATATCTATAAAATATCTAATAATTTGATGTGCATAAGTCTAACGATCATTTTTGACCGCCAGATGGCATTTTTTTTTACTATTTTTACTAGATCTCCGAAACCGCTAGACCTGCCTTCATGAAAATTTGATCAGTTCTTCATCTTGTTAATACAAGTAAAATGTTTTTTGAATTATTCAAATCGGACGCTCCGTTATCTTAAAAACGGAGTTATCGTTTTTGGCACTTTTTTCCCCATATCTTCGGAACGTCTAGACCTGCCTTTGCCAAAAACTAATCAGCACGTCTCCTTATCAATATGAATCAAATGTTTTTTGAATTATTCAAATCGCTTCATCCGTGTTCCCGAAATCGTCGACGAAAATGTGTATCCAAACACACATACACACGCACACACATACACACGCACGCACATACACACACACATACATCCATTTTTTCTAAGGTATGTCAAAATATTCAGAAACCTCTGAAACGTAAAGATATATAAAAATTTTCATTTTCGATTTTTTTGCGATTACTATAACTTACCCTACGGGAAGTTAATAACTAAAATCAAAGAATGATGAAAATCTTATTGCTATAGTCTAAGAATTATCATATAGTTTGATAATTATATTTAACTTCCCGTAGGGTAAGTTATAGTAATCGCAAAAAAATCGAAAATGAAAATTTTTGCATTTCTCGACGTTTCAAAGGTTTCTGAATATTTTCGCATATCTTAGAAAAAATGGATGTATGTGTGTGTGTGTGTGTGTGTGTGTGTGTGCGTGTGTGTGTATGTATGTGCGGATACAAATTTCGTCGACGATTTCGAGAACACCGATCAACCGATTTGAATAATTCAAAAAACATTCGATTCGTATTGATAAGGAGACGTGCTGATTAGTTTTTGGCAAAGTCAGGTCTAGCCGTTCCGAAGATACGAGGCAAAAAGTGCCGAAAACGGTAACTCAGTTTTTAAGAGAACGGAGCGTCCGATTTTAATAATTCAAAAAACATTTTACTTGTATTGACAAGGTAAAAAAAACGATCAAATTTTCATAAAGGCAGGTCTAGCGGTTTCGGAGATCTAATGAAAAAAGTAAAAAAAAATGCCATTTGGCGGTCAAAAATGATCATTAGACATATGCACATCAAATTATCAGATATTTTATAGAGATTTTAACAATAAGTATAATTTCTGTTTACATTCCTATGGGTTCCGTACCAATGTTTACGCGTTAGACGTCGACGCGGACCTTACGCGGTTTGATATTTCGTCTTTATGTAGTTAAAGCAGTACGATTGCTTTGAAAAAAAGTTCAGATCTTTCAAAATATGTCAAAATAAAGAAAACATTTTTTTTTTCAAAAAAAAAATTAAAAAAAAAAAATTAAAAAAAATTTTTTTTCAAAAAAAGTAATTTTTTGTCTAATTGTTTGTCAAAAATCTTATTTTTTCGAAGTAAATTTTTTTCAAAAATGTTAATCGTTTCTAAAAAAATCATTTTTGGTACGGGAAGTTCCAGCAATTTGCCTTAAGGCACGATGCCTTAATTGTCTTAAGACAGAATTCCACTTACAGCTAGTTTAACGTTTAAAAATGTCTAAGTTATACATAATGTTTGAAAGGGTCATTTTGACCAAGGTTGGTAGATTTAGTGTTAAACTATAGTAACATATCGTGTAAGTACTTAAAATGCTTACATAGATATGTTTGGAGACTATGTTTAAGTTGTTGTTATTTGGGAATTTGCTTATAGCATACTTTAAAGTCGTTGTATTTTGATGTGAACAATAAACTCATAAAAATTATTCGAGAAATTTTGTATAAAATTTCTTTGATGGTCGCTGACTGTTATAGCCCGGAATGGCACGGGAATGAGTCATTTCCGTAGAGACAACGCTGGAATGCCGGAGGTCCGCCACAGAATGCTAAGAAATAAAGGCAACCTGCTTTAAGACTTTTCTCAAACTAGTGGTGCAAGGCAAATTGCGAAAACTTCCTGTACCAAAAATTAAAATTTTTAAAAAACACTCAATTTTCTTTTAGAACTCGATTTTGAACTTAAAATTTTTGAAAAAAACTATTTTGAAAAATTTGATTTTTTTTATACTTTGAACGATTTTGGTAATTTTGAACTTTTTTCAAAGCCATCGCGATACGTTTTAGTTGCATAAAAACGAAATATCGAAGCGCGTGGGCGCCGCGTCGCGGTGTATTGGATAAACATTGGTACGGCATCGATGAAAGAGTAAACAATTTTTTTCCTTATTATTAAAATATCTATAAAATATGTAATAATTTGATGTGCATATGTCGATCATTTTTGTCCGCCAAGTGGCATGTTTTTTTCACTATTTTATGAGATCTGCGAAACCACTAGACCTGCCTTTCTAAAAATCTCACTATTCCTTTATTTTGTCAATGTAAATAATTTGTTTTTAAATCATTCGAATTGGACGTTCGGTTTTCTCAAAAATTGAATTAGCAGTTTTGGCACTTTTTGCTCCGTAACTTTGAAACGGCTGGACCTGGCTATGCCAATAACTAATCAGCATGTCTCCTTTTTAATAGGAATCGAATGTTTTTTAAATCATTTAAATTGGTTAATCTCTGTTCTCAAAATCGTCGACGAAAAATTGTATCTGCACATATATACACACACGCGCACAAATACAAAATTTCAGTAAAATCGTCAAATAAAATTATTTCAAAACTTCATTATGAAGAAACATCTCGGTGGATCTTTACCAAAAAATAATCATCATGAATCCCAACTGGTATCTTCAAACAGCTTTTGAATTGTCAAATGTAATTAATACACGTCTTACACTGAAATGATATGAAATTTATTTTTTATATATTGTAGGTAAGTGTAAGATCATAATCGTACCTAGTGGTGTATGGCATGGTGCCTTGTTAACAAAACGAAACGAAATGTTCGAAGAATAGTAAATGTTTTCGAATAGATTATTGTAAATACTGTAACATTTGTCTAATATTTATTTACAAGAATTATATAAACTGAATTACAAAGTTAAAGTTATTTATTTAAAGTATATAAGTGAGCTTTAAAACTTTAGCCAGAATTATATACTATGTATTATATTTCAATATACAAAAAAAATGCCAAAACAAATTTTTTTTCAAAATTGCTTTGTCAACACAAGCAGAAAGTGTTTTGAATCATTCAATTTGGATGCTTATTTTTCTCAAAAACTGCTATTTTTGTATATTTAGCCTTGTATCTTCGAAATGGCTAGGCCTGCCTTTGCCAAAAACTAATAACCATTTCGTCCAATCATTACTAATTGAATGTTTTGTAAATCATTCAAATCGGATGCTCCATTCTCTCAAAAACTCGATTTCTATTTTCTGCACTCTTTGCTCTTTATCTCCGTAACGGCTGGACCTGCCTTTGCCAAAAACTAATCAGCACATCTCCCTATCAATAGGAATCGAATGTTTTTTGAACCATTCAAATCGGAAAAAATACGGACGCACAAAACACACACCATTTTTTCTGAGATATGCCAAAATGTTCAGAAACCTTCAAAACGTCGAGAAATGCAAAAGTTTTCATTTTCGATTTTTGGCCCATTACTATAACTACCCTACGGGAACTTAATAAAAAAGATATTTCAGCAAACAATTCCCTAACAGTTTTCTCGTCATTGTTCTTAAATTTATTGGAAAATCAAGCAAATTGCTTTCTGATATAAGTTGAGGCTATGAATTATTTTTCAAGAAGTAAAAGATTGTTTCTGACGAAAAATTAGTCAGTTGTACTTATAACAAATTTTTTCATTATACGTTTTCACACGAAAAGTCGCAAATGTCTGTAATAAGCTTCTGTTTTCAAGTATTTCTGGCACACTCTATGAAATATATTTTAAGTTCAAAACTATGAATTAAATGAAATGCTATGAAGATTATACGGTATAATCTAACGCATATAAAAATATCGCTTTATTTGACATCTCGAGTTGTAATTGATGTTAATTAATCAATTTTCGTTTTATTGTACTCGAAACTCGAAATTGTTCATGGAAAAATATATTTTTATGTCACATAATTAGTATATGTTATGAAGTTGGTAGTTACATTTTATAATGAAATTGAATGTCGTTATGAACATTCTATAATAAAACAGGTAACAGTTCTTAAAGTTTGTGTTGATACAATAATTAATAAACAACTAATTTACAAAGTCTTATTTTTATATCTATTTTTCTGATTTTTACCACGGTGTTATGTCTTTCATCTATGCCAGAAAAGAAGTCAACCAATAAAGTACGCAGTAAAATGGTATTTTGTTAAAATTTTCCAAAGCAAACAGTAAATAGCCATTAGTTAACCGATCTGCTTCTTGGTGTAAAGTATTCCTATAGTATTTCTGCGCCAAGCATGACTGACGTTTCGCTCGAGGAATTTTTATGGCTGACGCTTCGCTCGAAGATGCTTTCAACAAATAGCGTTTAGCTGCCAAGTTATAGTTCTTCATGAGTTATAAACTATTTGTAATTGAATTATTTAGAAAAGTTATAAAAACGTAGATTTCAGATAATATTTCATAAGCGATTGGCAAATTAATTATTGAGGTGTTGGATAAACCGATTTTGTTCCTAAAAAGAAACAAGATTCATACAATGTTGGTTAATATTTATGAAGAGTCTTTTCACTTCATATAATTGTTAAATCTATCAAATATGCTAGATTTACATATAGAATGTACATTATTCATCTAGCAAAAATCATGTCATTTTTATGTTTTTATTTTTTTACTCAAAAATTTTCAATAATAAAATTATCAAGTATTTTGCCATTATACAATCCTGATTGAATGCGTCAAACTTGACGAAACTTGCAAACACACTTTAGTACTTTTTTTTAAAGAAGGGTCTTTCAAAGTCAACCGATTTTAAATTCATAGTTTAACAAAAAGTTTTAATTATTAATAGTTTGATGCAATTGTGTTATTGTTTTTGACTTTGTTTTCAAAGTTTAAAAGAATAAAATCGATAAAAGTTAACCACAAAAACCAAAAAATGGCCATAATTTCACCAAAGCTCTAAGTTGCATTTAAAAGCTCATCATTTCCAAACAACATAAGATATTTTTTTGTCTAATTCTCCATGTTTTGGCTTGACGTCAAGGTCTAATTTAATATTTTGAGGGTCGTCATTTGTATTATATGTTTAAATACTACACAAACCTTAATTTTTAACCAGATTTATACCAACAAGAGTATCTATGTTCGTTGATTTGATTAAAGAAACATGGATTGTTTGTTGAAAATTTAGCGATTTATATTGTTCTCTTCTAAATTTGAGGTTCTAAAAATGTTATTCACGATTATGGTTTCAAAGTTTAAAAGAATAAAATCAATAAAAGTTGACCACAAAAATCAAAAAATGGTCATAATTTCACCAAAGCTCTAAGTTGCACTTAAAAGCTCATCATTTCTAAATAGCATAAGACATTTTTTTTGTCTAATTCTCCATTCGTCAAGGTTTAATTTAATATTTTGAGGGTCGTCATTTGTATTATATGTTTAAATACTACACAAACCTTAATTTTTAACCAGATTTATACCAACAAGATTATCTATGTTGATCTGGTTAAAGAAAAAAGATCTGGTTAATTAATATTAATAACTAGTGGGGTGTATGGCATCGTGCCTTAAGGCAAATTGCTGGAACTTCCCCTACCATAACAAAATATTCGAGGAATACTGAATGTTTTCAAATAGATTATTATAAATATTGTAACATTATTGTAATTATTTTCGATATACAAAAAAACTAAAAAAAAAAAAAAAAAAATACAATTTTTTTTTCCAAAATCAATTATTTTCTTAAGACAAGCAGAAAGTTTTTTGAATCATTTAAATCGGACGCTTAGTTCTCTCAAAAACTGCCATTTTTTACATATTTAGCTCCGTATCTTTGAAATGGCTGGGCCTGCCTTTGCCAAAAACTAATAAACACTTCTCCCAATCATTACTAATTGAATGTTTTTTAGATCATTCAAAATGGATACTCCGTTCTCTCAAAAAGTCGATTTCTATTTTCTGCACTCGTTGCTCCGTATCTCCGAAACGGCTGGACCTGCCTTCGCCAAAAACTAATCAGCTCTTTTCCCTATCAATAGGAATCGAATGTTTTTTGAACCATTCAAATCGGTTGATCCGTGCGCCCGAAAACGTGACTGGAAATTTGTATCCATACAAAATGCCAAAATGTTCAGAAACCTTCAAAACGTCGAGAAATGTAAAAATTTTCAATTCCGATTTTCGGCCCATTACAATAACTTACCCTACGGGAAGTTAAATAATAAGTTGTTTGTTTAAAATTTGCATTGTTTTCTTCTAAATTTGAGAATACAATAATTTTTAACTTCTCGAAGAAGTTATTTTCCTCGACGTTTCAAGTCGTTCTGAATCATTTGAGACCAAATTTTAAAAAAGTATGTTTAGGTGTGGTTGAACTACTGTGTGTATGTGAGCCAATTTTTTATATTAATCCACGTTTTCTCAATAGCGACTCCAAAATTTAAAACCTATTTGATGTAACAATTCAATTTCAATTTTCAATTTTATAGAATTATATTTCTGTTATTAATTCATATATACCTATCTCATGAGATATTACTATATTTCATAAATCGTATATTTAATAATTAAATACTTAGTGTTAATTAATTAAGAGCACCTACATGATAAAATTATTTAATGAGCAAAAAAAATAAATTTCATTAGGACTCGCACTGATTAGTTTTTTGCGACGATCGTTCTATCTGATTTTTTAGAATCAGCAGAAAAGTGCAAAAATTTTCATCGACGTTTTAGCTAAAAATTCTGAACCGATTTTGAAAAATCAAAAACTGTCTGAACGATGTCAGTTGGGAATCGTGTTGACAGGTTTTTGGTAAAAATCTTGGCAATGAATTGTAGCCAAATGTTTTTATTAGTTTGACAAAAAGAATATGATACGTTATAAATATTATGGGTCTACAAAAAATGTTTCAACTATAAAAATTTATTAAAATTTGTTATAAAGGGTTGCGTCAAATTTTCAAAATTTTTGTCAATTATATCGTGATAAATTGAGTGTCAATATCATGGCAAAACCTCAATTTTTTATTGATTAGGTCGATTAAGTAATATTGGAAAATATATGCAACTTGCCTTAACACAAAATGCCACTTAAACCTGATTATTTTGAAAGTAACAAAGCTGTGACAAAGAGATAAATAAACCTCTATCGCAATTAAATTAATAAATATTTCTAAACCTAAATGTAAAAAACTTTAAGTTTTAATTAAATATTATTTATAGACATTAAATAAATTGTAATTAGACTATAGCTGACCACATCCAATCATTTATTGCATTTGATATATAATTTATAATGCAATAATTTATTGCATTTAGTATATAATTTATCTTGGTGGATGTAGTACACTTGCGATTATATATATATATATATATATATATATATATATATACATATGAATATTAATTTTTAATTAATGTAATAAAAGCTCTACAAAGAAAAGTTTCCTAACTGAAGCCAGTTGCATTGTTTTCTTTAAGTTGACCATCCAACTGTCAATCTCCCATGGCATTTATTCTCCCAACTAGACAATGAAATGCAAAATTGGAAGTTCACACATAACATTTACAATGAAAGCGTAGACACAAAAATGTATTTACAGTACAGAATGATTTTCGAGACGTACGAGAGAAATGTAATATTGGTTTTACTGATTGTCCAAACTCGAAACCTCTTTCAACCCAACTCGAATATACTCTATAATTACGCAAAAATGTATATTTTCTGATTACTATAATTACATCGGGTGGTGAGTAAAATTTGGATAAACTCTCATTACAACACATTTCAAAATCAAATGCTAAATACTGTTTATTTTGATATGCAATACATGTAATGAATATTTAAATATTTTGTGTTAATTACGTTACATCTTAATTATAAATATAATTATAAAGTTGAAAGTGGCATTTTATCTTAAAACAAGTTTAAAACATTCAGATAGAAGTAATAATTGACCTAGTCAACCGAAATTGAGATTTAAATATATATATAAAATTTTCAACTGTTTATTGGTAAATAAAGTTTTCGCTTTCACTTGAATTTTACCATTACGATTTTCAATTGATATCCCTCAAGCACATTTAAATTATCTGTAATTATATTAAATATAGTGCACAGATATTTGCTTATATGTAGCTTATCATTCCAAAGTTTAATTAATTTATATAATTCAACCGACTTTCGTAGGACTGTTTAGTGCATGAACTTTATCGTCATGCTAAATTTCATGAATAACGTCGAAACATTTTTTTTCAAGAAATTTAATAAATGATTTTGTGAAATATTAAACATCTGCTATAAGAAAATACTGGCATGATTACATGTATCATGTACGTAGTATTTGATATTATTTAATAATTTAAATTAATGGCGACATTTATAACAACTTATAATTATCGCAAACATAATCACGACTCCTTCTTATCGAGTTTATTTCAATGGCTTTAAATTTGTGAAATTCAAATCATATTTTTAAAATTTTGATGAATTTTTAAAATTAAACGAATTGTCGTATTGCAATAATATTTTTGTATGTTCTTTAGAACCATGGTAAGAAAAATATTTTTTTCTGTCGATAACGATAGTCCTTATCGAGTTACATCGAATGGTTTTTAATTTTTAACTTCCCGTAGGGTAAGTTATAGCAATCGCAAAAAAGTCGAAAACTAGCTGCAAGTGGAATTCTGTCTTAAGGCAATTAGGGCATCGTGCCTTAAGGCAAATTGCTGGGATTCCCGTACCAAAAATTATTATTTTTTTTTAAAACGATTAACATTTTTGAAAAAAAAATTACTTCGAAAAAATAAGATTTTTGAGAAACTATAAATTTGACAAAAAATTACTTTTTTTTGAAAAAAAAAATTATTTAAAAATTTTTTTTTAAATCTTTTTTTTTTGAAAAAAAAATGTTTTCTTTATTTTGACATATGTTGGAAGATCTGAACTTTTTTTCAAAGCAATCGTACTGCTTTAAATGCATAGAGACAAAATATAAAGCGCGTAAGCGCCGCGTCGCTGTCTAACGGGTAAACATTGGTACGGAACCCATAGGAATGTAAACAAAATTTATACTTATTGTTAAAATCTCTATAAAATATCTGATAATTTGATGTGCATATGTCTAATGATCATTTTTGACCGCCAAATGGCATTTTTAACTTCCCGAAGGAGAAGTTTATGTTTTCATCAAAAAATCCGATTCGCTAATTTTATGTTTTCTCGACGTTTCAAGCCATTCTGAATCGAATGAGACCAAATTTTGGAAAAAGTATGTGTGTGTGTGTGTGTGTGTGTGTGTGTATGTGTGTGTGTGCGTGTGCACCAACAGATTTTTTGCCGTAAATCGACGTTTTCTCGAAAACGGCTGGGTCGATTTCAAAAATTTAAAAGCCATTCGATGTATCTCGACGAGAACTATTGTTTGTCAGTTTTGTGCGACGATCGGCCAAGCCGTTTCTTTATAAATGGCAGAAAAGTGAAAAATTTTTCGTCTACGTTTTAGCCCGCAATTCTGAATCGATTTTGAAAATTCAAAAACCGTTCGAAAGATATTGGTTGGGAATCGTGCTGATTAGTTTTTGGTAGAGATCGGCCGGGCCGTTTTCTTGTAATAAAGTTTTTAAAAAAAAAATTTTGACGATTTTTATGATTATTTTTTTGACGAAAGATACCATAGT
The DNA here is from genome assembly GCF_003426905.1 of Ctenocephalides felis. Taxonomy (NCBI): domain Eukaryota; kingdom Metazoa; phylum Arthropoda; class Insecta; order Siphonaptera; family Pulicidae; genus Ctenocephalides; species Ctenocephalides felis. The sequence continues at coordinate 78,945,743 of NW_020538040.1, read as the reverse complement.
TTTCTAGGTCATACTAAAATATTACGGCCCTACGACAACTGGTTCAGCTTTAAAAATTCGTCAAAGTTTGCAAAAATCAGTATGGTCTTTTTGGCATTTGTCAAAATTAGACTTTTGATCGACGTTTTCTCAAAAACGCCTGAACCGATTTTAGAAATTTAAAAGCCATTTGATGTATTTCGGTGAGGACTATCGTTTGTCAGTTTTGTGCAACGATCTGACAAGCCGTTTCTTTGTAATTCGAAAAAACTTTTCGTACATATTTAATCTCATCCTACCGAACCGATTTTAAAAAATCAAAAACTGTTCGAAAGATATTAGTTGGGAATGATGCTGATTAATTTTAGGTGAAAATCTACCGAGCCGTTTTCTTGTAATTAACTGTTGAAAAAAAGTGTTAAATTTTCGTCGACATTTAAGCTCATCCTACCGAACCGATTTTGAAAAATCAAAAACTGTTCGAAAGATATTAGTTGGGAATGATGCTGATTAATTTTAGGTGAAAATCTACCGAGCCGTTTTCTTGTAATTAACTGTTGAAAAAAAGTGTTAAATTTTCGTCGACATTTAAGCTCATCCTACCGAACCGATTTTGAAAAATCAAAAACTGTTCGAAAGATATTAGTTGGGAATGATGCTGATTAATTTTAGGTGAAAATCTACCGAGCCGTTTTCTTGTAATTAACTGTTAAAAAAAAAATTAAGCCGTTTTTCATGAAACTTTTTTTGGCGATATACATCATGGTCTTATAGAACTTACTGTAATATTACGGCCTTACAACAAGTAGTTTAATTTTAAAAATTCGTCAAAGTTTGCTAAAATTATTATCGTTTTTTTTAAAGTAGGATTAATGAAGTATATTATTTACACATTTTTTTTGATTAAGTCGATTATTTACACATTTCGGGAAGTTTATGTAACTTGCCTCAAGGCTAAATACCAAACCAACTAGTTTTTTACTTTTTTCGTTAGATCTCCGAAACCGCTATACCTGCCCTTATAAAAATTTGATCAAATCTTCATCTTGTCAATACAAGTAAAATGTTTTTTGAATTATTAAAATCGGACGCTCCGTTCTATTAAAAACTGAGGTACCGTTTTTGGCACTTTTTGCCCCATATCTTCGGAACGGCTAGACCTACCTCCGCCAAAAACTAATCAGCACGTCTCCTTATCAATACGGATCGAATGTTTTTTAAATTTTAAACAATTGTTACGTATTGATATTACTTATTGTTTTCGTACTAACATTAATATTAATAACGACTCTGAAACAATTTAAAAGATTAGTGATGTTTTGCGATATAACATAATTAAAATTAGTTTTAAGTTTGTTAATACATTACTAGTAAATAAAATAAATGGCATATCAAGCGAATATAAAGTTTAACTGGGCTCATTTCTCTCTCTCTCTCTGTATATATATATATATATATATATATATATATATATATATATATATATATAGAGTATATTATTTGATACCTATATAACTTAAAAATTACGTTTATTTGCAACAAAATATCTACAGATGAAGCTTGAAATCGACGTTTGGCTGCAGGACCATTAACTAATATTCTGCTTGCCAAAACGTCGATTTTCCAGTTGATATTTTATATAAAATTCCTTTGAATGCCCTTTTATTTTACAATAGAGTAACGTTTAATAATTATTTAAATTTTCACATTCACTTCATTCATTACATTATTAGAATTTATTTCATTTATGAGAGATATTAATGTGAAAAGCGTTCTGTAAAACCGCAGAAAGAGATTGTCTTGAAGGTTAAGGGTTAACGTCAATTCTACTTTTGTTAAATGCAACACGAATACATTTTAACACATACAGATGATTTAGAAATTTTATATCAAAATTAATGAAAATGTAAAGAATCTGATTTAGAATACAATTATGAAACGTTGGTACGTAAATTGAATTACATGGAAATCGTGATCGTAATAAATTCATTTTTAATAAAAATAACATCACGATGTAATGTAGAATAATAATACTGAAATTAGTCATTACGTGCTTTGCTGATATAATGTTTTTCAGATATATTATCCAGCGATAACTAAAGATTCTATTGTTATTGTAATTGTAAAAAAATCGAAAATGAAAGATTTTATATAGCTTTACGTTTCAAAGGTTTCTGAACATTTTGACATACTTTAGAAAAATTGATGTTTGTGTGCGTGTATGTAAGTGCGGGTACAATTTTTAGTCGACGATTTCCAGAATACGGATCAACCGATTTGAGTGATTAAAAAAACATTTGATTCCTATTGATAAGGTGACGTGCTGATTAGTTTTTGGCCAAGGCAGGTCCAGTCGCTTCGAAGATACGGGACACAAAAAGCCAAAAATGATCATTCAGTTTTTGAGAGATCGAAGCGTCCAATTTTAATAATTAAAAAAACATTTCATTTGTATTGACAACATAAAAAACTGATAAAATTTTTGGTAAGGCAAGTCTTGCAGTTACGGGAATAGAGTAAAAAAAGAATAAATAAAAAACAAATAAAATGTTTTTTGAATCATTCAAATCGGACACACCGTTATCTCAAAAACTGATTTACCATTTTTGGCACCAAAAGATAATCAGCACGTCTCCCCATCAATACGAATCGAATGTTATTTTTTAATTATACAAATCGGTTGATCCGTGTTCACGAAATCGTCGACGAAAATTTGTATTCGCATACAAATATATTTGTAACAACATACACACACATACATCCATTTTATTCAGAAACCTTTGAAACGTAAATATATATAGAAATTTACATTTTTGATTTTTTGCGTTTATATAACTTACCCTACGGAAAATTAAAAATTTAAATATTATTTTTCAATATGGGCTAATAGTATTCGTTAATTAATTCTGCGACTTTAGGGTTTGATACTCTATCCGCCTTAAAATTGGATTAGAATAAAAACGGTTGTTATAAACGAATGACCAAACGACATTAATAGTTTTCATTTGGATCTCTTGGGTACTATACCCTTAAAAATATTCGTAGCAAATATGAATAACTCGCGACACGTTTTACTCTGGAACTCTATCCGCGCGATAGAGCACGGGAGAAATGTGTCGATTCTTTAAATACGAATTAATTTTCGTGTTATTATCACCTATACATTCGTATATGGCTTAAGATGTAAATATATTCTGTGACGTTTCTATATTCTTATTGGCTGTATGGAAATTACTTCGTTTACCATACGTTTTCAAATATATTTTTATTAGGCATTAAATAAATATAGTATATATTAATGTAAAATTTTGTATTAACAAAATTACATCAATTTTATCAGATTAGACCGAGGAATGTCAAGATGATACTTTTTATTTCCAAGATTTGTATTATTAATTAGGTGCACACGGAGTTCAAGGAAAAAGTAATAAAACTTACTACGGAGAAAGCAATATTGTTTTACGTGCTGCACGCAATGCGTTACTTATAACAAGAAAATGTTTGGAATATATGTTTAGAGCATAATAATAATTTGAATAAACTTCAATAAAAAATGAAGAAATCGTGAAAATAGTAATCTTGGAGAAAACACAAATAAAAAATGCAACACAATGTTCTCATAACATAAGGCTGTTAGATCAAAAACTTTGTAATTTAGTACACATCGTAGTCACATTTAATCACTTTCTGTCTACATTACAAAATTATTATTTCATTGTCAATCAATAATGTAATGCAAAAATTTTATTTAAAATTTTTAAATATTTTTAAAAATCATAATAACTACGTATTGCTATTGCGAAAAATACTATATATAATTTTAGAATAAATTTTTTGTTAATAAAGATAAATATGGATGTTAAATATTTCTATTTGTACAAAATCTAATTGTTACAAAATCTAATTACTAAAGAGGAGAGTTTTTTTTTATTTTTGATGAATGGATTAGTGAAATTATTTTATTAAAAAATTTTGAATGTTATAATTCATATTTTTATAATTGTTATAGCTTAAAGTTTTAATGCTTAGATTTAAAACTTATTTATAATTATTATAAATAATTGTTATATATTACGTCACATATAAAGATAATTATTATAATTAGGGTAAATCGGGGCTTAAAGGTTTGCGAGTTATCATTAATATCGCGAATAAGAATTTTTAAAAACAATATTTAAAAGTAGAGGACAAAATATGTGTAAATAGCCATCTTTTTAAATCAAGCAACGTCGTAATCAGTAGATAAACGGCAATGTTTGAAAATCTATAACAAAAGTATTTTCTCTTGTAGTTTTTTTGCTGCGAGCACTTTGTTTAGTTTACGAAACCTTTATATAATTTTTAAGTTAATTTGAAGCAAGATTCACCAGATGATTTTATATAACTTCTATAATAGCTTACATGTGGATGGGATAAAAAGGACTTTTATTGTGGCAAAGACGTAGTAAATGAAAAGTAGTAAATGAAAATGTAAATTTAGTTAAAAAAGCAATTTTACATAAGATACATTAAATTAATAGCTATTCCAACTCTGCCGAGGAATATTTCTTGCAAAATACCAGATCAAGGTTATGTGCTATCTTTTCATTAGTAGAATATTATAACATTAGACCTGTCTGTTTCCTAGCGAAGTTGTTTTTTTTAAGTATATAAAATAATTATAATTAAATACTGTACGCTATAATATATATATATATATATATATATATATATATATATATATATATATATATATATATATATATACACTATATTTTCTCTGTACTCTTTGCTCCGTATTTCCGAAATAGCTGGAACTGTCTTTGCCAAAATCTAATCAGCAGGTCTCTCTATCAGTAGGAGTCGAGTGCTTTTTGAATCATTTAAATCGGTTGAACGGTGCTCCCAAAAATGTGAACGAAAAATTGTATCCATACATAATACACACACATACATACACATACATCAATTTTTTCTAATATATGCCAAAATGTTTAGTGACCTCTGAAACGTAAAGATACGCAAAAAAATTAATTTTCGATTTTTGGACGATTACAATAACTTACTCTACGAGAAGTTAATAAAATTATAGTTTATTAAATATAAAATATAATTTTTTGGGAAAAAAACTTTTAGTTAAAAAAAGTAATATGAAAAATAATAGCTAATTAGAAAAACTTATACTATATATATAATGTATGTATGTGTATATGTATATGTATATAATCGAAAATGTCGTTTTTTTTAAATATCAGATCACGTGGCCCGTCAGCATCCATCCTCAATCGAATTTCATTTCGGTTGACTATATCGACCTTTTCTGTAATTCGATGAGCAGGTGCCATTTCTATCTCGTCGTTTTCTAAATCCATAATGTCCATAGCGGAACACTATTTTTTTAAATATATGTAATAAGGTGCGTTATTATAGATGCCGGCCATTGTAGGATCGGCCGCAATTTTAACGGAACTCGATTCCATGTCATTCGGAGACTCTGAACATGTTTCGGACGGCAGCTTCAGTTTCTTGCGTTGTTCACATTTTTCCAGTTTCTATTCGGCGTTTGATACATGAAACACACAAATGCCCCTCATCGGACTAAGGTGATTCTCGTCAAGTACGTGTACGGATTCGAGTCTCTTTCATGGACCATACACGTCGTAATTTATTAATGACATCCTGATTTACTTAACATTTATCATGTTATCATTTCAATGTATATCCTAGAAATATTCTATTCTAGTTTTGAATTATTTTACATCCAATATTTCTCAAAGTTAACTTTACTTATAGTACTTTCGTTTCATAGTAATTTATAATTCGATCCGATATTACTTTTGGTACATTACAATAAACTATAATTATCTCGAATAATTCGAATTCTTCTCAAATTATTTCGTTGTTATTATCTCCTATACATTAATTTGAAAGCATTAAAAAGGCTGCTAAACGGAAAACAACTGAGGTAACGAACTGACCACATAACGCTACTTATATGTTTATGGATATAAAATTATGAACCATACAATTTTTAGATACTGACAATAAAACTGGAACTGTGATTTATGGTATTGTGTTAGTTGCCTCAATTTAAACGTTAATAGGAGAACAAAGTTGCTATGAGGAGAAATCCAACGAAGAAAATTTAATATTTAACTAGCTGTAAGTGGAATTCTGTCTTAAGACAATTAAGGCATCGTGCCTTAAGGCAAATTGCTGGAACTTCCCGTACCAAAAATTATTATTTTTTTAAAAACGATTAACATTTTTGAAAAAAAATTACTTCGGAAAAATAAGATTTTTGACAAACAATTAGACAAAAAATTACTTTTTTCTTGAAAAAAAAATTTTTTAAAATTTTTTTTTTAATTTTTTTTTTGAAAAAAAATGTTCTTTTTATTTTGACATATTTTGAAAGATCTAAACTTTTTTTCAAAGCAATCGTACTGCTTTAACTGCATAAAGACGAAATATCAAACTGCGTAAGCGCCGCGTCGACGTCTAACGCGTAAACATTGGTACGGAACCCATAGGAATGTAAACCAAAATCATACTTATTGTTAAAATCTCTATAAAATATCTAATAGTTTGATGTGCATATGTCTAATGATCATTTTTGACCGCCAAATGGCATTTTTTTTTACTTTTTTCATTAGATCTCCGAAACCGCTAGACCTGCCTTTATGAAAATTTGATCGGTTTTTCACCTTATCAATACAAATAAAATGTTTTTTGAATTATTAAAATCGGACGCTCCGTTCTCTTAAAAACTGAGTTACCGTTTTCGGCACTTTTTGCCCCGTATCTTCGGAACGGCTAGGCCTGACTTCGCCAAAAACTAATCAGCACGTCTCCTTATCAATACAAATCGAATGCTTTTTGAATTATTCAAATCGGTTGATCGGTGTTCCCGAAATCGTCGACGAAAATTTGTATCCGCACATACATACACACACGCACACACACACACACACACACATATATACATCCATTTTTTCTAAGGTATGCCAAAATATTCAGAAACCTTTGAAACGTCGAGAAATGCAAAAATTTTCATTTTCGATTTTTTTGCGATTACTATAACTTGCCCTACGGGAAGTTAAATATCAATATTATTTTTGGAAAAAAAATCATATTGATTTCTTGTAATTTGATGTTATAAAGGTTTATGTTTCAACATGTTATGAAGTAGCGATAAAAATTTCATCTTATTTTGTATGAAAATTATATCGCATAACCGTTTCATATGATATTTTGTACTTACATAATTTGCACAACAAATTTGTTTTAATGATGATTGCTTTTCTTTCCCAGTTTAGCGTAAAGAAGAGTAATTAATTGATTTTTGAAGAATGTTAACGAGAGTTTACCGCGAGCCATATTATGGAGGCGAATTAAGATTCTATAAGAAAAAGAAAAGTAACATTTGAGATCCAGTGAGATTTTTGTGTTTGAATAATCAAACGCAGGATATTTAATCTATATGTATATTATATTATATATATTTAGCCAGTTTCTATAAGTAAATTTGCTTTGCTTATATTTCTTCCGTCAATAATTGTACGGTGTTTACGCGTCTCTTTTATTCTATTTTTGATATATAAAAATAATATCTTTAATTTTAATAAAAATAACATGGTTTGAATTATTATACACAATTCAATGTCAAGCACTGTATTTTATAATTTTTGTTGATCAAATACGAAAAGCCAGCATTGCTAAACTGATTAATATCATAATAATATTATGATAAAAAGATAGAACTAAAATATTCATTTAACTCTTAAACAAAAAAATGCAAAATATAAACTTTAATGAAAAGTTAGTGTAATGCATATATCGCTGAAACATATATGTAAAGTCTTTAGATAGATCAGCGCCCGGAATATAATACATGTATGAGACTTAATACTTCGATAGCTTTGTTGAAAAAAATGTATTCTCACAATCAGTGAGAATCGGCGTAGGCTTTTCAGTATATTTGTCACTTCCACAATCGACAGTTTATGTTCGAATTTCTCTATTTCCCAAATTATCTAGGTGTGACGAGCCTCCTATGTTATTGATGTGTGATGCTTTCTAAGCAAATCACATATGCAACCGAAATGAAACTGAAATTGAGCCACGCATGGTTCTCTAATTTTAATTACAATTGTAAATTTTTCTTAACACCTTTCTATTTGATGATTATATAGTCGAATAAGCATTAATCAGCATATTTTTCAAAATAATCGGCAACTCTTACCATTTTTATGAAATTGAAAGTATTCATAATATTACAAGTAATTATTATTCAATTGTAAAGAAAACAATGTGAGTTTTTTGCTATGGTCTCTATGAATGAATGTAATTTATTTTGGATATCGTTTTTTCGCCTCGGTAGTTATAGCTGAAATTATGTTTTGTTTAATTTATAAATAATTTACACATACACGTTTATAGTGGATTATTAAAAAAATCAGAGTATACTTCAAATTTTTAAACAAAAATATTCGTTTATTGATTTTTTATTTATATTGTTTCGTTATATATATATATATATATATATATATATATAACAAAACCTTTTTTTTAATTGAAAAAAAATCTTACGTTGCTGGGAAATTATAAGCTTTTAAGTGCAACCTAGAGCTTTGGTGAAATCATGAGCATTTTTCGGTTATTCTGGTAAAGATTTATTAATTTTGTTCATTCAAACTTTAGAACCGTAACCATGAATAACATTTCTAAGACCTCTGTTTTTATTTTTTTACTCGAAATTTTTCAATAATAAAATTATCAAATATTTTACCATTCTACAATCCTGATTAATGAATGCACCAACTTTTGATGTGACTTACCAACACACTTTAGCGCATTTCTTTTTAAAGGAGGACTTCTCGAAGTGAATCGATTTTAACAATTTGAATTCATAGTTCAACAAAAAGTTTCAATTGTTGCAAACTTGGTACAATTGTATTATTACTTTTTACTGTGATACTTAAAGTGCGGTTACGGTTCCAAAGTATGAAGGAACTACATTAATAAAAATTCACCAGGATAACCAAAAAATGGTGATAATTTGTCTGAAGCTCTAGATTTTTTTGTGCAGATTTCTGTTTTTCTAATATTAATGGCTTTTGCTTATTTAATATTATGTGCTGTTTTCTTCATCTGTGACACTGTTCTTTCACTTTTAATCTCTTATAGCTAGTCTCCACGTCCTTCGCTTTAGGTCTTAATATAATGGGCAATGGGTCATGAACTTCATTTTTTTCACTTTGATCAATATATTTCTAGCTTCATGACCAGGATTACACATTCAAAATATCGTTGCTTTTAGCATATATGGAGAATAAATATGATTCATATTTCAGTCTGGTTAAAATATTCCTTAATTGTATATTAGTATTAATAAAAACATAACTTTTAATTTATATTTCAATCATACAATAAGCACCACAATACTTAAAAATCGTGTAATTTATGTGATTACACGATTTGGTTTCTAAGTGAAATATACTTTACTATCTATCTCGAAGTTAGAAAGTGTAAAAAGACCGTGATAAAACTAATTTCTATAAACAAACATTACGAAACGCATTACTGAATTGTAAGCAACCCTCTCAATAATCTCAAAAACAAATCATATGCAGTATTTTATTCGATAAGAAGTAATTGATAGAATAATCTGAATCAATTATAAGCTTAAAATTATCACCAAATATGTAATAATTGAATCGATGCAATATTTTAAATATTTTGTAATTTAGTCAAGTACTAATTAGAAAAAAATAGTTACTAATAAAATTACTTTTAATGATTTCAAAATATTTAAAAACTTAAGGTGAAACACTTGAAAAGTGTAAAGAAACTTACGATCAGTGTTAAATTATGTGCCTTGAATAGCTAATTTTTAAAAACTATGGGTTTTGTTCAAAACTTTCGTTAAGAATGAATTAACACAATGAATTACATTATATTAGTTGCTGTGGATCTATAGACATGATTTTAGTCTTTATTTTCAAGAAAAATCAGACATGTTGGATTGTCGACTAAATGCGATTGATATTTTTTTGTTTTTTGGGGAAATATTAACCGCTGTTATTTGAGGATGAATATACATTTTTTTACCTTGCAATTTTTAACTTAAATAATTACTATTCTAATGTTGGTTAAGTAATTTATACAAATACGTATATGGTATAGCTGGGCTTAAAGGTTCACGGGTAAAAAGTGTACTACCGATATCTAAAAACAAGTAAAGTTAAAAAAGCATTAACAATATTATTTGATGGAAGAAAATGTATAACCAGCTATCACTGTTCGAAAATCTATAAAAAAAGAGTTTTTATTCGTTGTTAGTTTTTTTTGGTTGTGAGCAACGTTTAGTTTACGAGACTTTAATATAATTTTTAAGTACACATTATTTAATTGTTCTATAAGTTGTACTGTTAATTTAAGGGTTTTTTATATAGCCTATATAAAGGCTTACACCTTGCTGGAGTAAAATGACCAATTGAACCTTTACCCTGGCATAGATGTAAACAATAAAAAATACTAAATAATTTTAAAAAAGCAACTTTACATAAGATAAATTGAAAAAATAGTTATTCCAACTCTGCTGATGAATATTTCTGACGAAGTACCAGATCATGGTTATATACATTATAATCTCTGTAATAAATGTACCCATGATTTTGCATTGGTTGTATATGTAGCTTTTATTTTGTAAAATCCTTTCAAAATTAAGAATTACATATTGGGCCAGTTTGTCCCCTGGCCGTTTCTTTTCACCCAGCCTATGGGGTTAAAAGAACCAGGTGACAGTTTTTGAAAAACAGCTACTATGATAAAACACTTCTACAATCAGAAATTAGTTGGGTTTTACTGAGCATAGTCAGATAGTTGTTTGTTAGATATAATTGGTTCGATTTTCACGATATAATTGCTCAAAGTCAAATTCGACCTTTGTGCCTCGCCTTAACCTATGTATATGTATGTATATATATATATATATATATATATATGCAATTATTATTTGTGTAGTGTAAAAGGAGCCTTCCTGGTAATAACATAATAGTGGGTTCGATCCTACGTTATGCAACATGATATTGTGCAGAAATATAGATTAAACTATTGCAAACATTAAAAAACATATTAAAATTTGTTTCCAATTAAAAATACATAGTCGATTCATACGCTGCGATGTAAAATAGCAAGGCTAAACTTTCTCAGCTGCGAAGCACACATAATTATGTGTTAGATCCTGTTGTATTATTTAATAGTCGAGATTATCGATTGTTATGTGATTTATCTGTTCAGTGTCGTGCGAGATTGTGAAAAGCAGGATAGTTTGTAAGATATATTTTGATATCACATATTTAGTTTAACGTATTAAGAAGCGGATATGTCAATATAGTAGCCTGAGTATAATTGTTTTCCAATATAATCAACACGCATGCAAATCTCTATGCTTTCTCTTTGTTTTCTATTATAACATTTTTATGAGCATCTCTTTACATTTGTCCACATACGACTGTTTTCAATTGAATGCAATTCGAAAAGCAAATAGCTTTTTACTTATTTCGTTAGTGTATGCGTTACGCTTTACAAGATGCTACTGAACTGATTCATTCATGAGAGCGCGATTCGATATGAAAGTAAATTCAGTTGTAATTATTTCAAATTGTATCATAGCCATTATGTAAATTGAATTTGATATATTAGAACACAATATTATTTTCGCTCATGACGCTATTATTATATCTGAAGGCGCTGATGATTATTTTATCTCTGAATAACAGTAATTAGGCTAACCTATCATTTTTTAATTTGTATTCCAATATTTAGGTATATTTCGAATTGTTTGAAATACTCTATTAAGAATTATTAACATTGAACTAATATTTGTTTCTGAACAGTTGTTTTTTTCTAAAATCCAAAAGATGTTTCATTGAGAGCTCATCCTTTTGATGCTATTGTTCATCTCCGATAATGCCACATGTCATTGTCGCTCCAAAATAATTTGAGGTTTTCTATTTATATGAATTATGGGTCAAATGTTCTCTTTTCTATCAAAATGACCACATTCTTTAAATTAGAAATTATTATTTAATAAAAATATAAATATAATATATGACAGGCATCTATAATACAAACTATACAAATTATATATATATATATATATATATATATATATATATTAAACATTTAATATTCGTTCCACTCATATCATAAAATTCTATAATATATATATATATATATATATATATATATATATATATATATATATATTGTTATATGAAACTAAATAGTTTCATATAGGTTTGATCCTTTTTATAATACAAATAAAAGATACAATCTAATTCAACTCTATTTAATTTTATAAAATTAATAAATAATAGGTATATAAATACGTAATATACCATATTCTCCTAATTTTGATAAAATCCCTCCTAAAATGATTGAACCTGCTATAGGAGCTTCAATATGGGCTTTTGGTAATAATAAGTGAACAATAAATATTGGTATTTTAAATAAAGAAGTCCCAATAAAAAACATATAATCTAGTTCATATATTAAATATATAAATATAAAATAAAAATAAAAAATCAAAAATAATTCAATGAACTAAATATAAAAAATAATATCACTAATAAAATATTATTTATGATACAAATTTTATTTTATAGTTTATTTGGTTATAAAATACAAAGTGCATATCAAAATAAGCCTACAAATTTACCTACAAATTCTCCAGCCTATCAAAAATCTTACAATCGATATTTTGATCATAGGTAAAAAATTGTTTGTGGAAATCGTAGTAATGAACTTTTTTTATATTCGTATATTTTCGATTCGTATTTGAATGAATTTCAAATTCAAACATATGATCGAGTGTCGCCTATGACTAATGATAGAAAAGATATGTAAGAATATAATTGGGTATTTGATATATTTATTGTCCCATTAAGACAATGGTTTGTGATCGATATCTGACTTACTATACTATTTAGAAATAATGTTATACAATATAATGTCAATCGTTTTGGATGTGTTGGTCCCTGTTTTCCCTGACAATGAGATGTCTGCCTGTCCCTGAACTTGAATCATCTGAAAGCACCTACACACCTGAACGTCTCATTAATGGACTGAATGGTATGGGTGCTACCATACGTGCCGTGTTCTTTAACGTTAACGTATTTTATCACACAAGCTCGTCCGCATCAAAGTTTTTACGATGCGCACGACTGAAACAAAATACACATGTGCGTATTAAAAACCATAAGCGCGAGCGCGAACGGAGACGGCTTTATCATTTTGAAGAAGGAAGGAAACCAATCTGTGGTCGAAACAGTTTAAAAACACCGCGGACCAAACCAAAATTGTCATTGTGCGGATATCCACAAAACCGTCAACAAGTCAAATATACTAATATTGTATATAGTGAAAAAATATCACGGCTTGATTTATAAAGTAATTAGTGATTTTAGTGAATCAATATCAAAAATGAAATTTTTTGTGGTTTTTGCGGTGCTTTCGCTGAGTGGTGCGTTTGTCTCTGCCGAGGAGCAACAGAGTGAAATAACATCATGTCTCAAGAAGGATTCTATTTCTTGTTTGCAAATGATTGTTAGTTTTATTTTTTAATTAATTTACAATATTAGTTTAAAAATCGCAATTTTTTTTTCTTTTTTTTTAACTCAGATGTAATGTTGTGCTAATATATATGATTTTTTTCTCAATATTTAAATCTGAAATGTGCAAAGTCTGCACCCACACGGTGCAGACTTTTTATTTTTTTTACTTAAAAATATTTAGTATTTTCAAACATTCTATTAAATCATTATAATTCCTTTCATTTTTTTAATTCACTCGTGTTTACTAATTTACAGGCTTTCCGTAAAGCCAGAGAATTCTTTAACCAGAAGAGTATTCCTATTTTTGCGGGATTATCTTTGGACAAAAAACCAGTAGAAGGACGTGACGCCAGATCATCTGAAAACATTTTAAGTGAAAATAAAATTGAAGCTTCAGAAGATGTGGAATCACGAAGCAACGCAATTCAATCCTATGTCGCAAACAACTTGGCAAACTTTGTTAACCAACGCTCCTTGAGTGTAAACCTTGTCGATGCGGCCAGAAGTTTAATGGGATTCGATAGCACTGCTGAAGAAGTCATCGAAGTCGAAGAAGATGTTCCCGGAGAGGAAGGTCGTTCCAAGAAGAAGAAGGTCCTCAAGAAGGTCAAGAAAAGCATCCTTCCTTTGTTGCTCGCCATCAAGATGAAAGTAGCCGTTCTCGCCGTCATCACCTTCTTCGGAATTGCTCTGATCGCCAAGAAAGCTTTGTTGGCTTCCCTCATCTCATTGGCCATTTCCGGTTTCATCGGGCTCAAGAAGTTGTTGGCTAAGAAATCTCACCACTATGTCGCCGAGGAAGTGCCATACCACGGCGGATGGTCCTCAGGCGGCGGCTGGGATTACCACGGTGACTCCCACGGCGCATACAGTTCGCCAGTAGCCCAACATTTAGCTTACTCCGGACACAAGGCATCCAACCGGTAAAACTTGCTTGAATTTTCTGTGGCACGGGGTCATCAGGTTACAGCCGCACTCTTTTTCTTTACTCTTGGTACCATATAGTCCATAACAAGACGATGCGGTCCCATCATCGACGACTATATATCACACATTATTTATTTCATTTAATTTATTGTGCTTTTTAGCTGTGCCATGACCATAGCGATTTAGTTGATATTTATTTATTATTCATGTTAGGTATTTATGAGAATGGTTAATGAACATCGTACAATATTATATTTTATGTATATACGATTTCCGAGTAAATGCTACCAATGATTCCAACAGTTCGATATAAGGTTATTAGTCGACTGCAGGAATTCACTTTCTTCTAGTCTATGTTCAGTACAGTCTTCACACTTTATGTGTCGATTAACACTTTTTCATATGTACCCAAATAATATATAATACCACAATATATGTAATAACCTGGTCTAACTATAATATAATATAAGAATCAAGTACAACGATGATTTGTTTCATTTTATAAATATTTATATAATATATTTTTTATAAAATAATCTATCTTTCATTTCATACATCTTTTATTTTCAGTTCGTTTTTATTTTTTCGTTCACTGACACATATAACTTCAAACTGACCACATATGAACTTTTCGACGTGTTCCATTTCAATGTAGAAAGGGTGATGACCTACATGTGATCATTTTTATGTATAAATATATTCGATAGAAATTCAATGATGAGATTTAACGACTTCCACTATAAATCAAATATAATAAACATATTTGAAATAGGACGTACTTTTCACAAATAAAACAATTTATAAATACACAATGCTATTAAATAATAAACAAAATCATATAAGTGATCAATGTAAATTCGAAGCATTCAAATTTCTAACGCACCTGAGTATATGTAAATTAATAAGTCTAATTGTAAGTCATTTTAATAGAGAAAGTTTGTTTTACAGCTACAATTGTATATTTTGTAGATAACAAAGAATTTTAACCAAGTTTTCTCTCATAATCAGAGATCTTTATGAGTATCATATAAAAACTAGAATCAAGAATGGAATATTTTATTTGATCATAAAAAGCATAGAGCACATTCATGTGTGTCAAACTCAAAAACCGTCTCGGGCCAAATAATGTCTATAAGTACCATATGTGAGCCGCGAGCGGTTAACGTTTGTATAACGCGTATAATTTATGATTATTATGACCATTTGCAATTAAAATAAGAGTTTGGCTACAACTCGATGCCGCTTGGTAGGTGTATTAGGTTTTCAGTTAAAATAAACTTTTTATTCAATGAAGTTCTTGCACTTCGTGATGATAGTAATAATGTTTGAATCATCAACATATAATATATATATATATATATATATATATATATATATATATATATATACAAGGTGTCATAACGAGGGACGCCAAAACTGGGTGATAGTATTGGCTTTAACTGTCCTAAAAAAATAAAAAAATATATATTTCCAGTTGTTTGGAAATTATGAGCTTTTAGGTGCAACTTAGAGCTTTCACCATTTTTTGGTTATTGTGGTTAGCTTTTATTAATTGGCCACCGGTGCCCCGCACGAGACTGTTCAACCTGGCGGCACGGGCCACAGAAAAACATACAAAACTTAAAACTTTAAACTTTGAAACCATAATAGTGAATAACATTTCTAGGACCACAATTAAAAAAATAGCACAATTGCCCCAATTTTCAAGAATTAAGACCTTTTGTTGAACTATAAAGTTACATTTTTTTTAAATCGGTTGACTTTGAGAGGCCCATCTTTTAAAAATTCTGTTCTGCAGCATCTATTGATTTATAAACATATATTATACCTGATTTGCTATGTACTACATATTTTTAGTTTTATTTCTAGAAATCTGACTGACTTTTACAGTTATCTTTATTTAATTCAATTTTGTTCTGAATTTCAAAATAAATTTGCATTCTAGTTGAAGTTTACTTTTTAATTCCATTTTTTAAATTCCAACTTATGTTAATTTGAAGAACAGGTAAATAAGTATTTTTACTTGTTAGGATAAAGGTGCCTTAGTCGTGCACCTAACACCTTCTACTAAATAACAACATAGAATTCAAAGGGGGATTAGCTTTTCATTAGTTATTAGTTAGTAGGTCGAATATAAGTATTAAAATAATCCCTAAGTTAAAGAGTAATCTTAATAAAATTATTGTGTGTCTGGATACTAAGCATTCTCAGTGTCCAATTGTAAATGTTTACTTATTGTTAGTCAACTAAATAATTCTATTTAACATAGCCGGGGTACGACTTAGGGAGCGGGACTATGCAACTTTACCCTATATATATATATATATATATATATATAAGCAATTAAAAATAAATAAATAATTAAAAATATTTTGCCGAAAAAAAAGAGATTTTAAGTTCAGAAAATTAAAATTATAAAAATATTTTTGTATATATAAATTAATTTATTATATCCAAAAAATTAACTTTCATCTTAGTTAGTTGAAAGATATTTGATAAGAGTAATGAAAATCATTTAATTAAAATGTATCCTGCAATCAAACCGATGTGGGATCATATGTAGCAATAGTCTCTTTTCCGAGTCGTGTGTGGCCTAGGTTTCTCGTACTCGAGACTATCTTCTTGTATGTATTTAAATACAATACAATACAGAGTATGAGAATCTATCTTTGCGAATGAAAGGTATCTCGTTTTCTTATCTTTAATTTCTAACTTATTTCTATATAACATATACACAATTTCCACGATTTCTGAGAACTAATTAATTAATACATTAACCTTTATTTTTTAACGTGTTATTTGTTTCTTTGAAGCGACTTCAACTTTGAAGCTGTTTTTGAAGTTTTAGTCTTGAAAAACTCCATTCAGTCATCCGTAGCAAAAGCCCTTTTCGAAAGGCACCATGGATCTTCTTTATTTAAGTTTATGATTGAAAATTCATTAGTTAAAATAATATCTTACTTGCAATGAAAAGATTTCAAGTTATTTTGTCGCTTTATAAATCCTGAATTTCAAATTAAATTCAAACTAGTTAAAAGTGGCATTTTGTCTTAAGTCAAGTTACCAAAACTTCCCTATAGGTGTAATATATTAATTGACTTAATCAAACGAAATTGAGAGTTAGATATATACATAAATTTTGCAACTGTTTATTTCGAAAATATTGTTCTTGCTTTCATTTAAATCTATCCGCATTTATAATGTGATTGTGACTGTAATTATATTAATTACATTATATGTCCTGTAGCTTTATTGTTCCAAAATTTTTATATATACATCAACCAATTTTCGTAGGACTGTTTAGTTCATAAACTTTATCACAATGTCAAATTTCATGAAAAATGTAGAAACATTATTAAAAAAAAAAAATTTGTGAAATATCAAACATCTGCTATAAGAAAGTACTGGCACAATTACATATATCATGTACGTTATTCTTGATGTTATTAACTTCCCGTAGGGTAAGTTATAGTAATCGCAAAAAAAATCGAAAATGAAAATTTTTGCATTTCTCGACGTTTCAAAGGTTTTTGAATATTTTGGCATACCTTAGAAAAAATGGATGTATTTGTGTGTGTGTGTGTGTGTGTGTATGTGTGTGCGTGTGTGTGTGTGTGCGGATACAAATTTTTGTCGACGATTCCGTCAAAATGACATTTTGTCTCTATGCAGTTAAAACAGTACGATTGCTTTGAAAAAATGTTCTGAATTTCCAAACTATGCCAAAATAAAAAAAACTTTTTTTTTAAAACAATTTTTTTTTCAATAAAAAGTAATTTTTGTCGAATTTATAGTTTCTCAAAAATCTAATTTTTTTGAAGTAATTTTTTTTCAAAAATGTTAATCGTTTTTAAAAAAATAATAATTTTTGGTACGGGAAGTTTCAGCAATTTTCCTTAAGGCACGATGCCATGTGCCCCACTAGTTTGATCAATTAATGGTAACATTTTTTACACAAACTAGAGAAGTTCGTAGACTGCTCTCTCAATTTTTTGTTTATTCTAAAGCCATTTCTAATGGCTTGGCCGATTTTCTCGCAAAATTAATCGCGGCTCCTCCTAATCGAGTTCGTTCCAACGGCTTTTAAATTTGCAAAATTCAATGTTTGACTTATCACATCACAAAAGCGACTTTTGACACTTCTGACTATCATATTTTCTCAAACTTTGATGAATTTTTAAAATTAATCGACTTGTCGTTGGGACGTAATTTTAGTATGTTCTTTAAGACCATGATATCTATCAACATAAAAAGTTTCATCAATTTTTTTTTAACGGTTAATTACAAGAAAACGACCGGGCCGATCTTTACCAAAAACTAATCACTGTCTTTCTCAACCAATACCTTTTGAACAGTTTTTGAAGTTTTATTTATTTATTTATTTATTTATTTAAATATATAGCCCACAGATTTCTCCAAGAGGACTCAAAAATACAATTATTTGACATGATGAATAACAATTAAAATATATATAGAATTACAATATATAGTTAGTAACATAAAATGCTAAGATAAAATTTCATATAATGCAGAATGTAACAATAATATTTATAAACAGAAAATAATGAGATATTTGAAAGAAAATAAAAAGATTAACTTGTGCAGATGGAGATTATTTGATTAGGTGAAGTGTTGTGAATGTCTATTTCATTATTAATTAAGTTAAAGTTAGAGGACATAAGTAAAATAGGCGAATTTAAGAGAGAATTAGATTTAGGGGTAGGATAATTGAAAAATAATTGTGAACGCGAAGATAGCCTTGGAACATTAAAGGATAGTTGATTGAGAATAAGAGGACAGTCTATAGAATTATTGCAAAGCTTAAATAAGAACATAATTGTACAGATAAATCGACGTGAGGCAAGGGAAGAAATACCAAATTCTTTTAGTAAAGTGTTGTGGTCAAAGCCACGTTCAGGGTAAATTTTATATGTTTTATAATAAAGGTATTTCAGAAATTTTCGCTGAACCTTCTCTATCGCATCAGAGTTGTTGATATGATGAGGATACCAAATAATCGAACCGTATTCTAATTTTGAACGTACAATAGAATAATACATGCAAAGAAGTGCATTGGTAAACTTAAATTGTTTACAATTTCTTAGTATCAAACCTAAAGATTGATGTGCTCTATTGCAAATATCAGTAACATGATCTGTGAAAAACAAACCAGAATCAAATAGAACACCTAAATCGGAAATTTTATTACATCTATCAATGCTGGTGTTAGAAATTTTATAATCAAAAAGTATTGGAACGCGCTTATGTGTAAAACTAAGAATCTTGCACTTTGATATATTTAGATGTAATTTGTTATAGATACACCAAGATTGGAAAAGGTCAAGTTGAGACTGTAATAATAAGCAGTAATCAATAGAATTTATTTTGAGATATAGTTTCAGATCATCTGCAAATAATAAATGTGGACAGTTAATAGTATCAGAAATGTCATTAATAAAAATAATAAATAAGAGTGGACCAAGAATGGATCCCTGAGGAACTCCTGAACTAATATTTTCAATGTTGCTCAAGAATCCATTAAGAAAGACAAACTGCTTGCGATTATGAAGATAACTCTTGAAAAAGTGAATAAGTGAAGAATTAAGACCAATCTTAGATAATTTAGTAAGAAGAATGTTATGATCAATTTTGTCAAAAGCTTTACTGAAATCAGTGTAAATAACGTCAACTTGTCCATTGATGTCAAGATTCTCAGCTATATATTGTTTAATACAAATTAAATTTGTTATCGTAGAACGGGCAGGCATGAAACCATGTTGATTAATAGAAATTAAAGTTCTAACAGAAGGAATTAGTTCTCTATAAATAATTTTTTCAAATACCTTAGCAAAGTTTGATAATAATGATATCGGCCTGTAATTAGTAATGTTTGATGTAACACCTTGTTTAAAAGTTGGAACTAATCGTGCAATTTTCCAACAATTTGGAAAAGTGTTTGTACGCAAAGATAGATTAAATAAAAATGCAAGTGGATTAGATAGAGTAGATGAGCAATCACGTATAAAGAAAGATGGAATACCATCGAAACCAAATATTTTGGAGTTCTTAAAACTTGCTATTGCAAGTTGCACAGTACTAGAATCAATTTCACCTATATCAATCATGATTCTATCATTATGATCAAATAAAATGGGTAAGTCAAGTTTAGGCTGATAAACACTAATAAAGTAAGAATTAAATGCATCAACAATAGCATCAGGAGAATCATAATATTTGTCTAGATAGCACAATCTATTAGGAATAATATTAGAAGCAGTTTTATTACGCAAAAAAGACCAAAAATATTTAGGATTAAGCGATAGAGAAAGAAGTTTTAAAATCGATTCAGGATTGCGGACTCAAACGTGGATAAAAAACGTTCACTTTTCTTTTATTTAAAAATAAACGGCTTGGCTGATGGTCGCACAAAACTGACACCCGCTTAGTCATTATCGAGTTACATTGAATGGCTTTTAAATTTTTGAAATCAGTCCAGCCGGTTTTGAGAAAACGTCGACAAAACGTCGAAAATCGGTTCACATACACACACATATTTTTTTCAAATTTGGTCTCATTCGATTCAGAAGGGCTTGAAACGCCGAGAAAACCTAAAATTAACAAAACGAATTTTTTGGCGAAAGCATAAAATTCTCTTTCGGGAAGTTAATGACTCTGATTTCTTCGAATATGTAATGCGGTAAAAATAAAAATGTTCGCATTTAAATAATCATAACTCATCATTTCGGAAATTTATGATTAGAATATTTTTAATAGCTCTCAAGAAAATGTTAATTATTGCACCGCTTAAGCCATTTGTAAAGCATTAAGTGAATTACAATGTATCAAAAAAGAGATAAATGAATAGTATTATAAATTTTAATTACATAAAATTTTATTAGCAAACTGTTTCCATTTATTCATTTTATTTAAGGACAGTATTTTAGTACTTCCACGTTGATAAATGCTCAAATTACCATTTTATTTACTTTTCTCCCATCTAACTGGTAAATTAACAAAATTATGCTCATAAAAAATGGCACCGTACCCAGTCGCCCTAACTATTACGATGACGGACAAATAATAAGCTAAAAAGTTGAATAGTATTGTTATATAGCTTTTTAGCGAAAAATAACTAAAATTATGTTTAATTAATTACATAGGTAAACAAAATTGAAACAGTTGTCTGTATTGGGTGTGCGGCATATATTTTACAACGTAGTTTTTACGAATTCGAATCTAAAGTCAAAATTGAGGATCAAACTGCAAAAAAACGAAGAAAAATTTAAAAAAAACGCAAAACCTACGATTTAGTAATTGATGTAATCTGTGTGATGATATGATGATTAAAATCTTTTCTGTCATTTTCTGGTTCTTTTCACTTCGAATGGCATGTGCAACGGATTTCTTCAATGATTTTTTTATCTGTATTGAGTTTCTTTCCGTACCAAAAACTAAATTATTAAAAAAACTTTGCAAAACTTTGAACAAATTCGATTTTTGAGAAATTTTGAAATTTTCGAAAAAATTTGACTTTTTTGAAAAATTTGATTTTTTTGAAAATTTTGAACATTTTTTTTAAACAATCGCGCTGCATAGCTGATTTGGATTCAAAATATCAAGGCGCATGAGCGCCGTGTAGTCATTGGTACGGAGCCCATATAAATGTACACAAAATTTGTACTTATTATTATAATCTTTATAAAATATCTGATAATACGATGCTATATGTCTAATGTTAGGTTTTGACCGCCAAATGGCATTATTTTTTACTTTTGCCCTGTCTTTACAAAAATGTCACCAATTGTTCAGTTTGTCAATACAAGTAAAATGTTTTTTGAATTATTCAAATCGGGCGCTCCATTATCTCAAAAACAAAAATACCACTTTGGAACTTTTGGCCCGTAACTCCGAAACGGCTAGACCTGCTTTTGCCAAAAACTAATCAGCACGTCTAATTATCAATACGACTCGAATGTTTCTTAAATAATTGAAATCGGTTAAACCGTGTTTCCGAAATCGTCGACGAAAATTTGTATCCGCACACACACACACATACATCCATTTAAAGAAGAGTTTAAAACGTAAAGATATATAGAAATTTTCATTTTCGATTTTTGTGCCATTACTATAACTTACCCTACGGGAAGTTAATAAAAATTAATTGTTTCTTTACACTGTCAACACAAGCAAAATGTGTTTTTTGAATTCAAATCGGATACTCTGTTCTCCCAAGTAATACCATTTTCTGCACTCTTTGCTTTGTATTTCCGAATCGGCTGGACCTAAGGTGACCATACGTCCCGGATTGGCCGCGGTACAGTCCCGGATTTCCACCTTGTGTCCCGGATTTCTATTTTTTGTCCCGGATATCCCGTTTTTTTTTAAAATTAATAGTTAAATTAACAAAAATTAAGAAAACAAACTAACAGATGCTAATTTTTTCAAATTAATCATGAGGAAAATTGAATAGAACATATAGATCGAAAAATATAGGATATAATATCATATTTACTTCACGTAAAAATAATGGATTTCTTTTTCCCCAACCCAATAGATAAAGAAGTATTGCATATAATAGTCGAAGTATAAAGCTTACTAAAACTTCTTTTTAAAAGTCCGCAATTATGATAATCTCAGGTCTCAAAAGTCATTCAGTTTTTAAGAGAACGGAGCGTCCAATTTTAGTAATTCAAGAAACATTTTACAAGATGAAAAGCTGATTAAATTTGTGGGAAGGCAGGTCAGGCGGTGTCGCAAATCTAGTAAAAGAAGTAAAAAAATCGCCATTTGGCGGTCAAAAATGATCATTAAACACACATTGAATTATTAGATATTTTATAGAGATTTTAATAATACGTATACATTTTGTTTACATTTCTATGGGTTCCGTAACATGCTTACGCGCTTAGATATTTCGTCTCTATGCAGCTAAAGCAGTGCGATTGCTTTGAAAAAGTTCAAAATTTCCAAAATATTTCAAAATAAGGAAAACATTTTTTTTCAAAAAGTCATTTTTTCCAAAAAGGCAATTTTTCTTAAAAAATTTAAATTTTCCCAAAAATCTAATTTTTTTCAAAGTTTTAAAAAAATTTTAATCATTTTTAAAAAAAAATAGTTTTTGGCACAGGAAGTTCTAGCAATTTGGCTTGAGGCACGATGCCATACACAACTAGTTTCAAAATTAATTAAGCGAATATAATGAATAAGAATATAATGCAACGTCCACTTCTGGTGGTTTATTTACCTGGTGTACATGTCCTACCATCTACTGTTATAACTTGAAATTAAAATTAAGTAACGTCTTATTTTACTCTCTTGTTTATCTATGTTTACTCTCTTATCCAGTCTTCTTTTATCCATGTGCAGAACCATAAATAAAAAGTGCAAATAACTGATTTCGTTCTTGTTTATCCGATCCGATCTATGGATGGAGACTTATCTTATCACGTTTGTGTACAATGAAATGAATATTATAATTTGAATGAATTTTAAGCGTCAGGGAGCAGTCGGTGCTATTGTTTGAAGGAAGTCTTTTGTTGTATCAAATATCAGCAAAATGTCATCGCAGGTATGTTTTTTTTCTTTAAAAATATTACTATTTATAACTATTATTGGACAATTTGCAAATTATTATTAATTATATCGAAACACTTCTATAATTGTTAATATGCCTGTGGTTAGTATTACGATATTTTACAACTGTTGGGTTTGCAATGAAAGCGTTTTTTTTTACTGGAATTAAAAAAACCATTGTTACTAGTTATTGTCATTCTTTTTTTATTGTGACTTTTAGATACCTAACTTGTTTAATTTTTTTGAATTATTAATTAATAGTTTCTATGCTATGTTTAATATGTCAAATGAGTTAAACTTTATCCCCAATCAGAAGGTAACAGTTATCGGATTATATATTTATTGACACATTATATTCGTTGTATAACAAATTGAAGTGCATTGTCTTTACTATGTAAATTTATTTCTAATTGGGCACCAGTTTTCTGAATAAAACACTGAATAACACTTGTTTTATCATTTTAAAATGAAAAACCATTTTGAGAATACTTTTTAGGGAATTACTAGTGGAATTCTTATCTAAATGAGAATTGTTGTTTATGTTATTAGGATGGAACTCTTATATATGATAGATTCTTGCTTACATCTTGTGGGGACATTTTTTATTTATTTGTTTCGAAAGTTCTGTAACTCAATTATTATATCCATAGTAATATATTCATTCATTTTTAGGTTGATAAGATAGCAAGCATTTTTCAGTCAGTGGCCCAAATTCCGGCATTGACAGGAGCATGGATTGTAAGAAACAAATCCCATATTATTGTTGAGTCTGGTTGGACGCAGCGAAACATTATTAGGAATAAAATGACTAAATTTCGTCGTACATATTTTATGGACAATAATTTCTCGAATTGCTCAATGGAATTTGCTGAAAAAAATAATGAGTATGTGCAATATTAAAAAGGTTTAAAATTTACTGACTATGATTATTCAATATATGATCTATAAATGTATTATGGCTTACTTACTATTAGTTTGATATGATAGTTTTTGTTATATAGAGTATACACAGTAATTGTTGTTTTGATACAGATCAATTTTTTATTGTAGCTTTAATTCGCAATGTTTAATTTTGGCAGTATTTCACTAGTAAATAAAAAAAGGCACATTTAAACAATTAGATCCTTGATTAGGTTTCTATTTATATATAATCTGCGGGGTTGGTTTAAGTTAAATTAGGTTTAAGGTATTATTGTGGCTTAAGATATTGTTGTATTTCTAGGCCCTTAGGCTGAAATAAATAAAAAAAAAAAAAGAATTTGATAAACCAGCTACTATTTTATCCTTACTTCAGTCGTAGTAGTTTTACATATTTTCAGGTTATTAGTATCAAACACTCTTTTGGCTAATGGACGAGCAGTAGTTACACAAGCAGAAGCAACAGATTCAAAAGAAAAGGCCAAACAGTATGTTGAGATTTGGAAAAATGGACAGCTTGAAAAATGTTTTGATGTCTTTGCTCTTGATGTTCACGGGGAAATCTATTGTGATACTGAGTTCTCTACTCTTGAATGGTCATCATGTGAAAAAAAATTATTGTATATCGCAGAAAAGAAATCTGATCCTGTTGAATCATTTTTCAAAGTTAAAGCTCAAAACGCTAAAGAGGATGGCACCACTCATGTGAAGGTATGTTTTAGATGAAGCTCAACGCATACAAAGTACTAAAATTACTCCAAATATGTAACAGTATTATAATATAATATTATTATTATGTTCAATATCATTAGTGTGCTTAGTGAACCAGTATAAATTTATAAAAATGTATAAATAATATTTAATTGATAGGGCGGTGAATATAATTTCAAAGAAGAATGGGGAGAGAACCTGGTTGGGAAAGTGAAATCTGTTCTTGTAACCCTCAATATTTATGAGCAGAAAAGCATATCCGTTGCTGATTGTATTCCTGAAAATTTATGTCCAGCTCAAGCACAATGGTGTCCTGATGGCTCAATTGTTGGTATTGCTTGGGATGCAAGACCTAGGAAGCTGGGTCTGGTTTATTGTACTAACCGATTGAGTTATGTATTCAAAATATCATCGGATGGAACATTTTGTGAGTTTTTATTATTATAATTCTGTAATTTTTTATTTTGAGAATGACACACTATTAGTAATGTTAAGCTCATTACTCAGTTCAATCAATTGCTCATTCAATTTTATTTTTTATCTCGAGTGATAAAATATCTACATTTTATTTGAAATTGATGTTTGTTTACTTTTTAAGTTAAATGTTGAAACTGGTAAGATTGAAATTTTGTATGTTTTTTTTGTAGCGATTTTATCAGAGCAGGATAAAGCAGTCCGTGCACCAAGAATTTCACCAGATGGTAAATGGTTAGTTTGGATACAAAGAGATGTTGGCGGACCTCATCTTGCAGCACATACCATTGTGAAATTGGCTTGGCCGCCAACAGATGATGTAATGCATTTTACAATTTTTTAATAAGAATTATTAAAATTTAAAAATAACATCTGATAAACATTTTGTGAATGACATGATATTTTAAACTTTATTTTATGTTTCATTTCATTAAAATATATTTCACTTTATTAAACTCATAAAAATATTAGTTTATAAATATGATTGCTTTCATATTTTTACAGTCGAAACCTGTAACTGTACTTGGGTCTGTCCAAAGGTCAATCGAAATTAATAATGGAAAGAAGTTCTTTGGTTTTTATGGATTAGATTTTCCGAAGAGATGTTGGATTTCAGATACTGAACTTCTATTTTCAAGCGTTCAGTGGAATGAAGTAAAGAGTTACATATTGAATATAGGTATTGAATCTTTCTCATATTTTCTTGCATTTCTAATATTATTTGAAGTATTTATCACATTTAAGTTTGTTCATGGGCAATTCAATGATGACTGGGTCTAAAATACAATTAATTCAATTATTGATTCAAATAACTTTTTTTGTTTAATAAAGTATAATTGTTTTAAATTGTTGATAATGATTGTTTACATAATTTTAATTTCTTGTGTATATTATTATTTTTGTTGTCTCAAGATAACAATTATGTAATGAAATGTACATTTTATTTATCATTTAAGATAGTTGCGCTTTATCTGAACTAACATCGACTGGTGAAGATAATTATTCTATGGGATCATTAACTATTTTGGATGTTAAAGATGATATTGTATGTTCTTCTTGGAGCTCAATAAAATTACCTCCTCAGGTATCCCTAAGTTTCAAAATAATATTTTTATGGCTGGATCAGAGAATCCCATTTTTTTTTTTTTTTTGAATTATTGATATTTATTAGACAATTTTTCTTTTTAGCTTGTTGTTGGAAAACTTCAGCGAGACAGCGCGCTCATATCCTGGGTACCTATTTCAAAATCAAATGTTATTCCTGGACTTGAGAATCATTTTGTAGAATATCTAAATCTTGAACATAATTCTAATGAAGAAATTAGTAAGTTTTTAAAAAAATGTATATAATGTATTTGTAAAATTACATTTTAGAAAATTGATGTTAGCTCATGTTCAGAGTCATATCAACTTCTATCCAAATAGTTTTGTGTATTTTTTTTCTCTTTCTCCAGATAACTGTGGTGCACTATATTATGGAAAGCAGGATAGCATGGAAGGAAGTAGTCCGCTTCTAGTTTGGCCGCATGGTGGTCCTCATTCTGCATTTACTAACAGTTTTTCATCTGTTACTTCCTTTTTTGCTTTATTAGGTAAAATTATTGCGCACTCAATATATATGTTCAAATTCAGAAGAAATTAACTTCACTAGAACCTCATTTATTAGAAATACGTATATTTATTCTTTATGTAAAAAATTTTCTTTCTGAAGTAAAAATGGTACTTTTGCAGGATTTTCAATTGTGCAGGTGAATTACCGGGGCTCAATAGGGCAGGGCCAGGCCAGTATTGACTTCTTGTTGGGTCGTGTAGGTGATAGTGATGTTCGAGATTGCAAACTTGCAACAGACACATGCATCAAAATGTTTAATTGCTCAGCTCAGCGCTGTGTATTGTTTGGTGGATCCCATGGGGGATTTCTTGTCACGCATCTAAGTGGACAGTATCCTGATTCATACTGTGCCGTTGCTGCAA
The DNA here is from genome assembly GCF_003426905.1 of Ctenocephalides felis. Lineage (NCBI taxonomy): Eukaryota > Metazoa > Arthropoda > Insecta > Siphonaptera > Pulicidae > Ctenocephalides > Ctenocephalides felis. The sequence goes on along the minus strand of NW_020538040.1, from coordinate 78,917,586 downwards.
GGAATGCCGTGATTGATATTTCTACAATGATCTATTCATCTGATATACCAGATTGGTAAGCGTAAATGAAAATTGAGGAATTTCATATTTAAAAAAAAAAACTATGTTCATTATTTTGTTCTGATTGGTTTCAACTTGAATACTCATTGTTAACAAACTTGATAAATAGTAAAATTACTTCAAAAAACAAAATATGATCTGTAAAACTGTTTGAATAATTTGCGTGTTTGATTTAAGGTGTGCTGTGGAGATAGGTGCCAAAAAATTAATTGAGGATGGACCTGTGGATGAAAATCTCTTAAATAAGATGCGAAACGCATCGCCTATTGCTCATGTTCATAAAGTAAAAGCGCCTACGATACTCATGGTTGGTAGCAAAGACTTGCGTGTACCACCTTCACAATCTATGTTGTACTATAATAAATTGAGGGCTAATAATGTAACTGTGAAGTAAGTTTATTAATTTATATATTTATAATTTATATATATATATATATTATATTAATATATATATATATATATATATATATATATATATATATATATATACAGGGCCGGTCCTGGAGTCCTCAGCGCCCATGCAATTTTTTTTCTAGAGCCCCCTCCCCCTCTGATAATTTTAAATGTTATAATATTTACGTAATTTTTTTTTAATTAACTTTTAATCATTTTAGATTTAGTAAATAAAAAATTAGATATAGTCTAAAAGCGTATAATATTGATTTTAAATTATTTTAGAAAATCGAGACGATTTGCGAGTTGATCATAATCAAATATTTTTAAATTTTCATGTATTTCTAACGTATGTGTTTGGATCTTGAAACATTTTACTCATTTACTATGCGGTTTATTCTATTGAGCAAATTATGCCAAGAGAGCAAAAAAACTAGCCTTTCATTTTCAAACATAATTCTAATATTTCATGTTGGATTTTTTGAATTTTATTTTAATTTATTTTTTCATTATTTACAACATCCAAAATTGCTTCGTAAACTTCTCGTTAATGGTATCGTAAGGGCCGAATTGTATTCATCTTTACTTTACTCATCAGATTCAGAGTATCAGCTTGATGTTTTATTGTTGTATATACATATATATATATATATATATATATATATATATATTAAAAAATTTTTAAAAAAATTTAAAAAGGATTTTTTGGATGTAATTTAGCGAACAAATGAATGAATAAAACTCATTTTTTTCTCAAACTCATTCATTTGTCGCTAAGTTATACCTAAAACATTTTTTTTTAATTTTCAACTTTTTTTCCATGCTCTTTCCGTACAAAGTTTGATTGAATTGCGCTTTATCTAAACGTTAATATTAAGAGCTAAAACTTTCAGAGATTTGTTTTTTATCAATTTGGATCCATTTGAGACCCTGGGAGCAAGGAAATTCGAAAATAACCATTTTAAGGACCACCCTAATATATATATATCGATAGTTTTTTCGACGTTGAAATATATTTCAAAGTAACTTGCAGCCCATTCGTCGAAATAAAAATGTAATAAAGTATTTAATTTAATTCAGCAACTACAATAAATTTGAAAAACTTTACTTATAATAAAAAACAATTATAAAATAATTATAAACATAGAGAAACATTATACATACCACCAGGACAAAAACACTCAAAAAATATTTTTTCAAAAAATTAAACTTGTAACATTAGAAAAGGACATTTTTTTGGAAAAATAATGAATAACTGCAAAATTAAAAACATTTTGAAAAGAGTTTTGAACTGTAACATTATGACGCATGAAACACGGCCATATCAAGCAAACTACTCGACTGTAATGTTAACCGAGGCGTGTGTTTAATAGAGTAGGGTGGGGAATGTAACGAAAGACTACGTTTCTAATATGTTACAAGTTTAATTTTTTTTAAAATATTTTTTTCAGTGTTTTTGTCCTGGTGGTATGTATAATGTGTCTCTATGATTATAATTATAATTGTTTTTTATTATTAGTAAAAATTTTCAAATTTATTGTAGTTGTAAATGTATGTAGTATAAATAAAAGTTCTTAAATACTTTATTGCATTTTTATTTTGACGTATGGGCTGCTAGTTACTTTAAAATATATATATATATATATATATATATATATATATATATATATATATGTACATGTATCCCTTAATACTTCTTGTGTAAACAAACGTAATTCCTCTCATCTCTTACAAGACAGTTACAAAGTAATCATCAATTTCATGAAAAGTAATTCAATACAGTTTTAGAATCTTTTGTTCGTTATATTTCTTCTCTGTTTCTCTTTCCCCTTTCATTTCTCGCAACCTACTCCCACTCTTCCATTACACGTGCGTTTCTACACTGCGTTGTACTTTTAACCTTGAACAGTGCACACAATGCAATGTTATCAATAACATCAAATATAGGAGGGCAATATGTGCTCCTTCTATTTCTCGTTTGTTAATATAATAGTATTTTATTATTTTACACAAATTTAGTGTTCAATCAATTATACATCATAATTAATGTTTTCTGTTGTTTTTCCTGGTTTGGTATGTATAATTTCCTCCTTTTATATATTTATATTTATCATCAACTGTCTATTTATGTTATGTTTTTTTAGATTACTGAATGATGACACACATCAAGTATCGAAACGTTTAATGGAATAAATAATTTTGTTATGTAATCAATTTCATGTTAATTACAAATATATACAGTGCTGGATTTACAATAGGGGCAGTCGGGGCTACTGCCCAGGGCGGCAAATTTTCGGAGGCGGCAAAATTTTGATAGCAAGAAAAAAATTCTATACAATGTAGTTAACTGATTGTTTTAATAACATTTTTTATTTCTAGAAAAAAAATTAACCAAACATAATATGATTGCAATGCAAAACTTGGGTTCAAATAACCGATTAATAAAATTTATTATTTTGCCGTGCCTTCCTCTCCGAACGTAAATTATCAAATTGGTTAATACTAGTAAGTCATTATCAAATTCGGCAATTTGGCTAATATAAAAATTCGTAAATGAGCTGAAAGTTTAGGGAAAAACTATTATTCAGATCTCGAGCCCTCTTAAGATGAAGAAATCGTGCACTTCCAAGCTTATAGCAAATTACTGGAACTTTTCCGTACTGAAAATTACATTCTATAAAGAGCTTTAAATTTTTTTTAAAAATATAAAAAATTGAATTTAAAAAACTTTTTTTTATATTTTGATTTTTTTTGAAAATTATGAACTTCTTTCAAAGCAATCGCGCTGCATAGCTGTTTCAGAGACGAAATATCGAAACTCAATTACCATTTTTCGAAACGGCTGGACCTTCCTGTGCCAAAACTAATCAGAACGTCTCCCCATCAATACAAATCTAATATTCTTTTAATTATTCAAGTCGATTTCGAGAACACGGATCAACAGATTTGAATGATTCGATTCCAATTGATAAGAAGACGTGTTGCTTAATTATTGGCCAAGGCAGTTCCAACTGTTTCGAAGATTAGGGCCAGAATTCCAAAAATGATAATTCAGTTACTGAGAAACGGAGCGTCCAATATCATTAAAAAATGTACATGTATTGACGAAATGAAGAACTGCTCAAATTTGTGGGAGACACATTTAGCGGTTTCGGCGATCCAATAAAAAAAATGGAAAAATAGCATTTGGCGATCAAAAGTAATTATTAGACATATGCACATCAAATTATCAGCTATTTTATAGATACTTTAATGATAAGTGTAAATTTTGTATACATTTCTATGGGTTCTGTAACATTTTTTATCGTACCTACACGCTTCTGTATTTTGTGTCTAAGCAGCTGAAGGAGCGCGATTGCTTTAAAAAAAGTTCAAAATTTTTAACATATTTCATTTTTTTTCAGTTTTCAAAAAGACATTTTTTTTTAATTTCAATTTTCGATACGGGAAGTTACAGCACTTTGCCATAAAGCATCACTATTTATAGTACAGTAGGCCCTCGCTTTACACGGCACTCTGGGTACACGGTTCCCATACTACACGGAGCTAAAAATCCGACATCCCTCCGACTACACGGACTTCTTATTACACGGTATTTGGTCAACAGCCCATAAGTTCGTTGTGCACAAGGGTATTGATGTAAATTTTGTTATCGACTTTTATCTTTTAGACATGCCTGATTGTATAATAGCCGCCTAAGAACACGTTTGAGCTGACTACTGCGTCGCGCCAATTTTTGAATAAGGTGTCAATGTCCTACATGTCATTTCGTCCGTATTTCTCCTACTTCAAGTTGTATTTCTTGGTCTCCATACAACGCGATAAAACTGGTGCGATTTGTACTAACTCTGAGTCTCTCATAGCACGGTTCCCATACTCAGGGCCGGCTTTAACACTACCAGCGCTCTGGGCGAGATTTCTACGGCGCCCTCCACCTACAATTCAAATCCATTTTGGAAAAAAGAAAAACATCTAATGAAATAACCGTTTATTAAAAAAAAAATTATTCATTATAAAAGATAACCAGTTATTACACAAACACTAATAGAATTTTACTTTTCTGGCCTTTCTATCAGCGAACTCTTTTATAAGGTTGTCGAAGTCGATGTTTTCAGCAATTTCGTTTTCAATTGACAAAGTTGCTAAGTTTGTAAATCTAGATTGAAAAATCGCTGATCGAAGATAGGTTTCTATCAGCTTCAGCTTTGAAAAGCTCCGCTCCCCACTAGCAACCGTTACAGGTATAGTTAATAAAATTCGCAATAATATCTATACATTTGGATACAGTTCTTGTAAGTTGAAATCGTTGATGAAATTTAAAACAAAAATGGGAGTAACCACATTTTTATCAGGTAAAAAGGATGCCAGACTTATAAGTTCATCACACAACATACAACCATCTATGTCTGATTTAGAGTCTACAGTTAATTTTAATTGGAGATCACTACAGAGCTTGAGAAGGTCGCGTTTTTCTGGAATCTGTTAAATATTGTACAAAAAAGACCAAGATTCCGAGTACTCATTTAACTGTTCGAACCTTTCATTGATTGAAATTAATATAGTGTCCAAAAGACAGTTGAAAAATTCAACCTCAAATTTTTTTTCTGCAGAAGTTATATTTCACCAGCTTGACGCTTAATACGTCGAATTCTTGTTGTAGCTCGAAATTCAGGTTCAATTTCTAGTTCTTCGGCCAACTCCTTCGCAGTTAAAATAGCGCTTTTAAAGCCCGTATTTCTGTAGTCTTCTAAAAAATTGCAGCATTTTTTCAACATTTGTGTACATTTACCAAGATCCATATCTGTTGACTGTAGAGATTTACTTACAACATTTATTTCATGAAGTATGTCATACCAAACAACCAATGAAACTATGAAGCAAAAATCTTTCAGTTGTTCGGCTAGTGTAGTAACCTCATGAGACATTTGAACATCAGTTTTCTGAGTTTCAAGAGCCAAAGTAATCAAAGCATCATGGATAGTACTAATTCGATAACGGACTGCTTTAACGCTACTTATTCTTGCTTCCCAACGAGTGTCACTGTGCTTTTTTATAGTATATAGTTCCAAGTGATCGGTTAGAAATTTCCATCGATGAACAGAAGCTGAGTGGTCTGAAATATCACCCTTCATAGCTAATCGCAAGTGCTCCTGCATGACTAGATCAAATTTGGCTAGTAGTTGTACTAAGCCTAAGAACTTTCCGTTATTTGGCGTATATAGTTTGTCAGAAGTGCCTCTGAACGCCATATTGTTTTCGGCTAAATAAAGTGTGATATGCATCAATCTAGACAAAACATTATTCCATCTTGTAGTTTCCTTTCTAATTAAGTAGTTCAGCTTCAATCCATGAAAGGTAAAACTTCTTATGAAAAGTGCTATTTTCATGATTTTTTAATATTTCAGACAAGTATTTCCAGTTGTTATACCCTTCAGATACTAAGTTCGACGTTGAGCTACTATCAAATAGTCTACAACAAAAGCAATAAACTCGATCCTTAGAAACGGAGTAAATTAACCAACGGCGCTGAATTGTTTCATTGTTTGCAAGAATTTTTGTGAAATGAGAATTAGAGAAATGTCGGCCTGTATCATTCTTCGGATAATTATCAATGTGAGTTTGCACTGGGCCACTAGTAATTATGTGATCAATGATTTTGCCATTTCGAGTGACTGGCCAAGTGGCCAAGTTCGCTGGCCAATGCGAATGTGCTGAGTTTGTTACGCTTCGCTACAATAACGCTAGCTTTTTTAACCAAAACGTTAAAAGGAGATAGACAATATGTTTTGACAATAGACAAAAAAAACCGCTTAATTTAGGGAATTTACGACTAAGCAGACCTCGAACTATGAGCATCAGCCGGGAGGTTCCATAGAACGCACTACGAATTAGCCTGAATTGTATGTTAAATACGAGTTTCTTATAGCACGGTTCCTATACTGCACGGTACGCACTTGCCGCGTAAAGCGAGGGTTTACTGTATGTAATGCGTAATAAATTTTCTGCAATCAAATACATATTTTAATTTAAAAAAAAAAAGATATATAAAAACTATTTAAGTAAAATGTCAGGGGTGGGGCGGCATTTTTGTCAGTGCCCCAGGGCGCCAAATTTCTAAATTCGGCCCTGAATATATATATATATATATATATATATTTATTTATTTCACTTTATTTTAGCAATCAGAAATACAAAAATAATTTCAATGAGCTAAACTGTACACTTAAATAAATATGATATTATATAAGATAATTCAGTGATATATCTTACTTAGTTTATACAAAATCGAATGGCCATATACTTTTCAGTATTCTATTGTCATGCATTCTCTAATTTGTTTCTATGGATTAAGGCACGCTCTTGTATTGTTTGCCGGACTGTTAAAATTTTCAGGTCATTGTGTATTGTAAAGTTTGTCACGTACCACGGTGCATTTAGAATTGATCTTAGAATTTTATTTTGCATTCTTTCTATTATTGCAATATTTGATTTTGAAGCAGTGCCTCATAACACTTACGCCATACATCCAAATTGGTTTCATTACACACTTATACAATAGTAATTTGTTCTCTGCAGACAATTTAGAGTTATATGTATATATATGATGCATATGAAGAAGTAACCGAAGATAATTGTAAACTGAAATTGTACTTTAGATTTCAAAATCTTATTATTTAGCTTAATGAACTTGGCTGTATAAAATAGTTTACATTTATTAATTTTTACACTGTTTTTTTTTTAAAAAAAAATTTAGGATGTTGCTCTATGAGGACAATCATCCCCTCTCCAAGCCACCAGTCGATATTGATAACTTGATCAACGCTGCAATTTGGCTGGTGCAACACTCTGGGATAAGCATTAAGTAATGACTTCGAATCATTGATATATTTTTGTAAGTCATTGGTTTATCATTTTTGTGAATAAACGAAACTTTATACGATTATATACATTATTCAATATTTCTAATATTTTTTATAAATTTAAACTTAATTATTGAAACTGTATTATCTTAATATGAAATAAAAAATGAAACAGATTAAAAATTAAATAATGTTGCTCTAGCAATAATTTATTCAAAAGTTACTTTGCTAAGTACACTTTCATTAAATTAGTTAATAAATTCTATTACTGAATAAGAAAAATTGAGTCAATTGAGAGAATGTTTACTCTATCTGTGAAAAGATCAGCCAATCTATGCAGTAAAACTAGTGGTGTATGGCATCGTGCCTTAAGGCAAATTGCTGGAACTTTCCGTACCCTAACAAAATGTTCAAGAAATACTAAATGTTTTCAAATAGATTATTATAAATATTGTAACATTGTCTAATATTTATAAGAATTATATAAACTGATATGCAAAGTTGAAATTATTTGTTCAAAGTACGAATGAAAATTAAAATCTTAATTATTTTCGATATACAACAAAAAAAAATGAAACAATTTTTTTTTTATTCCAAAAGCATTTATTTTGTTGAAACAAGCAGAAAGTTCTTTGAATCATTCATATCGGACGCTTAGTTCTCTCAAAAACTACAATTTTTTGCACATTTATCTCTGTATTTTCGAAATGGCTGAACCTGTCTTTGCCAAAAACTAATCACCTCTTCTTCCAATCACTACAAATTGAATTGAGTTTTTTAGATCATTCAAATTGGATACTCCGTTCTCTAAAAAAAACTCGTTTTCTATTTTCTGTACTCTTTGCTCCGTATCTCAGAAACGGCTGGACCTGCTTTTGCCAAAAACTAATCAGCACATCTCCCATTCAATAGGAATCAAATGTTTTTCGAATCGTTCAAATCGGTTGATCCGTGCGCCCAAAAACGTGGACGAAAAAATGCGGACATACAAAACACACACACACATCTGAGGTATGCCAAAATGTTGAAACACCTTCAAAACGTAATGATCTGCAAACATTTTAATTTTCGATTTTTGGCCCATTACTATAACTACCCTACGGGAAGTTAATAAATATTCACAATGGTGAATTCGATTTATGTTTAACATCCTGCAGCACCAGCACCTGCTTTATTATTATTTAGATAAAATTATTATTATTTTCAAAGATAGAATATGTAAACATTAAATAAACCATTGTCATCCTTAAATGATTTAACGTGTTAAAGAAAAAACAGTGTTTTGTCAAAATGTATGATGTTAATCTTGTGAAGTTATTTAATTGGAACATGCAGCAATTAGCACTTAATTTTCTACCATATCTCTGATCAAGTGAAAATATAAAGATTGAAAATGATTTTACTTATTTTCCCAAAATTACCACACTAAACAAAGACTAAAGCATAGGAACTATTTTATCATCCAAAATTCATTTCATTCAATGCTTTATTACGCAGCTAAAGCAATGTCATATTGTTACTAATTTAATAAATGACATTATTTTTGTTAAATAAGTAAAACAAAAGAAAATATTTCGTGATAGGACATAACATGTCAAAAAAATAAATTGTTTTTTTTTTTTTTTTTTTTTTAAATTTTATATTCAAAAAAATGTCTTCTACCAATGCGAAAGAAGCCTGGTGCCCTGTCTGCAAGGAAAATGTAAAACCCACACCTAAGGAAATGGTATAATTTCTACAATATTATATTATAGAACAATGTCAATTAAAATGTCATTTTAGTATGTTAGTTTGAATACATATAATCTTGGTGTAAGAGTGAAAAATTGAAGTTTCATTGAATATATTAATGACATAAATAGATACAAAATGACATGTTTTATACAACCAAAACGTAACGGTTTTAGTTTATTTAAAAATAACTTATGTGGCAGTTCTCATTTTATAGAACAAAAATTTTTATTTCACTATAGTTATCCACGTAGAAAAGTAAACTTTCTTGTAAACAAAATTTTCTTTCAGAACTCTTGTCTAACCTACTTTATGTGTATGTTGTTGCTTCCTGTGTGTAGTTGTCTCTACCCATTCAAGGTAAAGAAATGCAAGAGGACTATACAAGTATGCCCAAAATGTGGCCGGCGCGTCACGCCAATGATGATGGCAAAGTCGGAATCTTAGTAATTAACTAAAAAGCCCAAATGTGTATGTATAGCAATAAATTTTTATGTTAACTGATGCTCATAACGATTATAGTTGTTTGCGGCTAACATATTCACGTACTCGACTAACAAATGCATATTTACCCTTGTGATTCCAAATCTCACATAAGTTTTATTTACTAAATGATATTTCTATTTCTCTTCTGATTTTTATATCGCCTGGCTTTGGAATCACAAGATGCCGGGTTTAAGGTCGCGTTCCGTTTTTTTTTACATCTTTATATATACATATATAATATATAGGTATAAGTATATATATATATATATATATATATATATATATATATATATACAAGCAAACCCGACAAACTCCGTTTCGCCACCAGATGGTTTCGTGAGAAAAATGAAGATATTTTTTGTTTGTTTCATATTTGAAAAGGAAAAATGTGATTTTATTATACAACAGTAATGAATTTATTTCGATTACAAAAATGAAGTGTTTTTTAGTTGAACTTCTCTAAGTAAAAGTAAGTTAACACAAACGAAGCGGATGGTTTTCCAACTCGTGAACAGCCAACGTATAACTGCCCATGTGAAAAATAATGATATTCTAAATAATCTATTTGAAATTTATCCCGCAAACACTAGGCGATTGGCCTTGCGACTTGTTATTGCGAACGCAAGACGAACTGGAAATTGCAATCGTTTGAAGTCAAACGGAAGACCAGTCGGAATCATTAGTATGTCACCAAATCGCCAGCAATTTTTGATTAAATGGTGAAATTCAATGCGTGTACATCATCATTCTTTGCGGCAAGAATTGCTCGTTGACTTAACCAAGCATAATTCTGATAATTTTCACTAATGTCATTACTCGAATTTTTAATTACGGTGCGTGAAGTTCCAGCAGCTTGCATTAAGGCACGATGCCATGCACGACCTTTCCAACGAATGCAAAATTGTCGAAATCGGTTTGTGCGTTCTGGAGTTTTATCGTCAGGAAGGAAAACCCGACTTATTTATATATATATATATATATATATATATATATATATATATATATATATATATATGTAGATAATCTATTTGAAATTATTTTAAACAATTTTTGATTATTTTCATTACTCGAATTTTTAATTACGGTGCGTGAAGTTCCAGCAATTTGCATTAGGGCACGATGCCATACACCACTGATTTTTAACTTCCCGTAGGGTAAGTTATAGTAATCGCAAAAAAATCGAAAATGAAAATTTTTATATATCTTTACGTTTCAGAGGTTTCTGAACATTTTGGCATACCTTAGAAAAAATGGATGTATGTGTGTGTGTGTGTGTGTGTGTGTGTATGTATGTATGTATGTATGTATGTATGTATGTATGTATGTATGTGTGTGTATGTATGTGCGGATACAAATTTTCGTCGACGATTTCGGGAACACGGATCAACCGATTTGAATAATTCAAAAAACATTCGATTCGTATTGATAAGGAGACGTGCTGATTAGTTTTTGGTGAAGGCAGGTCCAGCGGTTCCGAAGATACGGGGCAAAAAGTGCCAAAAACAGTACCTCCGTTTTTAAGAGAACGGAGCGTCCGATTTGAATAATTCAAAAAACATTTTACTTGTATTGACAAGATGTAGAAGTGATCAAATTTTCATGAAGGCAGGCCTAGCGGTTTCGGAGATCTAATGAAAAAAGTAAAAAAAAATGCCATTCGGCGGTTAAAAATGATCATTAGACATATGCACATCAAATTGTCAGATATTTTATAGATATTTTAACAATAAGTATAAATTTTTTTTACATTTCTATGGGTTCCGTACCAATGCTTATGCGTTAGACGGCGGCGCGGCACCTGCGAGCTTTGACATTTCGTCTCTATGCAGTTCAAGCAGTGCGATTGCTTTGAAAAAAAGTTCAGAATTTTCAAAATATGTCAAAATGAAGAAAACATTTTTTTTTCAAAAAAATTTTTTGTTTTCAAAAAAAAATTTTTTTCTCAAAAAAAAATTTTTTTTTCAAATAAAAAATTTTTTTTTTCAAAAAAACGGTATTTTTTTGTCAAATTTATAGTTTCTCAAAAATCTATTTTTTTCGAAGTAAATTTTTTTCAAAAATGTTAATCGTTTTTAAAAAAATAATAATTTTTGGTACGGGAAGTTCCAGCAATTTGCCTTAAGGCACGATGCCCTAATTGCCTTAAGACAGAATTCCACTTACAGCTAGTCTTAGCTATAAACCTTGCGGAGCCCGAGGCCTTTCCAACGAATGCAAAATTGTCGAAATCGGTGCGTGCGTTCTGGAGTTATTTCGTCAGGAAGGAAAACCCGACTTATTTTTATATGTATAGATATATATATATATATATATATATATATATATATATATAACATACATAACACATCCCTCAATGTGTCCAAAGGAACTTATAGAGTTTGCTTGAATATGTTAAAGAATTAGGAAAAGATTTGATGTTTTGAATTTTATAGTGACCAGTTATAATATATGTTATTACTATTAAATTAATAATTATATATTACTTTATTAAATTAATAACTAAGTAGTTTCAATATATCCTACGTACTTTATTGAGTACGACACATGCATATTAATTACTGAACGATTTTTCTTATTTCTCTGATATTATCTCTTTAATAAAACACTTAATGGTTATCGAATCTAAAAAAATATATACATCTTTATCAAAAAATCACATATTTTGTAATCATTACTTTTTCATAGGACTGTATTGAAATTGAAATTATTGAAAAAAAACCTGATTAATTTGGTATATCTTAGAAAAAATAAATGCATGTCACGTATGTATGGAATAGCCATTTTTTTATTTTGAAGGGATCTAACAATCTCATTTTTTGAAGGTAGTCATCCGGTTTCGGGCAAATAAGGAAAAAAGTGAAAAAAAGTGACCGCTAATTAATACCAGGATTTCGCAAAAGACATTTTCTAAAATTCCAATAAATACTTTAACTCACCGGCGCTGTTATTTTCAATGAATTGTGAACTATAAGTAAGTATTTTTTTTTTATTTTTATTTGATTAAAAAATGAGTGTTCATCATATTTTTCAGATTTATGCATATTGATTTCTTTTTAATTTACATAGAAACTGTAAAGAATAATTTTGAGAATAATTTGACGTTTTTAAATATTAATAAATATAATAATAAATATAATTTAAATAAAAAATTAAAAATTAAATTTAAAATTTTGACATTTTTATTTATAATTTATATATATATATATATATATATATATATATATATATATGTGTGTGTTTATATATATATATATATATATATATATTATTTGTGAATTTAAATATTGTGAATTTATTGCCGGATTGAGCTTTTGAAAGCATCAGTCGGTAACCAGTAACCACATTGTTGTGCCTAGACAATATTAGAATACCCCGTGTTGTTGTGAGCAGGGTCTTGTTGTTAGGTTAACGTGCTGTATTTTCTTAAGGATTTGTGTGATAAGTCTTACCAATTTCATTTTTAACCAGTACTAATAATTTTAGAAATTATCAAAAACATTCAAGTAAAACCATTTTTGGGGCTTCCGCGACAATTTACGCTATTTTTTTAACTTACTAATGGAAAAATTTTTTTTTGACAGAAAATTCGGCTTGATAATTTTGTTCTCTCGGCGATTCAAGTAATTCTAAATTGTTTAAGGCCTAAATTGAAATAAAGTATGTGCGATAGCTTGGATTGTATATGCAATTAAAATCTTCCGTTTTTTACCATACCACATTCTCGTGTAGATTTCATTTGATTGAAAAAGATTGGATGATGTCGGCATACTAGTTTAGAACGGTGCACTGATTTTTATGTAGGTACTTCATATCCATTTTGACAATTTGACAGTAGAAATCGGTAATTTTTGTTTTTCGGTTTTGCTTATGTCATATCTTTTTGATAAATTGATAAAGTCCGATTTGGGGGATGGCTATGCTCATATCAAAGTTGTTTCCATTTGTTAGAAAATAAATATGAAGAGCAATTAAACAAAGAAATGAGAACAATAATATTTTATTCGTTATTGTGCTGTGTGTAGCATCCCCAAAAACGATATTAAATGCTGAAACGTATAGTTTAGCTAGTCAGAACAAATGACAAAAGTTTCACTTTATAATGACTTTTAAGTTTAATTTATGAAATCAATATTCATCATACATATTTGAAGTCAGCTTAAATAAATATGTATGATGAATATTGATTTTATAAATTATAAAGTAAAAAAAAAAGTATAATTAATTAATGTATAACAAACAGGTAATGCAACACTTACAATGTTTATTTGCTATTTTATTAAGCATTTGATGAGAGAAAATAATTTGACTATATTTTATTCTGTTATCATTCTAAAATTGTAATATAGTTTATGATATGAATCCTACAAAAATAAACTTCTAGCAAATTGTAAGAAATATTGTATATGAAATATAATAATATTTATAATATTTCAGGTTAACAATATTAATACGTTTGTAGAAGAATGATGACCATCAACCCGTTGATCAATCCGTTTTGATGACTTCAACAGAGTATCCTAAGTTTTCGGTACGTTGTGCATTGTGTGGAGACGAATTGCTGTACAGTCGACAAGATACATGGAATCTAATATTGCATCTACGAGAAAAACACCCTAAAGCAACACTAACTCAATTACCTTGTCAGGTATAATATAACATTACACTATTTTACATATATAAATGAAGTATTTTAATAAATATAGAAAATTAGTGGTACAGGGCATTGTGCCTTGAGGAAAATTGCTGGACCTTTCCGTACCAAAATTAAACATTTTTCAATAATAATTGATTAACATTAATAACAATTGTTTTAAATATTTTTCAACAGATTAATATAAATGTTGTAACTATTTGTATTTAGTAGACGAAATATAAGAGTTTATAAATTAGGCGACGAATGGTATTGGACACTTATGCATATTTTCTTAATGTAAGCATATAAGTTAACGCATTATAGGACTTTATTTCTAAGAACTATATATGTAAGGGTAAATAAGTGAGCTTATATAATTTTTAATGCCTGTGTTTGGACCTTTTTTTTGTATCAACAAACTAGCTAGATAGCTAAATAGCTAGACCTGCAAAAATTGTAATCAAGTTTTCATTCCATCAAAATAAGTTAAGTGTTTTTTGAATCATTCAAATCGGCTCCGTTTCAAACCGATCCGTTCCCAAAAACTGACTTGCCATTTCTTGCGCTTTTTGCGCCGTATCTTCGAAGCGGCTGGACCCGCCTTTACCAAAAACTTACCAGCTCGTCTTTCCGTCGATAGGAATCGAATGTTTTGCACTTCTTTTGCACTCGTAGACGACAAATTGTATCCAAACATATATACACACACATACATCCATTTTTTCCAAAGTGTGCCTAAATATTAAGAAACCTTTGAAACGTAAAGATATGCAAACAATTTTATTTTCGATTTTTTTGTTGTGAAGTACTACTACGGGACCTAATTATGTGATATTAGGCATTTCACACATTCTAAGCTATCACTTCGAAACAATTAGGTTAAAACTGAATAGTTTTATTAATTGTACGCGTTTTTTTCAATATTCTGTATATAACTATTGTAATTGTTAGACAATCTATTAGTTTTGAAGAATCAGAATAAAATGTATCATGAAAAATTAATCAAGTTTTATGTATGATACTAAAATTATTTATGTGTTACAATTATAAGACCATTTATTATTAATATATTTCTACATCGCTACTTAAATTTGACGAAAATAATATATTCTGCTTAATTTCTCAAAATTGTTTATATATATATATATATATATATATATATAATATATAATTTAATATAAATATACATAATTATAAATTTTTCTTAACACTATTCTTACATAATTTTTCCTGAGAAAGTCGTTTAGACTTATTTACTGAAAATCTTTATTTTTTCTAGCTAAGTTCTACAGCTACGAAACGAAAAGAGAGCATTATAACTCTCTTCATCAGAAAAGTTGAGTAAAATATTATCATAAGTCTTCAAAATGACGAAATAATCAACTATCAAATCTATTCGACTTTCAGAAAGATTCAAAGTCGACGCAGAATCCTGAGACACCACCAAAATTAATCGAAAAAGAAGTGGAAATAAATACTAAGAAAAAACTTTCTCCCACAACAGGTAAGTTTTACTCTTTCTGTAATATATATATATACGAGTATATATATATATATATATATATATATATATATATATATTAGTGATGTGCCGACTCGAAAATTTCCTGATTCGAATGATTCGAATCAGAAAAAAACCTGATTCGAATCATGATTCGAATCAATTCGAATCAAGTTCATATATGAACAATTATAATTTAAGAGAAGAAATAATATCATTTTAATAATTTTATAAGTGGAATAATTAATTTAGTAAGCAATTAATTCCAAAAAGTGCAGAGATGAATACATTTATATTATATATAATAATAAACTAGCTACAAATATAACTAATATTTCAAGTGAATTTACAGTAAAATATAACCAAACACTTCTCTATCACTAAAGCATATAAAACAATATTCCTAATCTTACGTTGAACAAATGCATGTGCATATTATTGATTGTTTAGATCTAATCTAAACAGGGGGTTGAATCAAACGTCTTACGAATGACTTAAAATTCAATCCACTACTGTAAAGATTGATATTATTTCATTTGTGTGACTTTGCCATTACTTGCATAATTAAAATATGATAATTTTGTATGTGTATGAAACTCGTTGTGTAGTTTATTTTGATAATAATTAAAATCTAAATCGCGTATTTATTATCTAAATGAGTTTTTGATATTTCATGAATAAATTTGCTCCCAGCGCTTAGTCAAAAATAAATAAACACTCAAGACCCATACGCACAGCATCTCGATAAGCCGATACGCTGATACACGGACACATGTTTCGAACTCAAGTCGGTATGATTCAGTTTGAGTCATATGAACTCGGATAAATTCATAACGACTTGAAGTCGGGATGAGTCGGTTTGAGTCTTAGGAACTCGGATCAATTCATTTCGACTTGAAGTCGAAATAAGTCGGTTTGAGTCTTAGGAACTCGGATAAATTCATAATGACTTGAAGTCGGGATGAGTCGGTTTGAGTCTTAGGAACTCGGATAAATTCATAGCGACTTGAAGTCGAAATAAGTCGGTTTGAGTCATAGGAACTCGGATGAATTCATATCGACTTGAAGACAATGAATGCGGTTAAAGTCATAAAAATTGGAGTCGGGTGATACATTTAAGCGTATTAAAGCCGGGTGGCTCGCATGATTAAATTCAAGATTTATTTTCTATATTTATTATTATTATTTTTTATATTTATTATAATTATTATTTATATTATTATAATATTGAATTAAATTAAAACATTTTTTTTATATTTATGAAAATTTGTGTTCATACATGCACACAGTAAATATTTCGCGGCTTGATACGAGTTGATTCGAATCAAGTAAAATCTGATTCGAATCAAGTCGTTAAAGGCTTGATTCGAATGATTCGAATCACTTGATTCGACTTGGCACATCACTAATATATATATATATATATTTTGATCAGTTATTTATAATCGGACAGTAACACCAAGTAAAAAAAAACTAAAGTAGTTTTGAAATACTTTATTTATCCATACGTTTCGGTCTTCGTCGAGACCGTCATTCGGTGGAAAAAGAAATTAATTAAACAAAAATACACTACACTATTACACTGTGATAAACCAGGCTATTAATAATTGGAACATTTAAACTAATTAATTTTTTTGACAATTTTTTTTTGGCTTACATTCTAGTGTGTACAATTTGACAAATTGTACACACGTGGTAAGTACCCTTCTGTTTTAAACAAACGATTTTTGTATACATTTTTACACTTCTTAATTATTTGAAAATTGAAAGAATTTACTTTGAACCTTTGAAGTATTGAAGTTGAAAATGTTTGAAAATGAATAGTCAAAAAAAAAAATGTTTTTAGTGTGCGTAAAAACAATTTTTAGTTCTTCAATGTACACACAAATTTTATTGAAATTTAGCATTAAATTATTTAAAAATTACAAATTTAGTTTCTACGTTATAGTTGAAACTTGGCGCCCCGGTCCATCGCAAACAACGTGTCTCGCTTGTGGGAAGACAGCGACGCCTGTTGTACGAAAACAGAGATCCAGGGTAAGATTATTGTATTTTGATTTACTCGATTCTTTGCAGTTTTGCCATTCATTTAGTTTTTACTTCACGTAAAAGAAGTTATATTTATTGCAAAAAAAACGAAAATGAAAATTTTCATATATCCTTACGTTTCAAAGGTTTTAGAACATTTTGGCATACCTTAGAAAAAAATTGTCAGTATATAGAACTCAATATCGCATGGGCATAATACCGACGAACTAAAATATCCGCTATTTTTGCTACTGGAAACCGCCGTTAGGCATTACTTCATAGGGGTATGATCTAGAATGCTATAATTCTTGCCCTGAAATTATTCTATTTTTATAATTATATGTAATATATTTGCTATTGGCTTTTTTTCTTTCCGAAGATTGCAAGTCTATTTAACACTTTGGTAGCAAATGTGTCTATGGCATTAGGTAGAATCACTTCTGCAACAGTATCTTTTAGAGTGATTCTTTGGCCTAATGTCTTTCCTACTCCGGCCCGTTGTGCACTATATTCCGGGCACACGAAGAACACATGCATCTTCGATTTTGCTCAAACAATATGGGCAATCCGGCGAGCTATCGTGCTTGAAGCGGTTTAGGTAGGCTCGAGAACAGCCGTGTCTAGACAGCATTTGTATAATTTAAAAGTTAAATTTTTCATGCTTGCTATTTAGCCAGACTATGATATTTGGATTGAGACGACTATTGCCCTTCACTGCGGCATCCCACTGTTGCTGCCATAGGTCAATGCTGTTCTGCCGTTCTTCTGTTCTCAATTTTTAGGACCCTCAAAAGTTTGGTTGTTGGTTTTTTATTGGTAAATTGTCCGTGTTTTTTCTGCTAAGACTATGAGAGACGGAGTTTTTGAAATGTCGCACACTGCTTTCTCTGATGTTGTGCGAAATGCGCAAGCAACTCTAAAGGCACTCAGACAATATATGGGTCCTGCCATTCTCCGTGATTTTTGAGTCTTGATAGCATCAGGACATGTGTATATGGGTGTGGTTAAAAATTTTTGTCGATGGTTTTAGGAACACAGATCAACCGATTTGAATAATTAAAAATACATTCAATACTCTTATTTATGGGGAGACATGCTCTTTAGTTTTTGGCAAAGGCAGATGCAGCCGTTTTGAAGATGGGAGAAAATAGGTCCAAAAATTGGAATTCAGTTTTTGAGAGAACGCAGCGTCCGATCTGAATGATTCAAAAATATTTTATTTGTATTGAAAAAAACGAGAATCTGATTAAATTTTAGGGTCCAGCGGTTTTGGAGATCCAATAATAAAAAGTAAAAAAAAAACATTTGGCGGTCAAAAATGGTCATTAGACATGTGCACATCCAATTATCAGATATTTTTAGAGGCTTTAAAAATAAGTAAAAAAAATCTATGGGTTTCGTACTGATGTTTATCCCTTAGACTGCGAGGCGGCGCTTACGCGTTTCGATATTTTGTTTCTGGAACAGCTACGTTCACAATTGCTTTAAAAAGTGTTCAAAATTAAAATTTTCAAAAATAAATTTTCATCATACATATTTAAATCAGCTTAAATATATATGCATGATGAATATTGATTTTATAAATTGCAATGTATAATTTACTGAATTATGAACGGTTTGTTATATATTGTGATGCCAATGCTAGAAAACCTGACTAAGACCAATATTGGTAAAAACCAATAATAATAATAATTAGTCTAAAATGTCCATGACATTTAAAGAATAAATTGGCAAGACCAAAGCATATGGATAGAAAGCAAACAATCCAAAACATATTAATAGAAAGCAAATATTGGCATGGCCAATATTGATTTTTGAGAAATTTTAAAATTTTTGATAAAAATTGACTATATTTTGATTTATTTTGAAAATTTTGAACATTTATTTTAAACAATCGCACTGCATACGCCACTGTAAGGGTGAGTTTTTGCATATCTCACGTTTTAAGTTCTTCTGAGCATATTGGTATTCCTTAAAAAAATGATGTATGTGTTTATATATATGTTCGATTCCTATTGATAAGAAAGCGTTCTGACTATATTTGGCGAAGATAGGTCCAGCTGTTTTGAAGATACGGATCTAAAGTGTAAAAATTGCAATTCTGTTTTTAAGAGAACAAAGAACAGATTTCCGAATAATTCACAAAACATTTTACTTTAACGGTTTTGTAGATCCAGAAAAAGTGGCTTACAGAAAATTGCTGAAACTTCCCGTTCCATAATTAAAAATTGGAGGAATAAAAAAATCATTATAAAATAATTCATCATACTATTTATCTCGATGAGGACTAGTATCAGTATGAGTTTTGCGCGACGATCGGCCGTGCCGTTTCTTTGTAATAAGCAGAAAAGTGAAAAATATTTCGTCCACGTTCGAAAGATATTGGATGGGAACCGTACTGATCAGTTTGTGTTGAAGATCAATTTTGGATGGGCTATTTTTTGTAATTAACTGTTAAAAGATTTTTTTCGACGACTTTTCATGAAACATTTTTTATGATAAACATCAGGTTAAAAATCATACGAAAATATTACGACTCTGCGACAAATCATTTAATTTAAAAAATTCGTCGAACTTTGTAAAATTGGCCTCGCTTTTTGGTGTGATCAGTCAATATTTAAATTTCGTCGATGTTTTATCAAACATTTTGGTTTTATTAAATATTGGTTTTACCAATATTGGCATCAGTTCTCTTCAAAAACTGAATTGCTATTTCTTACGCTTTTGCTCCGTATCTTCGAAACAGCTGGACCTGTCTTGGCAAAATTTATTCAGAACGCTTTCTTATCAATAGAAATCGAACATACATATATACATCATTTTCTCAAGAAATGCCAATATGCCCAGAAGAACTTGAAACGTGAGATATGCAAAAAAAATATTTTGGATTCTTTTGCGATTACTATAATAACTTACCCTGCGGGAAATTAAAAATAATATCTATGTAGTTTAAAATAAAATATTTGATTAAAAAAGTAAAATCTTGTCTATTAAAAAGGGCGCCTGATTAGATAGGGCCTAGGGCGGCAGTAAGCTTAATCCGCCATTGACGGTAGATGCTCATAACAAACAGGTAATGCAACGCTTATAGTGTTTATTTGCTATTTTATTAACCATTTAATGAGAGAAAATAATTTGACTATATTTAATTTCGTTATCATTCTAAAATTGTAATATAGTTTATGATATGAATCTAATAATATTTATAACATTTATAACATTTCTAATTAACAATATTAATACGTTTGTAGAAGAATGAAGACCATCAACCCGTTGATCAATCTGTTTGATGATTTCAACAGAGTCTCCTAAGTTTTTGGTACGTTGTGTATTGTGTGGAGAAGGATTGCTGTACAGTCGACACAATACATGGAATCTAATATTGCATCTACGAGAAAAACACCCTAATGCAACACTAACTCAATTACCTTGTCAGGTATAATATAACATTACACTATTTTACATATATAAATGAAGTATTTTGATAAATATAGAAAATTAGTGGTGCATGACATTGTGCCTTAAGGAAAATTGCTGAGCCTTTCCGTACCAAAATTAAACATTTTTCAATAATTGATTAACACGTTCACGTCGGGGCGTGAACGTGTTAATGATTAATAATAATTGTTTTAAATACTTTTAAATAGATAAATATAAATGCTGTAATTATTTGTATTTATTTGACGAAATATAAGAGTTTATAAATTAGGCGACGAATGGTATTGGACACTTATGCATATTTTCTTAATGACTTTATTTCCAAGAACTTTATATATAAGGGTAAATAAGTGAGTTATATAATGTTTAATGCCTGTGTTTGGACCTTTATTCTTTGCATTAACAAACTAGCTAGATAGGTAAATAGCTAGACTTGCTTTCCCAAAATTGTAATCAAGTTTTCATTCATCAAAATAAGTTAAGTGTTTTTTGAATCATTCAAATCGGCTGATCCGTTTTCAAAATCTGACTTGCCATT
The DNA here is from genome assembly GCF_003426905.1 of Ctenocephalides felis. Classification (NCBI taxonomy): domain Eukaryota; kingdom Metazoa; phylum Arthropoda; class Insecta; order Siphonaptera; family Pulicidae; genus Ctenocephalides; species Ctenocephalides felis. The sequence goes on along the minus strand of NW_020538040.1, from coordinate 78,895,918 downwards.
TTTTGCGCCGTATCTTCGAAACGGCTGGACCTGCCTTTACCAAAAACTTACCAACTCGTCTTTCCATCGATAGGAATCAAATGTTTTGCACTTCTTGAATCATTCAAATCGGTTGATTCGTGCCTTCGAAATCGTGGACGACAAATTGTATCCAAACATATATACACACACACATACATCCATTTTTTTCAAGGTATGCCAAAATGTTCAGAAACTTTTGATGCAAAAAATTTTATTTTCGATTTTTTTTGCGTTTTTCGATTTAAGTTATAGTCAAAAATACCATACGGGAAGCTAATTATGTGATATTAGGCATTTCACGCATTCAAAGCTATCACTTCAAAATATTTAGGTTAAAACTGAATAGTTTTATTAATTGTACGCATTTTTTTTTAATATTCTGAATATAACGATTTTCTAATTTAGTGCAGTAAACGGAGAGGAAAAAAGGGTATAACCTCTGAATTTTTTTACTGTGCTCCTAATTGAATGAAATTTTGGAATTAGGTTCATCTTACCCTTAAGTTCAAAAGTGAAAACAATTCGGGTTGCGCCATCACCCCCCGGGGGGATGACAACCCCTCTCAATTGTGTAATTACATTTTTTTGCGTGTAAAATGAGTGAGCTATCATGCAAATAAGAAGTTTTTTTTTTTAATCATGTGGTTTAATAAGCGCCATTTCCACCAGAATTAAAGTAATTCACATTCCATCTAGAATTCACTTCGTTATAGACATCTTGATGGATTCTAGCAGATTCACTACTTTAGTACAAACTATTTTCAGAAAACTCACGATTTTATAAAAACTTTTTTTTCCATTTTAATAATAAATAATAAATAATAATTAATAATTAATAGTGAATAATAAATAATGGATATTAATATGCATATGACTAAAATAAATAATATAAATATAAATATATGAATTAGTATTTCACCCGACATGCGCGAGTTGAACTCACATTCGCCAAATGAGCCGGTAAATGCACATTCACCGAAATATGCACATTTACCGTAACATATATATATATAACGATGTGAAAAAATGATTTTGGGAAATACGTTTCAGTAGTTATAAAATATTTAAATTTCCGAAAAAATTCAAATATGCATGTTTTTCAAATTTTCGTAATTTTATCTGAAATATCAAAAATTTTTAAAATTAAAAAAAAACTCAAATCGTTTTATTTCAAAAACTTAGAAATTTGCAAAAATACTCAAATTTTTTTAAAGAAAATTGAATTTTGCGAACAAATCTAAATTTTATTATTTATTTAAATTTCAATATTTTTGAAATTCAAAAATATTAAATTTACATGAAACTTTTACTAAACTTTTCATAACCTTTTTAATATTTTTAACTTTCCGTAGGGTAAGTTATAGTAGGTAATCGCAAAAAAATCGAAAATGAAAATTTTTATATATCTTTACGTTTCAGAGGTTTCTGAACATTTTGGCATACCTTAGAAAAAATGGATGTATGTGTGTGTGTGTGTGTGTGTGTGTGTGCGTGTGTGTATGTATGTGCGGATACAAATTTTCGTCGACGATTTCGGGAACACGGATCAACCGATTTGAATAATTCAAAAAACATTCGATTCGTATTGATAAGGAGACGTGCTGATTAGTTTTTGGCGAAGGCAGGCCTAGCCGTTCCGGAGATACGGGGCAAAAAGTGCCGAAAACGGTAACTCAGTTTTTAAGAGAACGGAGCGTCCGATTTTAATAATTCAAAAAACATTTTACTTGTATTGACAAGGTTAAGAATTGATCATATTTTTATAAAGGCAGGTCTAGCGGTTTCGGAGATCTAACGAAAAAAGTAGAAAAAAATGCCATTTGGCGGTCAAAAATGATCATTAGACATATGCACATCAAATTTTCAGATATTTTATAGAGATTTTAACAATAAGTATAAATTTTGTTTATTTTCCTATGGGTTCCGTATCAATGTTTACCCGTTAGACAGCGACGCCGCGCTTACGCGCTTTATATTTTGTCTCTATGCAGTTAAAGCAGCACGATTGCTTTGAAAAACAAGTTCAGATCTTCCAAAATATGTCAAAACTAGCTGTAAGTGGAATTCTGTCTTAAGGCAATTAGGGCATCGTGCCTTAAGGCAAATTGCTGAAACTTCCCGTACCAAAAATTATTATTTTTTTTAAAAACGATTAACATTTCTGAAAAAAATTTACTTCGAAAAAATAAGATTTTTGAGAAACTATAAATTGGACAAAAAATTACTTTTTTTTGAAAAAAAAATTTTTTTTTTAAATTTTTTAAAAAAAAAAAAATTTTTTTTAATTTTTTTGTTTTGAAAAAAAAATGTTTTCTTTATTTTGACATATTTGGAAGATCTGAACTTGTTTTTCAAAGCAATCGTGCTGCTTTAACTGCATAGAGACAAAATATTAGGCGCGTAAGCGCGGCGTCGCTGTCTAACGGGTAAACATTGATACGGAACCCATAGGAAAATAAACAAAATTTATACTTATTGTTAAAATCTCTATAAAATATCTGAAAATTTGATGTGCATATGTCTAATGATCATTTTTGACCGCCAAATGGCATTTTTTTCTACTTTTTTCGTTAGATCTCCGAAACCGCTAGACCTGCCTTTATAAAAATATGATCAATTCTTTACCTTGTCAATACAAGTAAAATGTTTTTAACTTCCCGTAGGGCAAGTTATAGTAATCGCAAAAAAATCGAAAATGAAAATTTTTATATATCTTTACGTTTCAGAGGTTTCTGAATATTTTGGCATACCTTAGAGAAAATGGATGTATGTGTGTGTGTGTGTGTGTGTGTGTGTGTGTGTGTGTGTGCGTGTGTGTATGTATGTGCGGATACAAATTTTCGTCGACGATTTCGGGAACACCGTTCAACCGATTTGAATAATTCAAAAAACATTCGATTCGTATTGATAAGGAGACGTGCTGATTAGTTTTTGGCGAAGTCAGGTCTAGCCGTTCCGAAGATACGGGGCAAAAAGTGCCGAAAACGGTAACTCAGTTTTTAAGAGAACGGAGCGTCCGATTTTAATAATTCAAAAAACATTTTACTTGTATTGATAAGGTAAAAAATCTATCAAATTTTCATAAAGGCAGGTCTAGCGGTTTCGGAGATCTAATAAAAAAAGTAAAAAAAAAATGCCATTTGGCGGTCAAAAATGATCATTAGACATATGCACATCAAATTATCAGATATTTTACAGAGATTTTAACAATAAGTATAATTTTGGTTTACATTCCTATGGGTTCCGTACCAATGTTTACGCGTTAGACGTCGACGCGGCGCTTACGCGGTTTGATATTTCATCTTTATGCAGTTAAAGCAGTACGATTGCTTTGAAAAAAAGTTTAGATCTTTCAAAATATGTCAAAATAAAGAAAACATTTTTTTCAAAAAAAAAAATTAAAAAAAAAAAAATAAAAAAAATTTTTTTTTCAAAAAAAGTAATTTTTTGTCTTATTGTTTGTCAAAAATCTTATTTTTTCGAAGTAATTTTTTTTCAAAAATGTTAATCGTTTTTAAAAAAATATTTTTTGGTACGGGAAGTTACAGCAATTTGCCTTAAGGCACGATGCCTTAATTGCCTTAAGACAGAATTCCACTTACAGCTAGTTTGAATTATTAAAATCGGACGCTCCGTTCTCTTAAAAACTGAGTTACCGTTTTCGGCACTTTTTGCCCCGTATCTCCGGAACGGCTAGACCTGCCTTCGCCAAAAACTAATCAGCACGTCTCCTTATCAATACGAATCGAATGTTTTTTGAATTATTCAAATCGGTTGATCCGTGTTCCCGAAATCGTCGACGAAAATTTGTATCCGCACATACATACACACACGCACACACACACACACACACACACACACACACACACACATACATCCATTTTTTCTAAGGTATGCCAAAATGTTCAGAAACCTCTGAAACGTAAAGATATATAAAAATTTTCATTTTCGATTTTTTTGCGATTACTATAACTTACCCTACGGGAAGTTAATAAAGAAAACATTTTTTTTTTAAAACAAAAAAATTAAAAAAAAATTTTTTTTTTAAAAAAATTTAAAAAAAATATTTTTTTTTCAAAAAAAAGGAATTTTTTGTCCAATTTATAGTTTCTCAAAAATCTTATTTTTTCGAAGTAAATTTTTTTCAAAAATGTTAATCGTTTTTAAAAAAAATAATAATTTTTGGTACGGGAAGTTTCAGCAATTTGCCTTAAGGCACGATGCCCTAATTGCCTTAAGACAGAATTCCACTTACAGCTAGTTATAACAATATTAATTATCCGATAAAGATACTTATTTTGAAGATCAATAATTGTTATGTCAACCTGCAGTATTATATTATCTTTTTATTATCATTACTACATTTAATTCGTAGAATTATGAGATTAAATCATCTTATCTTAATCGTATAGGATACATTGTATATTTGTATCTTCATCTTAATCGGATACGATACAAATATATTTATTGTTTACATGTCATACAATGCTCTGTTTGTACACTTATAAGCATTAGCGCATTTTAGGCATATAGAATATGAATTGTGAAAATTTGAAAATGCACAAAATTATTATTAATCATAAAATAAGTGAATATCTAGCGCAAAATTCTTGCTCACCTTACCAGAAAACTTGACAGAAATCTTGTATAAAGAAATACTAGCGTCGGGTGCACCGGGCATTATTTACTGAAAACCTTTATTTTTTGCAGCCAAGTTCTAAAGCTACGAAAAAACGAAAAAAGAGCATTATACCTCATTTCATCAGAAAAGTTGAGTAAAAATATTATCATAAGTGTTCAAAATGACGAAATAATCAACTATCAAATCTATTCGACTTTCAGAAAGTTTCAAAGTCGACGCAGAAACCAGAGACACCACCAAAAATATTAATCGAAAAAGGAGTGGAAAAAAATACAAAGAAAAAACTTTTTACCACAACAGGTAAGTTTTACTCTTTCCGTAATATATATATATATAGAAGGGCGTAACATCAATAAAAATATAAAGTAAAGAAATTTTACATCTTTATTTTTCCATACGTTTCGACGTAAAATTTTACGTCATCGTGAGTCGTTCTACAATTTTAAAAAAAAGTAACGTTAAAACTAAATATAAACAGCAATAATAAAAAAGAGAGAGATTTAACTAAAAAGACTAATTATATCTAAATCTTAAATTAAAAAATTGCATAAAACATTACTTACTTGAATTTCTTAGATTATCACTTACACATATTAACACCAACTTGTAAATAATTAATAATCGGAAACCAGCACTAAATGTCAGTAATTACTTTTTTATAAAGAATAAAAAATAATTAATAAATAAAATATTATCAGAAGCACCCGCTCATACGAGGCAATAGTGATTTGTGTAAAAATTCTAAAATGCAAAACAGAAATTTTTGGAAAACATGTGTTTGTAATAAACACAGTACAACACGCTATGCAAGTGTGTGGGTAGTGTTGAACATAGCGTGAAGCTAGGTATTCGATACAAATTGAGAAACATTATTCAGAATATATTGGTAATTTTCGCAGAGGAATCAGTTCGTTTATTAATACTAAGTTTGTCTAAAAAAATAAAAGTCGATTTCGCAAAGCGTCTTTGTGAGACTTTGGACTCATGATGAAGAACCTTTGCGCCATAAAAATTAACGTATGTTTATTTAGTTTTAAATGTTCTGTGATCATCGTTTGCCCTTGATTTTTGTTTTTTGAGTTATTATCGTGTTGTTTTAAACGTTTAATGAGTTTCTATACCGTTTTGCCAATGTAGGTGGAATCACAGCTATTGCAAGATATTTTATAAACTACATTGGATACTCGTTCCAAACTACTACGCGGATTCAAATTTGAGAAAAGGGAATTAAGCGTTAAATCGATGTTGCATACTAAACGAAGATTTGCGTTATGAAAAAGTTTTTTCACAAAGGATAAAGTTCCTTGATGTAAGGCAGGCAAATTGTACCCTCATTTCATAAAAAATTCATTTGAATTTGTAAATAAATTAAACGCCTTAGTCTTACGGCTTAGACCATTTCGGGAATTCGGTTCAACCGATTTCAATTATTCAAAAAACATTCGATTGGTGTTGATAAGGAGACGTGCTGATTAGTTTTTGGCTCAGGCAGGTATAGCCGTTTCGAAGATACGGGGCAAAAAGTGCCACAAACGGTAACTCCATTTGGCGGTCAAAAATAATCATTAGACATATGCACATTAAATTATCAGATATTTTATAGAGATTTTAACAATAAGTATAAATATTGTTTACATTCCTATGGATTCCGTACCAATGTTTATCAGTTAGACGGCGACGTGGCGCCTCGATATTTCGTCTATATGCAGTACGATTGCTTTGAAAAAAAGTTCAAAATTTCCAAAATATTTCAAAATAAAGAGAACATTTTTTTCAAAAAGTCTTTCTTTTTTTAAAAAAAGTAAGTTTTTGTCAAAAATTTATAGTTTCTCAAAAATCTAATTTTTTCAAAGTAAAATATTTTCAGATGTTAATCTTTTTAAAAAAAAAAATGGTACGGGAAGTTTCAGCAATTTGCTTTAAGGCACGATGTCATGCGCCCTACTAGTTTAAATTACGTTTAATTTTTGAAAAACAAAAAATATCTATCTCTTACAATGCTTGACACAGTACTAAACATATGAATTTATACAGAAATATTTGAAAGCATAGATTTCAGTATGCGATCGCGCACTCCTTTTGTTTACATTGTAATAATATCCATCTTGTCCTTCTGTCTTACAATTAGACACTTAAGATTTGTTTCAAATATTTCTGTATATATTCACATGTTTAGTACTGTGTCAAGCTTTGTAAGAGATAGATGTTTTTTGTTTTTCAAAAATTAAATGTAATTTAAATGAAATATTAAATAATGTGTTAGAATATAATTAACTGTTTCGAAATTACACTGAAGATGAGGCATACCATGGTTTCGACACGTCTGTATTTATTAAATAAAGCGTGTGTTAAAAATCTGAGTGTTGTATTGTTCATATTTAATATTTAACACGTTGCCGCAAATGACGGCTATAGCCGTCCGATCTTTAGCGATATGTAAGCAAATAACGGCCTAATAATTAATAATTAATAATTTAATAATAGTTAATAATTTTCACTTCCAAACATACAACTTACACTCGAATTTATCTGGCAATCATAAACAATGTGTGTTTCTAAGCACGATCGTCACTATATTCGTTCCACTAATATCACAAAATTCTATATTACACACACATATATATATATATATATATACATATATATATATATCTTGATAGTTTTTTCGACGTTGAAACATATTTCAAAGTAACTAGCAGCCCATTCGTCGAAATAAAAAAGGTATAAAGTGTAAATACTTTTATTTATACGTTTCGACACAAGATGCGTGTCATCATTCAGCAACACAGGACAAAAACACTCAACAAAAATTTATTTTAAAAAATTAAACTTAATAACATATTAGAGAAAAACATTTTTTTAGAAAAAATTATGAATAACTAAAAGATTTGAAACTAATTTGACTAAAAGTTATAAAATACATAATTATTATTATTATTATTATAATTATTATTATATTATTCATAATTTTTTCTAAAAAAATGTTTTTCTCTAATATGTTATTAAGTTTAATTTTTTAAAATAAATTTTTGTTGAGTGTTTTTGTCCTGTGTTGCTGAATGATGACACGTATCTTGTGTCGAAACGTATAAATAAAAGTATTTACACTTTATACCTTTTTTACTTCGACGAATGGGCTGCTAGTTACTTTGAAATATATATATATATATATATATATATATATATATACATATACGAGGTCTGTTCAAAAAGTACCCGGAATTTTCGTTTTTTCAAAAAAATATTTATTCGTCTACATTAATGTGGTCCCCTTCAAAGTAGTCCCCCCCAGATATAATACACTTATGCCAGCGTTTTTTCCAATTTTCGAAGCACCCTTGATATTCACTTTTTGATATGTCCTTGAGCACTCTCAGCGATTCGGCCTTTATTTCTTCAATCGAGGAAAACCGCCGTCCTTTCATGGGTCTCTTCAACTTTGGGAATAGGAAAAAGTCACACGGAGCCATATCTGGTGAATTTTTGCACTTTGCAACACTTTATTTCATTTTTTACGCAAAATTTAATACAAATTCTTTGACTTTTCAATTCTTCCATTGTAAAAATCGCCGAGCTCAGAAAAACACGTCGAACCTTAGCGACTACCACAGACAAAGTAAACAGTGAATATAGCTGAAAATTTCATCATACTTTAGGGGCATGTATACCAACACAATAAAAAAAAATTTTGACAATCAGACACTCCAGACCCGCGAAATTTAATTATTAGTAATTCCGGGTACTTTTTGAACAGACCTCGTATATATATATATATATATATATATATATATATATATATATATATATATATATAATAAAAATTTGTTTACGTATATTTGTGTGCCAGAAGTACCCTTCTGTTTAAAACAAACGATTTTTGTATACATTTTTACACTTCTTAATTATTTGGAAATTGATAGAATTTACTTTGAACCTTTGAAGTATTGAAGTTGAAAATGTTTGAAAATGAATAGTCAAAAAAAAAAAAAGTTTTTAGTGTGCGTAAAAACAATTTTTAGTTTTTCAATGTACACACAAATTTTATTGAAATTCAGCATTAAATTATTTAAAAATTACAAATTTAGTTTCTACGTTATAGTTGAAACTTGGCGCCCCGGTCCATCGCAAACAACGTGTCTCGCTTGTGGGAAGACAGCGACGCCTGTTGTACGAAAACAGAGATCCAGGGTAAGATTATTGTATTTTGATTTACTCGATTCTTTGCAGTTTTGCCATTCATTTAGTTTTTACTTCACGTAAAAGAAGTTATATTTATTGCAAAAAAAAAAACGAAAATGAAAATTTTCATATATCCTTGCGTTTCAAAGGTTTTAGAACATTTTGGCATACCTTAGAAAAAATTGTCAGTATATCGAACTCAATATCGCATGCGCATAATACCGACGAACTAAAATATCCGCTATTTTTTGCCTCTGAAAGCCGTTAGGCATTACTTCATAGGGGTATAATCTAGAATGCTATAATTCTTGCTTTGAAATTATTCTATTCTTATAATTTATTTATTTATTTATTTATTTATTTATTAATTTTACAAGCCGTCGGTATAATATTTAATATTATAATAAGGCTTAAGTCAATATTTTATAGGTTTAATATAATTTAATTAATTATTAGCTATTTAATTACTTAATTTATTTACTATAAACCTATTTATATTTACTTAATTATAATTTTTTTTTTTTTAATATAACTAGTTTGTTTGTTACAAGTGTTTTTTAAAAATTTAATAAGTAATTTTAATAAGCTTTACAATACATACTTTTACAATATTAACAAATTTTAGGTTATTTTATGATATTTTAACAAATTTGAGTATCTTATATTATTATAATTATTATTATTATTAATATTATCATTATCATTTTTATTATTATTGTTAAATAATTTTACAATTTTTTTTCTTTTACAAATTTTTAGGTATTTTGATAAAGGAAATATTTTGTTTCACAATTTTTAAGTGTTTTTAAATATAAGTTTTTGGTTAACTAATTATTAAGTATTTTAACAATAACAGTCGAAATAAAAAAATTAAAATTTTGTTTCACAATTTTAAAGTGTTTTGAATTATAAGTTTTTAGTTAACTAATTATTAAGTATTTTAAAAATAACAGTCTTATGAAAATAATAATTAGAAAAAAAAAAAAATGTTTCTCAAATTTTTTGTTTTTTAAATTGTAAGTGTTTAATTAACTAATTATTAAGTATTTTAACAATATAACAATAACAGTTATATAAAACAAATAAAAAGAAAAAATAAACAAAGAAAGAAATAATAATAATAATAGTAATTTAGAAGTATTTAGTTTAACGAACGAATTATATTGTCACGAGCATAGTAGACATAGACATGGCTGGTAGGTGACATCAGTTAGTTTGGGCCCGTAGATTCGTAGGGATTTTTGCCATCGTCGATCCATCGATCTTGCTGCTGCCTGTAATAGAGAAATTTCTTCGAGCGGGAAAAGTCGCGTTAATGATTAGTTGAGATTTTCGGGAAAGTAATTTGAAAAATCGAAATTTAAAAACTCCAGAGGGCTATAAAAAGTTAAATCCTTTAACGCATTACTTAGTACTTTATGAAATTTCTTGTTATCAAGGGTACGAACACGTAACGGCAGTTTATTCATAAATTGTATACCCATACCGCAGATAGTATTAAAGGAACTGTGTAGTTTATAAGTCTTACCTTTAATTATTTTATGTCTCGTATTGTGCTTGGTATTTGACATCGAAGACAAATTAAAAGAGTCTGGATTATTTTTATGAAATTAAGTGTGACTAGAACAAATATACTCGGTACTGTTAAAATTTTATGTTCATTGAAGATATTACGGCATGATGTCTTGGAGGATAGTGAAAAAATTATTCGAATTGCTCTCTTTTGAAGTTTAAAAACTTTAATTAGTTCATTAGAGAAACCCCAAAATTGGATACCGTAAGCAATGTGTGAATAAAAGTTTGCGTAATAAATAGAAAGTAAACTGGATATTCCAATTTTTGATTTAAGGGTTCGCAGGATAAAGCATGTACGCGTTAATTTGAAGCATAAATGGTTGGAAACGTGTTCAGACCAGTTAAGATTCTTATTGATATAAACTCCAAGAAATTTAGATACTGAAGAGGAGTCAAATGAATAGTTATTAATTGTAAATGAGGAAATATCATTCGCTACGCGCGTTGCTGTACAGAAAGAAATAATTTGGGTTTTGTCGTTGTTTAAAAGAAGATTATTTATATTGAACCATTTCGAAACGGAATCCATGACACTGTTCAATTTCGTTACGAGGTCATCGTATGTTCTAGCTTTGATGGTTAGACAAGTGTCATCAGCGAACAAAATAAAGTCACAAAGATTTGAGCAATTAGGTAGGTCGTTAATGTAAAGAAGAAATAGGAGCGGTCCAAGAATTGATCCTTGTGGGACACCCATTTTCACGTTTAATTTCCTGGATATAACTTTACCACCGGTGCTATTGTCCAAATATACGCTTTGAGTTCTGTTTGTTAAATAAGATTTTAGTAATTTAAGCGAGCTAGAACGAAAACCATACATTTCTAATTTATCAATGAGAATATTGTGAGATATACTGTCGAACGCTTTGGAGAGATCGCAAAAGACGGCTACACAATAACTTCCATCTTCAAATGAGTTAATAACATTTTGGATGAGGCTAAAAACCGAGTGCGATGTAGAGTGTTTTTTCCGAAAACCATGTTGGTTGTGAAACAAAATATTGTATTTATTTAAGAACCCAGAGATTCTGACGTGCAAAATTTTTTCAAACACCTTATCAAAAGAATTAAGAAGAGAAATAGGTCTATAATTGCTCACAATATTTTTGTCGCCTTTTTTATGAAGAGGGCGGATTTTGGAGTGCTTAAGGTGGTTTGGATAAACTCCCAGCTCAAAGCATTTATTAATACATATTAATAGGTTATCAATAAAAAGAGGATAGAATTCTTTAATGATGCATGTAGGAATTTCATCCGGTCCCGCGGAATAGGAAGATTTAATAGCTTTAAAAGTACTTGCAAGTTCCTCAATTGTGACAGGAAATAAAACAAAGCTATGAATATTTCTAACAATATACGAAACAGGGGAGCAGCAAGTGATGTTCGAGATGATGGAGGAAGTCAAATTTGAAGCCTCATTAACAAAGAAGTTATTCATTTCGTTGGAAATATCATTAATGTCATTAATTATTACATCATTAATTGTCAAAGATTTAATTTCTACCGCAGATTTACGTTCTAGATTCATTTCAGAATTAATGAGAGACCACATAGTTTTTTGCTTGCAAGACGAGTGCCGTATTAAATCTTCGTTGAATTTAATTTTTGTTAGATCAATTAAATCATTAAACGTTTGCCTATATTTCAAAAAGTAAATTTGGAACGATAAAGTACCATTCCGTTTGGATAGACGCTCTAGAAATTTTAATCTATTGAATGATATACATAAGCCCTTAGTGAACCAGGGCAAATTCCGTTTAGGGGCCTGGATTTTTTTTGAAGAAGGGAAAGCTAAATTAAAATTGTATAGAAAGAATGACATGAAGTTATTAAATAAAGCATTAGCGTCATTATTATCTTGAAATACGAGGCTATCTTTTTCCAGTAAGGCTTTGAAACATAGCTTATTGGCTGAGTCGAAAATTCTCGAATAACTTATTTTATTGTTGAATGGTTTCGCCTTAGATGCAATCGCAAGGGATATACCGTAATGATCAGATAGAGTGGTGTTTGTAACAGAGGATTCAATGAATTGTACATTAGTAAAAAAATTATCGATACACGAGGCCGACTGTGGAGTTACACGAGTTGGAGTATGAATGGTCTGGCTCAGATTAAATGATTGAATTAAGATCTTAAAATCATCTAACAATTTGTATGTTTTATTAAAATGGATATTAAAATCGCCGCATAAAATTATTTTATCGTATTTATTAGACAGCTCATTTAGAAGATCGTAAAGGAGAGTATTAAATGTGGAACCATTTTGGTCTGGGGATCGGTAAACACAAATTAAACAAATATGACCATACTCAAGAGATATTTGGATAGCACAGTACTCAAATATTTTTTCAACACAACTAGTCGTTGCCCAGATTGGTTTACAGGCATATCGATCTGAGGTGAAAATACAAACACCGCCATGAGCAAAATTTTGTCGACAGAAGTAGGACTGCAAACGAAAACCTTTTAGTTTGACCAACTGAAGTTCAAATTCTTTGAGCCAATGTTCAGCAAAACACAAGACATCAAAATTTTTGTTTTTGGTGATTATTTCAATTTTATTTAATTTAGGTGATAATTTCTGTATATTTTGAAAAAAAATGTTTATATTAGAAATGCTATTCGTGGGAAGAAATTGATATGAGGTATTGTTAATTCCGAAAGGAATTGTTTTGCTCTGAGGAATTGCTTGGCTCTGAAGGTAGCAAGCCACAACATGACCGATTAGGGCCCCTAAGCATTATTGCTTTGGCTAACAACCTTGATAGCTTCACTTTGCTTCTAAGAAGCAAGTGCAAGCCATGACTGGTGTAATCCCTCACTCCAATGCGGCGATTGACATCAAACACCCGTACATTATCAAACTTGCCATAATCTAAATTACGACAAATCAGACGATTAGCATCAAAGATTGCAGCATTAAGACCCGGATCATCATATCGGTAGGAAATTGTCACAACACACAGGTTTGTATTCCGACAAGAATGACGGATTGATTCCAAAGCACCTTGAATAGCATAAGAGGAATCGGAGTCATTCGTCCCAGCCCAATGTTAATGCAACGTGCCCAATCGAAAATATTGAGGCAGATTACTGATGCTCCGTGGTTTGTTAGCAACAAAACTTTACACGACGATCTTCATATTGATTTTATAAACAAAATAATACAAATCAACAGTATAAAACACTTTCAAAAACTACAACATCATTCAAACAATATAGTCACTCAGCTTCTTGAGACATCAACTTCAAGAAGACTGAAGAAGAAGCTGCCCGAAGATAATATGGAGGAACCATAGAACTACCACAACCTTATATAAACAGAATAATTGAATCATTTATTGAAGTGATTCTCTGAATATGATTGTAATATTGATCCGATAAATTTATATGTGTGTTTGCAAGTGTGTGTGTATGTGTGTGAGTGAATGACATAAGCCAAATAGCTCATAGAATAGTTATGTATTCTGATTGCTATTGAAAATAAAAATTAAAAAAAAAAAAAAAAAAAAAAAATTCGTCCCAGCCAATATAACAACATAGTCGTTCACGCCATAATCTGACACAAGATGTCTAATGTCGCACGCCACACCCCAGAGATTGGGGCACCAGGCTTGACTATGCTGAAAATACTAAACTGAGGTCCAAGAAAAGTTCTCAAGTGTTCAGCCCACCCTCTTCCGTGGCTATCGGATAAAAAGAGTACTTTACTTTTTTGACAATCATTGCTAAATGAACTACTAACGCGATGCTTGAGGAGCTTCAACCTGGACATGAGCTTAGCAAATTCATCCCTAATTACCTGTATATCCAAATTCCGCCTTTGTAGGAGGATTGAGATCTCACTACACGTGGTAGCAAAATCGTGAGAAAATCGAGCAGGGATTTCGTCAGAGCTCATCATGTCGAGCACACCACTGGCTTTGTTTATTCTGAGCTCAAGACTATCTACACTGGCCTTGGAAGATGACAGTTGCTCTCTCAGATCGTTAATCAACGAGTCCTTCAACCTGCAGCCAGGGCACCCGACTACTGATTCATCCAATTGGATGGTACTAGAATTGAAAACTTGGCTTCTAGTAAAAACCATTGTACAAACCACTATCTAAAAAAAATGAGAAAAAAGTAAATAAATCAAATAGACAAAATATAAATAACAATTCACTCAATTGAACACAAATAGCAAACACAAATTCAACACAAAACTCGGTGAGGTTATATATCCGTCAGTGCAGGGGCCTACAATAGGGCTTGGAAAAAACTTTCACTTTTTGCACAGATGGAAAATGAAAATATTTGTAATACAATAAATAGAAAATAAGTAGACAACAATATACACAAATCAAAAAAGGAACGACAAACAAAATCAGCACAAAACGCGGTAAGGTTATGTATCTGTCAGTCTAAAGGTCACAACAGTGAACAACGCTAGCGCTAGGCACGTCCGTACGCTTCGAGTGTCAAATGACGAAAATTATATGTAATATATTTGCTATTGGCTTTTTTTCTTTCCGAAGATTGCAAGTCTATTTAACACTTTGGTAGCAATTGTGTCTATGGCATTAAGTAGAATCACTTCTGCAACAGTATCTTTTAGAGTGATTCTTTGGCCTAATGTCTTTCCTACTCCGGCCCGTTGTGCACTATATTCCGGGCACACGAAGAACACATGCATCTTCGATTTTGCTCAAACAATATGGGCAATCCGGCGAGCTATCGTGCTTGAAGCGGTTTAGGTAGGCTCGAGAACAGCCGTGTCTAGACAGCATTTGTATAATTTAAAAGTTAAATTTTTCATGCTTGCTATTTAGCCAGACTATGATATTTGGATTGAGACGACTATTGCCCTTCACTGCGGCATCCCACTGTTGCTGCCATAGGTCAATGCTGTTCTGCCGTTCTTCTGTTCTCAATTTTTAGGACCCTCAAAAGTTTGGTTGTTGGTTTTTTATTGGTAAATTGTCCGTGTTTTTTCTGCTAAGACTATGAGAGACGGAGTTTTTGAAATGTCGCACACTGCTTTCTCTGATGTTGTGCGAAATGCGCAAGCAACTCTAAAGGCACTCAGACAATATATGGGTCCTGCCATTCTCCGTGATTTTTGAGTCTTGATAGCATCAGGACATGTGTATATGGGTGTGGTTAAAAATTTTTGTCGATGGTTTTAGGAATACAGATCAACCGATTTGAATAATTAAAAATACATTCAATACTCTTATTTATGGGGAGACATGCTCTTTAGTTTTTGGCAAAGGCAGATGCAGCCGTTTTGAAGATGGGGGAAAATAGGTCCAAAAATTGGAATTCAGTTTTTGAGAGAACGCAGCGTCCGATCTGAATGATTCAAAAATATTTTATTTGTACTGAAGAAAGAGGATCTGATTAAATTTTTGGGTTCAGCGGTTTTGAAGATCAACCAATAATAAAAAGTAAAAAAAAAATTTGGCGGTCAAAAATGGTTATTAAGACATGTGCACATCCAATTATTAGATATTCAAAAAATAAGTAAAAAAATCTATTGGTTCCGTATTGATGTTTATCCGTTAGACTGCGAGGCGGCGCTTACGCGTTTCGATGTTTTGTCTCTAGAACAGCTACGCTATTCTATTGGTTTAAAAAATGTTTAAAATATTCAAAAAAATTAAAGATATAAAAAATTCTAATTTTATTAAAAACTTTAAAATTAAAAAAAAACTGTAAAACAAACACTTTTTTTTTAAACAGTCGCCAATTTGTAAAAAAATTTTTTTTTACTCATCGCGAGTTCGGGCGATTGCGACATCATTATAGATTACTAATCATTTTATTTCTTGCATTTCCGATGGCTAGGAGGGCTAAAATCATGTCAAGACTGAGGTGCCAATTTTTTGAGACCACCCACTTTATCAGCTGCGAACTTTTACAATTTTCAACTTTTTAATTTTTTAATTCTTATTTCGTATTTCGTATTTCAATAACATTAGTAAACAAGTGGTAAAAAATGGATAGTAAAAACATTCATTGCTTTTTTTTACGACTCTATGACCTAAAATTCATCGCTCTACACTAGAATACCCCCTTAATAAAATATGTTGTGCAGCAAATACTGGGTGGCTTGCTGACACGTACAACAGTGTCACTTCTGCGGAAAACACTGCCGTAGCGAAAGGGTTACAGTTTAACGACATTACACATTTGACTAATTGTTTTTCAATTTAAAGAATGGCTTACGTATTACAGTAATGATTACTTCGGTGTCAAGGCTAAGATTGAATTACATAGAATTGTTGGTGCGTCAAAACGATCAGAAGTCTCGAATCGTGATGATTTAGATAAAAATGATTCTTCTTTGTATTATTATTAACTTCCCGTAGGGCAAGTTATAGTAATCGCAAAAAAATCGAAAATGAAGATTTTTATATATCTTTTACAAGAGAACAGAGCGTCCGATTTGAATAATCACTGACCAAATTTTCATGAAGGCAGGTCTAGCGGGTTTGGAGATCTAGCAAAAAAAAAGTAAAAAAAAAAATGCCATCTGGCGGTCAAAAATGATCACTAGACATATGCACATCAAATTATCAGATGTTTTATAGAGATCTTAACAATAAGTATACATTTTGTTTACATTCCTATGGGATCCGTACCAATGTTTATCCGTTAGACGGCGGCGCGGCGCTTACTCGCTTTGATATTTCGTCTCTATGCAGTTAAGGCAGTACGATTGCTTTGAAAAAAAGTTCAGAATTTCCAAAATATTTCAAAATAAATTTTTCTTCAAAAAGTTTTTTCTTTTTTCAAAAAAAAGTAAATTTTTGTCAAAAATGTATAGTTTCTCAAAAATCTAATTTTTTCAGAGTAAATTTTTTTCAAAAATGTTAATCTTTTTGAAAAAATTTTTTTTTGGTACGGGAAGTTCTAGCATTTTGCCTTAAGCCACAATGCCATTCCCCCTTATTAGTTATCACATTTATTTCAGCCTAACGGCCTAGAAATACAAATACTCACATGTCTATTTTCACTTGTACCTATTTTCTCGTTACCTACTAACTTTCCTCTTTGTATTTTTCGGATTTCAATTTGATTTGATTCTTCATTTACAGTTTGTTACTTTCTTGATTAAATAAACCTATAGGGGCATACCTAAGTGCGTTTAGTGTTTAGCATGTATATTATTATGGTTGTCAAATATCTCCCTTCCGCTTTTTTGCTCTTTATTCAATGCTTTATAAAAAGTGTTACAGTGATCGGATTTAGTTCAAATATGCGCCGTTTTGTTCGATAATCTGTTTCCATCTAGACGGCAACTTCATAATACCTCTCTCGTAGAAGCCCCCCTCCTTATTTGCGAAGAACTCGGACAGCCACTTTTCACAAGCCTCTTTTGAGTTCAACTTTACACCACCAAGGGCATTCGCCATGGACAGGAACAGGTGGTAATCACTTGGCGCTATGTCCGGGCTATATGGTGGATGCGATAAAACCTCCCATCCGAGCTCCCGTAGCTTCTGACGAGTCATCAACGAAGTGTGTGGTCTGGCGTTGTCCTGGTGGAACACTACACCCTTCCTGTTGGCCAATTCTGGACGCTTCTGGTCGATCGCCTGTTTTAAGCGGTCCAGTTGTTCGCAGTAGATGGTAGAATTAGGCGTCTGGCCATATGGGAGCAGCTCATAGTGGATGATTCCCTTCCAATCCCACCAAACACACAGCAAAACCTTCCTGGCCGTCAATCCCGTCTTGGCCACTGTTTGGGACGATTCACCGGCCTTCGCTTGATATTGTCGTATGTGATCCATTTTTCGTCGCCAGTCACCATCCGCTTCAAGAATGGGTCGAGTTCGTTCCGTTTCAGCAGCATATCGCAGGCGTTGATTCGGTCCAGAAGGTTTTTTTGCGCCAAATCATGCGGCACCCAAACATCAAGCTTTTTTTGTATTCAGCCCTCTGCAGATGGTTTCAAATGGTTTGGTGACTAACTCCCATCTCCTGGGCGATGTCACGAGATGCCACATGCCGGTCTAACTCGATGTATTCCATGATTTGATCGGTATTTGTCGTCACAGGTCTTCCGCCGGCTGGCTTATCCATGGTGTCGTTTTCACCGGCTCTGAATCGTCGAAACCATTCCTCCGCGGTTCCAAGTGATAGAGTACCATCCCCCAAAACACCATTAATCTCACGGAACGTTTCTCTAGCGGATTTGCCTTTAACGAAAGAAAATTTTAAATTAGCGCGAATTTCGGCGTTAGTGAACTCCATGTTTACACGTCTATAACTGTTGAACGCAATATTCAAACTAATCATGCATAGCGTCGTTTTGTAGGTTATGTCAAGACCTTTCAAATTATGTATAGTATTGCCAGATACGAGCTCTGTAGCGCTTTGTACATAGCCGCGAAATTCAAAAGACAAAATGGCGGGCTGTAAATTATTATTTATCGAAAGTTTAGACCGGCTACTCAGTAACTAATAATATATTGATAATAGTTTATTAATTAGTTGTTTTTTTTATTGATATGAACTCTTGCAATAGCCAATAAACGAGTTCGAACCGCACAGTGCGCATAGGTTATTGATAACTTTTTGTAACAGGTGAGTCGATCGCAGCTAGCGGCATTGTGCTTAGTCGGCTGCTGGCCCATATGCTTCCTGCCGTGCATACTCGCGAAAAATCCAACAATGGTACTACGCTGTAGTCACTGCGGCTACTACTTGGGGGCGTACAACGCGAATCAGATGAGAGCTTTTCCGAATCCGATACCGCCGCTGGACAAGTTACAATCCAAATGCGGCAAAGAGTTTTGTCCACTGATTAAGAACGATCTCCTATCGTCTTAACCGCTCAATATTCAGTGTCATCATTTACGGCATAAATATCGTACATTAGCTTATTAACATCTAAGCAATCGTATGTGGTTGATGAAATCATTCATATTATTATAAACGAAAATGAAGCAATTCAGACACCGTTAAAGTTTGTTACACACTAAATAAAACACGTTCATAAAAGATTGAAAATGACCCATTAATAAAGGTGAGATACAAAATCTGACTTTCAATTCATAATTGTTTCTTTACATTGTATGAAATGATTGATAATGCGATTTATGATTTTGCAACTGCACTTGTTTTTAAGGCTATTATCGTTTATACTTAATATAAAGATTGGATTTGTCTGGCTTAAGAAACATATATCTTAAAAAAGATTTGATTAACAATCGAACTTGTTATTATAATAATTTTCGATGTAAATAGATCACTAATGCATTTTGTTAAATAACTAAAAAATAAATAATTTGCACACACGGACATACTTAAAAATAGTAAATAGAAGATTTAGTAATATTTATTTATTTGTACGAAAACGCTCAAATATTGTAATTAGTTCAAAAAATAATTGCTACCTACTTTGGCTATAATCTAATATATATAAAAATAGAGCTCTCTTTCAAATGTCCGAATAAAACTCGAAAACGGCTGAATCGATTTGGCCAGTCTTAGTCTTGAAAAATTTGTGCTAATCCAGAGAAAGTCCAAAAGGTGAGAAATTATTTCAAATCCGCGTAGAAACTTTACATTTATAATTTGAAAATTTTTGTAAAAGCGTAATTTAAATAAAACAATGGACGGTGGCAATTTCGTGAAATGTCAAACGCTTTTGACAGATGGTGTTCAATTACGTTTAATAGGATGTTTTACGCGAATATTATTTATTTATGATAAATTTGTAGTAAGTAGTTTTGTTTGTAGTTTTATTTATATACAAAAACGTTAGTGAACGGGCCGCAAGTGTTACTAGAGACTCAAAATATAAACTTTTTTGATATGTTAATATGAAAATGCACTTTTTGGCATATTTTTCTCAAACACGGTGCTCTGAAAGATCTCATTTGTATAATTATATACTCATTGGTATTTATAAAACATTTTCTAGGTTATATTATTTTTTATTTATCTTATTTAAATTCAGAACCTAAATTTGGTATTGATCAAATGGACATTTTGTCGAATAACATTTTTCCGGTTATAATTTCCCAGAATTTATCGCAGAATAGATAGTAATATATGAAGGTCCGGGATTAAAAAGGTCCACCACCGATGTGCCAAAAATCAGTAAAGTTAAGCATTGTTTAACAACAATATTTGAAAGTAAAGGAAAAAAGATGTATAGCCAGCTATAAACTTGATTTGAAAACGATAATCTTTGAAATGGGGGAGATAAACGGTAATCTTTGAAAATCCATAATAAACGTATTTTCTTCCGTTGGTAGTTTTATCATTAGTTAAAAATGTAATTATTTTGTAAAATACCTTTAAAATTATAATAAGGCTTTAAACCTTTTGCCACCTGCCCGTTACAAGTTACCCCGCATATAGGATAAAAAAGTCTAGATAACAAATTTTTGGAAGACATCAAAAAAGCACATTTCTACAATGATGAAGTAGAAGTCAGTTTACTGAACGTAGTCAGATAATTGTTCGTTTGATATGTCTTATTTGTTGTGATTTAATTGTTATGGTTTTCACAATATAGTTTATAATTGCTCAAAGTCAAATTGGACCTTTGTGTCTCGCCTTGCTCTACATATATACTTTTTATTAAATTTACTTTAATTCATCGAATGTAACTTGAATCTTTTCAAAAAGCAGATCAAAGAAGAAATACTTAATTCATTTTTTATCTTTCCTCGCAAAAATTTGAAAATTTTGTATAAGCTCAGTAGTATTATTTACAATTATACACAAAATTCAGAATCCAAAAAGAATCTGAAAAACTTGAAACGTAATTAATAAGCCGAAAGACCAAAAAAGACTCGGATTGGATTATAGGATGTTTTCTATAGAAAGTGTATAAAACTTGCAGTTTGATTGTATTGACAAAATATAGACAAACTATTTGGTTTATTGTTTTTATAATACCTAACTGTGTTCAAAAAGTACCCGGAATTACTAATAATTAAATTTCGCGGGTCTGGAGTGTCTGATTGTCAAAATTTTTTTTTTATTGTGTTGGTATACATGCCCCTAAAGTATGATGAAATTTTCAGCTATATTCACTGTTTACTTTGTCTGTGGTAGTCGCTAAGGTTCGACGTGTTTTTCTGAGCTCGGCGATTTTTACAATGGAAGAATTGAAAAGTCAAAGAATTTGTATTAAATTTTGCGTAAAAAATGAAATAAAGTGTTGCAAAGTGCAAAAATTCACCAGGACGGCGGTTTTCCTCGATTGAAGAAAATCGCTGAGAGTGCTCAAGGACATATCAAAAAGTGAATATCAAGGGTGCTTCGAAAATTGGAAAAAACGCTGGCATAAGTGTATTATATCTGGGGGGGACTACTTTGAGGGGACCACATTAATGTAGACGAATAAATAAATATTTTTTTGAAAAAACGAAAATTCCGGGTACTTTTTGAACAGACCTCGTACAGCATTCAAACAACGCATCCTTATACACTAAAAGTATTAATATTTTTGATTCTCTAGAAATGGTTTAGAATATACCTTATTTAGCAAAACAACGTTTGCCGGGTCAGCTAGTATATAATAAATCAATAATAGTCCGTGCAAACTGATGTATTTATTAGCAGGTTGTATACGTTACTTTATTTTTAGACAAACATATAAAACAGCAAAACTACTGTGAACAGTAAATAAAAAACATAATATGCAATTTTGCTTCAACCTAAAACTTGATCCTTGTTTACACTTTCTTTTTTTAACTGAGTCATTTGCATTTTAAAGTTGCACCCGGGCAACTGAGCTGGTACAATAATTGGATAATCGTTCTCGTAGGACGCCCGGTCATTTTTCCGTATCTGAAAATACAAATTAATGCAAGTATATATTGAAATATTGACTGATATAGAAACTAACAATAATAATTAGCAATATTTCAACATTTACCACGAGTAAAAAGACTATTTAATTGTAAGATAGAAGTAGCATGTAAACTAGAATATTATTAACATATAGTGGAAATACGGATAAAATTTTATGCTGTTTTGTTTTTTAATGATATTTATTTATTTAATGGTATCATAACCAGTCTCTTCTGTTTATACTTATATTATGTTCATTGAGTAACAGTAACATTGTCTTTTAATTAAGAAAAAATGCAAACAATTACAAAAACTAGTTTGTTTATATAATAGGACAAAATGACATATATGGCAAGGACATACTGATATGCTAGTTTTTAAGAAGGCTACACATGACATATGAGCCCAAAAGAAACTAATCATACATCGTAACCAACCTTCGCCGGGCTCAGAACAAGAAAGTATGAAATGCAAGTCGACTCTATTTCAGTGAGTTCTCTGGTTTGTTTTTACGAGTAGTTAGAGTAGAAGTTAAAACTTAATCACCGTTAATAGGTTCAATGTTGGTATGTCATTTTGTACATTGTATAATTATATCATTTTGTACGAAAGTGATAAAAAAAATTAATAAAAAATAAATTTACTTTAACTTTTAATTGTTTATGATTGATAGATGAAATCGAGTGTAAGTTGTAAGTTTGGAAGTGAAAATTATTAACTATTATTAAATTATTAATTATTAATTATTGGGCCGTTGTTTGCTTACATATCGCTAAAGATCGGACGGTTATATCTGTCATTTGCGGCAATGTGTTAAGTATAAACGGGTGCAGTAGTAGCACATACAAATTAAATTTACCTGTAATACGGAAATGCGATATCATGGGCTAACATCCCAACTCCGGTGATGTCAAAATGCAACCAATCAGCACATGGTATAAATTCATGTAGAAATGACGCTTGATAACATGGGTCACCATTCTCCTCAACTTCATTAACGCAATCGACCGACTCGCATCCGACGACTTTATCTTTGAAAGTCTACATAAATGAGAAAATCATAAAATATTTATTAATAAATGTAATATTTCATTGTTATGATCAAGTCTGTTTGCACTTGCGGATCTTTAGATTTTTTATCATTGCAATAAAATTGAATTTTGATTTTTGGATTTATCTCGCCTATCAAGTCTTTTACTCAGTTTGCCATACCCAAGTAAAAATCAATGCGTGTATGTTACATACATGTAACTTGTACATGTATGTAATGATATATTATGTTTAAGTTTATGTTTAATCAAGTAATGATATATCATTTTTAAGGAGAATACTAGAACCGGTTCAGAAGGTTCAATTGGTATTGAGAGTAGGATGAGCGTTCGATCTTTTGTGGAGATGAGCTAGGGCGGAATAAAAAAGCTTAAAATGGCTATTTGGAACCAAGATCAAGAATTTGAGAAATGTATTTCAATTATTATTAGATTCGTATAGAGATTTTAATAAAATGCCTTAAGTTTTATTTCTAAATTTTGCATTTCATATCAATACATGATATATTCAATATTTTGTAAACTCAAAGTATTTCAAAATATTTGAAAATGTAGGTTGCTTTTTTATAAATACTTTAACTTTGTGTTTTGTTTAATATCTGTACGATTTTCAGATAAATTAGAAAATTGAAGTAATTTTATTCATTAACATCCCAAAAATGAATTTATGTTTTCCCCAGCAAATCCGATTTACTAATTTTACATTTCGAATCATTTGATACCAAATTTGAAACGTGTGCAAAGATTTCACAAAGTTAAAATCCTTTCGATGAAACGTTGATTAGTTTTGCGAAACGTTTCTTTAGAGTTAGCTGATAACTGTAATTGTTTTTTTTATTAAAGTGCTGAGTCGATATTGGAAATTCAGAGATATTGAACTGTTTAAGAGATTGCGATTAGTTGGGAATGATATTAATTAGTTACTAATGAAGATCGGCCGTTTCTTCGTAATTGTTTATTGATTTTTTTACGATTTCGATGATATAGTGATTATGTAATGATAAAGTTCACGGTGTTAACGAACATCGTAAAATATTATGAACCTGCGAAAAGTTGTTCAATAAAAGTTTACCATAAGTTTAAATAAAAATTCGTCACAGTTTGGAATAATGGGATATGTCAAAATTTTGAAACTTTATCGTCACAATTTTAATAGTTTATTTATACATATTAGGAACTTACACCTTGTTTATTTTTTTATAAATCGAAAAGTTTTGGAAAATTGTCTTAAGGTACAATGTAATACATTACTAATTTTTCAAAAACTGTCGCAAGCTATTTCTATTAGTACTTTATTGTTTTTGTTATTGCTGGGCCAATCGAAGCAAAATTAATACGCCATATCATTTCAATGATAAAAGATCAGCAAATGAACTGACCTTCCATAGAGGCATTCTCCAGCATCGGTCCCCCGTAATTGCCCCAGCTCTGTGGACCTGCTTCCACAGTTGGCGCGAGTTTGACCAAACAGCAGCGGCGCCGTCTCCAAGAAGGGACGGAATTCCTCTATGCGCAGTAGCGATGTCGATCACAATGCGAGGCTTGAACAATTTCTGACCATATTCCATGGCTTCGGCCATGCAAACTCTACCTTCCGCATCTGGATTTCGAATAGCAACGGCAATACCGTTTCTTGAAAATATAATATCACCTATAACGAATTTAATAAATTAAGAGAATTCATAATAAATCATAAAATCCATTTTGTATTAAAAAATACTGGATGATAGTACTTAACATTTACGTTTGCATTTAGTTCATTTTATATTTCGGGCAGCCATACTGGCTATCTATATTTTTAATCCATTATTTTTATTAAAACCAGACTTTAATTATCTGACTTTAATCATCTGTATTTCGCGTTGTAAGTCCGATCGGAGTGCACGTCAAAAATGGTCACTAGCAAAGAGAAAATACGCTATGTTTTACACTTTTTGTTCGATAAAGGTAAAAACGCAAATCAGGCGGCCGAAAATATGAATAGTGCTTTGGTCCTGATACTGTAACTCATGAAAAGTCGATAATTTACTATAACGTAAAGCGAAGTCACGGTCGAATCGCATTGGGTCGGCGTAAACGGTGCCAAGCTTTTGCTGTGTGTTTGGTAGAATGGAATGACAGGGATCTATAATAAGCTGTCCCCTATGACAAAAATTTCAATTTGTAACTGTACAACAATTATACCATCAGAAGCCCAGAAGCGGCCAGCTTTGACCAATAGGAGAGGAATTGTGTGTCATCAGAGCAACTCCAAAGAGTGACTCGCAAGAAGCTTTTGGAGCTTAGCACCAAATGATTATCATCTATTTCTGTCCATGGCGATCAGTTTTGATAAACGGTTGACATAATACGAAGATCGTAAAATTAAAAGATGAAAAAAAGATGAAGCACGATGGTTGCATGAATAACAGTAATGATATGAGAGAAGGATTGAGATTTCAGAATGAAAATACCGATTTAATTCGGGCAATAGTTTTATGGATTCTGCAATATATTACCTGGTTTACACGCCATTCCACTGGGCATATTCTCGCAGAGGCAAAGCACGGAGCATAGATTAATCGGCAGGGAAAGAAGCGAGGCAGCACGTATGATGGCAATTACCATAGCAGCTCCGGCCATATCTGCTCTATGTTCATCTAATGCTGGATCATCACGTTTTAAGTACAGACCACCTGCATCAAAAGTAGTTCCCTTTCCCACTAGCAGAATCGGCTTATCTTCTGAATCACCGCCGCAGTAGTTTATCTCAAGCAGTACAGGCGACTCGCACGAGCCTTTTTAATACGTATTTTTATAATATATATTTGAAAATATTCTCACGCTTGCTGTGTTTATATATTGTTTAGTTATAAAATACTAACAGTGAGTGCTACCTATATTATTTTAATCATTTATTATGATGGATGAAGATTTTGGAAGTTAGAATGAAGAATCGATTTATTAAATTATAATATACCTCTGGCAATATGCAGGAAAAGATCCATGTGATTTTTTTCGAGCCAACATCGATCGCGCACATCGACATTAATTCCGCATGGACAGAGCACATCAGCCGCAGCTTGAGCAAACGAGGTTGGCGTCATGGCGTTTGAAGGGGCTTCAGATAAACGGCGAGCAAGATTCTGTGCATCTGCTAGATATAGTCCACGTGTCCAGCCGTCTGTATCGCAGGATTCGAATAGTTCTAATGTTGGAACTATTTTACGGTAACACTTATTCTTGTACTCTTGATATTGCCAAGCCGCCAAAGAAGCGCCTTCTGCTGCTTCTTGAGCATATCCCATGTCTTCTACGGCAATATGGCCCAAATCTTCCTTGCGTAGACGAGTCACACCAGTAGCAGCAGCCACGCGTACATTTTCGCGGCCTAATAATTTCGCCTTTAATTAATATTATGACACGGGAAACATTTCAGACGTTGATATAATACTATACTGAAACTGAATTATAAAGTAAAATTTTTACGTGACTGTGTGTATATCTTTCTTATATATAAAAATGGAGCTCTCTTTCAAATGTCCGAATAAAACTCGAAAACGACTGAATCGATTTGGCCAGTCTTAGTCTTGAAAAATTCGTGCCAATCCAAAGATGGTCGGAAAGGTGAGATAATATTTCAAAATCGCGTAGAAACTTTACATTTTTAATTTGAAATTTTTTATAGAAGCGTAATGTAAATAAAACAATGGACGGTGGCTAATACTTGAATGTCAAACGTTTTTGACAGATGATGTTCGATTATGTTTAATAGGATGTTTTACGTGAATATTATTTAATTATGATTAAATTGTAACAAGTAGTTTTGTTTGTAGTTTTATTTACATACAAAAACGTTAGTAAAAGGGCCGTAATTGTTACTAGAAATACTCAAAATATCAACTTTTTTGAAATATTAATACGAAAATGCACTTTTTGGCATATTTTTCTCAAACACGGTGCTCGGAATGATCTCATTTGTATAATCATATACTCATTGGTATTTATAAAACATTTTCTAGGTTATATTATTTTTTATTTATGTTTTTAAATTCAGAACCTAAATTTGGTATCGATCAAATGGACATTTTCCTAGTTATAATTTCCCAGAATTTATCGAAGAATAGATAGTAATATATGAAGGTCCGGGGTTAAAAAGGTTCACCACCGATGTGTCAAAAATCAGTAAAGTTAAGCATTGTTTAACAACAATATTTGAAAGTAGAGGAAAAAGAGCTAAAACCTTGATTTGAAAACGATAATCTTTGAAATGGGGGAGATAAACGGTAATCTTTGAACATCCATAATAAAAGTATTTTCATCCGTTGGTAGTTTTTTAGCATTAGTTAAAAATGTAATTATTTTGTAAAATACATTTAAAATTAAAATAAGACATTAAACCTGTTTGCCACCTGACCGTTCCAAGTTACTTCGCCTATAGGGTAAAAATGTCTAGATCTAGCAAAAAAGCACATTTTTACAATGATGAAGTAGCTGGCAGTTTGACTGAGTGTAGTCAGATAATTGTTCGTTTGAAATGTGTTATTTTGATTTTTATAATTGGTTTGATTTTTATAATATAATTAATATTTGCTCAAAGTCAAATTGGACCTTTGTGTCTCACCCTGTTCTACATATATACTTTTTATTGAACATACTTTAATTTATCGAATGCTACTTGAAACTTTTCAAAAAGCATGTCAAAGAAGAAATACTTAAATCATTTTCTATCTCTCCTCGCAAAAATTTGAAAATTTTGTATAAGCTCGGTAGTATTATTTACAAAAAGAATCTGAAAAACTTGAAATGTAGTCAATAAGTCGAAAGACCAAAAAAGACTTGGATTGGATTATGCCATGTTTTCTATAGAAAGTGTATAAATCTTCCAGTTTGATTGTATTGACAAAATATAGACAAACTAATGGAGTTTATTGTTTTTATAATACCTCATTATATATATCATTCAAATAACACATCATCCTTACACACTTAAAGTATTAATATTTTTGATTCTCTAGGTCTAGAAATTGTTTAGAATATACCTTACTTAGCAAAACAACGTTTGCCGGGTCAGCTAGTATTTTATATATTTTCATCGATTTTAAAAAATATATCTGGGATGAAATATTTGCTTTTTAGAAAGTTTAACTATTTAAAAACATTTCAAACATTAAAACTGTGCAAACCTTCATCAATATTTTCCAGAAGATCGTACCCTGCTCCTTCTTTACCAATTTCTACCACACACACAGAGAAAAATTCAGGATCAAGGTTGTTAAATACATTGCCTTTGCCTTTGCCTTTGTACGTGTCGCCCACCTCACGAATCATCTCGCAGAGGCGGCCGCCTACGCGCTCGTTAAATCGTTCAGCGGTCGGCGTTAATTTTGGATCTTCGCCCTCTGAACGATATACTCCTAGAACTAGTCCTTTTTTTGGACACGAATCCGAAAATCGTCGTGCAAGTAGTCTGCTTTATAAAAATAATATTTAATTTGTTTAATTTGTTTATAGGTACATTGTACATTTCATATTTCATAAACTTGCTACTTCGAATTCATGCAAATGAAAAACTTGTGCACATATTAATTTGTTACCTCAACAAGATAGTTTACGGCTTGCATTAATCATTCTTTTTAAAATTCTATTTATATAATTAACAAAAGTCTTACCTTCGGGAAATGGAAGACAGCAACGCATATTTTCGCAATGCACTTAGATTTTTTGTCAGAGACATTATGAAATTTGGCTATAAACTGATACAAATGTTTGCCACTTAAGATAATATAATTTTATAAAAAAATATTTTTTAAAAAATATAAAATTCTAATCGAGAAAAATAAAACATAGCGAAAAATAAAACAATCTAAACGTCAGTAATATAATATATGGCTTCCTTTGATAATTTAAAATTAATTATTAATTTACAATGACTTTTGTAATTTATGCATAGACTAACTACATGTAGTATAAGGTCTATGACTTTATATTTTTATCAACTTTCCGTAGGGTAGTTATAGTAATGGGCCAAAAATCGAAAATGAAAAATTTTGCATTTCTCGACGTTTTGAAGGTTTCTGAACATTTTAGCATACATTTTCAGGCGCACGGATCAGCCGATTTAAATGGTTCAAAAAACATTCGATTCCCATTGTTAGGGAGATGTACTGATTAGTTTTTTGCAAAGGCAGGTCTAGCCGTTACGGAGATACGGAACAATAAATGCAGAAAATGCAAATCGAGTTTTTGAAAGAACGGAGTATCCGATCTAAATGATCTAAAAAACATTCAATTTATAATAATTGGGAGAAGAGGTAGTTAGTTTTTAGTAAAGGCAGGTCCAGCCATTTCAAAGATACAGAGCTAAATGTGCAAAAAAGGCAGTTTTTGAGAGAACTAAGCGTTTGATTTGAATTATTCAAAGAACTTTCTGCTTGTTTCAACAAAATAATTGCTTTTGGAGAAAATTTTTTTTTGTTTCTAATTTTTTTTTGTATGTCGAAAATAATTCAGATTTTAATTTTAATTCTGTTCTAATATACTTTAAACAAATAATTTCAACTTTACAATTCAGTTTATATAATTCTTATAAATATTAAACAATGTTACAATATTTATAAAAATCTATTTGAAAACATACAATATTATTCGATCATTACGTTACGGTACAGGAAGTTCCAGCAATTTGCCTTAAGGCACGATGCCATACACTACTATTTTTTATGTTACAACTGTTAAATAACATTGAGTATTAGGGTCCGATGCCGTAATTAAAATACATAATAAATTTAAAGGCTAATATATTGCTATTATGATTTGTTGTAACATAAAAAATGCACCAGTAATTAGTGAAAATAAACAGCATTTCCTTATCTATGAAACATTTCCTTATCTATGATAAACAGTAATAAAATATTAATAACTTATTACAGAAAATAATGAAAATGTTTGGAAATTCTTTTTTGATATTATTGTAGGGCATTATGGTTTTGGTGTGATTGGGCGTGCTTCTGAAAATTCCTAAATATTAATAAAAGCTATTGGAATTAATAATATTTTTGCTTGTAATTCTCTGACGATCCGTTTGCGAGTTTTGGTATCCCTTCGTTGTTTGAAAAGTATGGTCATTATTTTCAATTTTCTATAAAATTTGCTTAGCGTTCAACCAAATCGTTTTAAGTACAACAAAATAAAAAAAGTTTCATGCTTCTATAAATAACGTTTATTTTTTATTCACATTACAGTTGTTTTAATGCAACATTATGCTTATAATTGTAAAATAAAATTCTACAATAAAGCGACAAAAGTGCATAGAAAATGAAATAGCTTTCAACTATAAAGATAAAAGCAGATGTGTAGTTTATAGATTGCAAGCTTCAGCATGTTACATTTTGGAATATAAAAATGAAAATAACGTGCAAGAAAAGTTTATATATACATATATATATATATACATACATATATATATATATATATATATATATATATATACATATGCATATATATATATGTATATATATATATATATATATATATATATATAGACAGATATGCACACAGTATTACTAACACACACTTGTCGCACATTACATGTCATATCTATACAAGCGCAGACACATACACAGAAACACAAAAATATATTCTCATACACTTATATATATGTATATATAAATACATATTTATATGTATGTATATATGACCTATAATTTGAAGCAATGAGATTGCTTATTAGATTTATAATTATTTGTTAACACATTTCTAATACCAGCTGCATTTTGCATTTGTTAATTTATATAATTATAAGTAAGCTGTCATAATTGCAAAATATAAAATAATAGTGCTCAAATAAAAAAATGTGTAGTGCAATTATATAACAAAGAAACCACAGTTCATTTTTCTTTTTTAGTAGGTAGAGTCGAGCACTACGATTCATGCCACTTCCGTCAATGTTTGTGATATAAAAATCAATACAGCAGCAAATCAGATTTAAATTTTTATACTTTTAAACTTTTCGCAAAACTTCGACAGTACTGACAAGGTCTTTGGAATTTAAAATCAGTCGATTAACAAAACGGATCTACATGAATCAGTGTGCAAAGTATCAGATCGTTTGTGGAGTTTTAAAGTGTGCTGCTTATCCGTTTCTTTCCGTTGTAGATGGCAACGTGGCGAGGTAATCGAGCGCTTTCTGGATCTCTGGTGGAATTGGAGGAGGTGTTGGCAGATGGGCGCCCTGCGGTACGAAGCCCAAGACGTCGTCAGCAACGTAGTTTAGCTGGATTGGCGTGCCGTCGGGTGATGTGTAGCTGAAGGCTCCTTGGACAACCACTACGTCGCCGCCTTGCGGATCAGATGAGCGTTTCAAGTTACCCTAATACATTTCACAAATGGAAACAGTCAAGGTAAAGTAACAAAAATATGAAACTTCAAAATTATTTGTATTTACGAAAAGTATAGTTTGGTATAGGTTTGGTTAATATGGAACAATTATGAAATAAATTAAATTTGAAGTAGAGATTTCCTCTCTATAGAGAATTGGTTAAGTAAGATCCTAAAGACTGTAGGAGTATTGCAGTGGCAATGTTAACCTACTTGTTCATCGCTTTTGATTCCATTAGAAGTCTCATAGCTGCTTATATAACTACCGTCAGGCTGCAGGTCAAAGTTTTGTCGTATTATTGTTGCTTGAGACTCGTCTCCTCCACCGCCCCGCTGTGGGGCCGCTAACACCGAAACCAAAATACTGCATAATATTACCTTAAAAGGAAATTTGTTGAAATTAATTAATTGTTACAAATTTATAATATATATATATATATATATATATATATACTAGCTGACCCGGCAAATGTTGTTTTGCTAAGTAAAGTATATTCTAAACAATTTCTAGAGAATCAAAAAAAAAAAGTACTTTAAGTGTATAAGGATGTGTTGTTTGGATGCTATATACAATGCGGTATTATAAAAACAATAAATCCATTATCTATATTTTGTCAATACAATCAAACTGGAAGTTTTATACACTTTCTATAGAAAACATGGTATAATCCAATCCAAGTCTTTTTTGGTCATTCGACTTATTGATTACGTTTCAAGTTTTTCAGATTCTTTTTGCATTCTGTGTTTTGTGTATAATTGTAAATAATACTACTGAGCTTATACAATATTTTCAAATTTCTGCGAGGAGAGATAGAAAATGAATTGAGTATTTATTCTTTGACCTACTTTTTGAAAAGTTTCAAGTAACTAGCTACTTCATCATTGTAGAAATGTGCTTTTTTCACGTCTTTCAAAAATTTGTTATCTAGACCTTTTTACCCCATAGACGGGGTAACTTCGAACGGCCAGTTTTTGTGTATAAATAAAAGGCAAAGCTGTAAACAATAAAAATTAGTAAACTAATAGTGTATGGCAACGTGCCTAAAGGCAAATTGTTAGAACTTCCTGCAGCGTAACGAAATGTTCGAGAAATATTAAATGTTTTCAAATAGATTATTATAAATAATGATGTTACATTGTCTAATATTTATAAGAATTACATATACTGAATTATAAAGTTTAAATTATTCATTTAAAGTATGTAAGTGAGCTTAAAAATTTCAGCCAGAATTAAAATTAAATTTGAATCATTTTCGATGTACAAAAAAAAAATTGAAAAATGTTTTTTGAACCATTCAAATCGGTTGATCTGTGCGCCCAAAGACGTGGGCAACAAATTGTGGACATACAAAACACACACATCTATTTCATCTGAGGTATGCCAAAATGTTCAGAAACCTTCAAAACAAGGTGACAATTTAAACTAGTGGGGCGCATGGCATCGTGCTTTAAGGCAAATTGCTGGAACTTCCCGTACGAAAAATTCTGTGCATTTTTCTCCATAATTAACGGACGTGTGGTTACTTTAATTCATTTTCAAATGAAAACAAAGTAGGGTAATTTAAAGATGGTTTAATTTCATAGTGCTATAGGGTTTCATTAATTAAGAATACCAAATTTATATTCCACTAAATGAAGGCTTGTATGGATTTAAAATAAATTAAAAAAAGCATTTATACAATTTTATTGATATAACGCCTATTTTTTAAACCAAACTAATATATATATATATATATTATTTTTAAAAACTGATCATTTGAACAAAAACACTGAAACAAAAAATATGCTTATAATATCAATATTCTACAGCAGTTATATTAATTTAATTAAAATTGTATTGTATTACAAACGTTCTTTCATATTTTTTATTAAGTATGTCGTTAAATTGTATCCAAAATGTTTACAATAAACACTTTATCACATGGGTGGCTCCCAAAATTACATTTGAAGATATTAATCGTCTTTTACGTTTGCGAGTGATTATGATCCGCCAACAAAGAAATTAAAAGTACAATTGAAGAATTAATAATAGCAACAATAGTTGTTTGACTTTTAATTTACTTGCGAACACATGTATTTAGCACGTCGAAAGTTTTGTGTTTTGCCTTGTGTATGTAACAATAAGTAACACGAGGATTCGACTTTATTTGCACACAATAATGAGACGGCGAAGATTTATTTAAGTATAGTTAAAGAAGTTTTTTAATGTGAGCTATAGAATCTTCGTTTGTTGTATAGTCGTATGCTCGTATTTAGTATCTAAACACTCTTCTGATTTTGAATTTTCAACCCCATGCCTGAATTTGGTCTTGGATAAAGAGTCAAAAGTATATTCGAATATTCGAATACTTGAATCGAATAGATCATTTTGTTTGAAATTTTGTTGTAAGTTTAACATTAGTAGTTATTGGTCATTTACCAAGTTTTTGCTTAGATAATTTAGCTCACAATCAGCCATAATGATGATATTTTTTCAAATGTGTGCGTTGAGTACGGTTGTGGCATGTATTTCTTGAAGGTTAAACAGATAAAAAAAAATCACTTAAGTAATACGAAAGAAAAAGGAACAAAAAGAATGCAAAGCGATTTTACAAAAAAATAGTAGTAGACAAATGTTCAAATTACCATAAAATATACTTTTGTCCCAGCTAACTAGTAAATTAATAAAATTATTGCTCCCCTACAAGTGTGTGTTTGCGCACTTAAAATGTGGGTGCGAAAACTTTATTGTTGAAACAAATAAGTAGTTAAAATTTTTGTATAAAGCTAATATTCACTTGACATCCATGAAGTTCATTATACACAGTTACACACGTATCGGGAAATTCATGCAACTTGTCTTAATGCAAAACAAACATCTAGTTATTTTGATTTAAATAAAGATATGTTATTTTATTTTAAGATTTCATTATTATGATACGTATTACTGATAAACTAATAGACAAAAGAATGACAACAAAATGGAAATATGATTATTAAAATAGTGAAATATATATTAGTTGGAGCAATTGTGATTTGTGAAGATCTCAAAAATAGCAGTAAAGCATCGAATATTTAGTACCAAGCACACGTTTTCATGACATTCCAATACAATTGCATATTGCGTGTTGTTTGTGAGAAAATCTCTGTATTTCACCAAGAAACAACGAAACATCTTGTGAAACAAATCCCATTAGAAGCACGTATATTATGTTGTCTTTATTTTCTTTGGATTAAAGCAAATCACAAACATACGCTTATTTATTTGAATACTAGATTTAATTGTTGTGATTAATATCATCCAATATCAATAGAATATTTTATCATTCTAAAGGAAATATACCTGGAATTAATTCTTAATTTCAGACACTAACTTGAATGAGTATAAGAATAATTCATAACTATCGGACTTATTACTTATTAACTAAACCTATGTACGTTTTATGAATTTAAAAATGAATGTTTCGACATTCAGTCAGTTTCATCAATACTTATACAATGATTCATCACTGCCAAGCCCACATCATTATATCAAAAGGGCGCATACTTTTGCTATTTGTACGTTAGCCGCAGATTGATCAATTAATAAACGGTTTTTAATAAGTATTTTCTTCATATAATTTTTATCTATTGTGTTAATAAATATGGACCATTAAATTAAGGCAATTTAGACACATTGAAAAATACGATATTTATATTGAAAATTTAACGGGATGTAAGGATATTTAAATAAGACATTACACACTATGCACTCGAATTATTATTTGAGCGATATAATTTCTTTTTAAAAACTTTGTTTTGAGCATAAAAAATGTCTGAAAATATTGCCTACCAAACCTGCATTGACAAAATTTTGTGCAGTTATTGAATTTAAATTGTCAAATAACATACTTCGCCGTATTACGATTTTAATTTTTGGATTTTTTTTCTACTAGATTGTGAATAGTTTATAGTTTATAGTTTATAGTTTGGTGAAAAGTCTCAAACATAAAGAAATTTTACCACTAAACGCTTTGTACGTTACATAATCATGAGCATTACCACTCAACTTCTGAGTGACTTTGAACATGGGTAACGCATATTTAAGCTAAAATATGAAAAAACTAAAACTATGAATATATATAACGGCAATAAAATAGAAGAATATAAATTATCCGAACACTTCGGGTTCGAAACTCCCCTAAACTTAACTTGATGAAAACAAACTTAATACTAACCTAGCTTTTTCTTTGTAATCATAACTTAATAAAAACTCTGATATGATGAAATACTTGAGAACCATTAGATATTTGAATCGAAGAATGTAGCATTGGATGTAAGTGCTAGCAACATGAAGCTATTCCAAGGAAACTTGAAGGTGGCAAAATGATTATGATTGACGATTTGAAGGATGAAAGGAATGGAAAATATTGAAAGGTGTTGGTTGGATGCGCTTGTCAAATAAATATGACAAATAAGCAAAGAAGTTTTAAAGGAATGACGGTTAAATAAATGCCACTCATGTATGTGTTGCCAAAAATGAGATACAAGAGGAAATAGTGCTTACGTGCACTTTGGATAAATCTATGTTCGGGTAGGCGAGTTTTTGCTATTTGTATGCATTTTAATGCTATTATATGCATTATTTTCATATATTTATATGTATATATATATGTGTGTGTGTGTGCGCGTGTGTGTGTGTGTTTGCATAAACTCAGGCACGCGTGCATATAGCTATAGGTATAAGCGGCGTGTGCAAAGTGATTGTGTAGGATTGAGTTTTTCAACCTCTACAGTTAAGCTGAAATAAGCAATAGATACATTGGTTCATCGTTTTATGATAGGAAAATGTCATTGTATAATGCTGGTGGCCTTTACATAACATCACTGAAGAAAGTTATGCATTTCAAGTGTGTTATGCAAAATCAACGCGCTTAAAGACACATATATCTTTCCATTTATTTTTGACCTTTAACCCAATCAGAAATCTAATCTTGTGAAATACCAACTAGTGCATGGAATTAAATTTAGTTATGCCACGACATGAAAATATGGCTCAGAAACATAAATAGCATCTGCAGCAAAGTAAGGATTGGATGGGGCTCCACTCGAAAAAAAAAAATACGAAAGCTGAGTTAAACTCTAACTCAGGAACCGATTCTGTCATAAAATAGACCAATGTTACGTAGGCGCTTCGTAGCACTTCTCATACAAAATCGTACTAAAACAGTCAAAATGGCATGTATTTGCTGTGCGATCAGGCGTTTTACACATAAAATGCAACCTCACTCATATGTTATTAAGCCATATCACAAAAATTATGCGTTTGACATTAGTGCGTTCTAGGTTAGGTTTTCTATATGAAATCCCTGACTGCACGGGCAACCACATGGCATTTTAACAGTATTTAGTACCATTTTGTATGAGAAGCGCTTCTTAATAAAGCCCCTACGTAGCATTGGCTTATTTTACTGCAGAATCGGCCCCTCAATTTTAGTGTCACACATTCATCATTATCTCTTATTTCGCAAGAACCCGACGAATTGGAAACTATAGTGATATTATAATGATATATGATATCAATATAGTTCAGAAATATCAATTGATTCTTTATGTGCAAGATATATTGCTATAGAAAGAATTGAATTTCGTTTAAAATTTTTATCGTATTTTATAGTATTATTCAATAGGTAAATTAGGACTAACTAATTATGCATATTGCAGTATTCCAATTTGTGTATTTTATTTCTTGAAATGACATAGGTCACAAAAAATAGTAGTCTGTATTAGATGTGCGGCATATGTTTTCCAATGTAGTTTTTACCGCTGAACATGCATCTAAATTTAAAATTGGGGTCAAAAGGCAAAAAATGAAAAAAAAAAAACTAAAAAACGACGAAATTTACGATTTAGTAATTTTTCTGCATAATAATTAAAGTCCTATAATTTCTGTGGTTTCCTGGCCCTCTTTACCCTAAATGACTACTGAGTTTCAATTGATCTATCGAGTTTTTTGTGTAATTCAGCAGTAATTTCTAAACATATTTACTCCCCATTGCTCTTGGTTTATCTACAACCATGTTTGCAATTTGAATATCTGAAATTTTGTTGGAAATTACTATTGTGTTTTGCAAAAAAACTTAATAGATCATTTAATTCAAAACTCATTAGTCATTAAAGGTAAAAAGGGTCAGAAAATGACAGAAATTATAAAATTTTAAGTGTCATGCAGAAGAATTACTGGATTGGAAATTATGTCATTTTTCTTATTTTCTTCTAAATTTTTTCACATTTGACCCCTCATTTTGACTTTTTATTCGTATTCAGCGGTAAAAACTATATTGGAAATGCAGACAACTTTTTTTCTGGACCTGTGTGATTATTACAACAATGAATAAAACTTCTTATAGAAGTACTTTTAAAATATTTTATAACAATAATTTTTTGATAATAAAAGGAATATCTCAAAATTTTTAAAGGCTTTATTATTAACTTCCCGTAGGGTAAGTTATAGTAATCGCAAAAAAATCGATAATCAAAATTTATTTGAATAATTTATTGAGTATTTATAAATAATTAAGTTTATTCATAAATAACAATATTAGTCAATCAGTGATTCTGGAAAAAGTATTTTTTCTTTGCAGTTTAAAACATCGTCGATAAAATTTTGTACTAAAAGTTAAGACAGTTTTTTTATATTCTGAGATTTTGAATATTGATACAATTTACATAAAAGCAATGAAATAGCTTGCACATCATTAAAATTTCATACGAAATAAATATGTCATAGGTAGGCATGCTTTCTGGTTGATAATATTTTGCGTGTTAGTATATTTTAAGATATTGGAAAATAATATGAAAAAATACGATAAAGGGTTTTTTAAAATAAAGTATAAACAAATAATTTACAAGAGTTTGAATAATTTAAATCAATTATTCATATTGTATTTGAATAATTCAAATCAATTATCATATTATTGATGTATCTTTTCAGAAAAGTCGGCTTGGCGTCCTTCCACTCATATTAATATTTATTAAAAATGATTGATGTGAAATAATAGCAATTGAATAATTTCTATTAATTCATTCGATTTATTAACCATATTTGTCTTTATGTTTTTGTGTGCAACCTGATTTAAATAGTTTAAAGTAAGAGATTTTAATTGTAAATTCGCTAGCTAAACATGCAGCCATGTTTAGCAATTTTTTTTCACCGAAAGACATATTCTAAAAGATCAAATTCGAAAAATGTCTTTTATTTTTATTTTTCCTGGGATTTGTATTCTTTCTCGAATTTATGAATGCAACTTTTCTAGACTGTGGTAAAGCAAGTCTTTGATTAGTATGAATAATTGTTTAAAATATTTTATCTGGATTCCTTCCCCGAATTATTTATTTCTATTGCAATAAAAAAACATTGTTTTTATAAATTTGAAGAAATCGAGGATGTTTATATTTCTTTGAAAAAAATTGTTTTTGGTAAACATATTAATTACAAAGAAAGGTTTCTTGTTTTTTAATTTCAAATATATAGTGATACCAATCACTAAATTTTCACATGTAAGGCAATTGTTCACTCTTTTCGATTTCTTTGTATTTGGCTAATTAATGATCAATTTAGATTTAAAAATAGCAATCAAGGTTGTTAGTTGACTTAGTAGTTGACTAATTATGAATATTTTTTATTTATTACAAATGTTTTAGTTTCTAAATTATTTTGAGAAGGTTAAATTGCTTCAGCCCGTTCTGTAATTTGAAACTTTTAAAAGCTTTACAATAAAAAAAAAAGATTTTTGAGAAATTTGAAACTATCTAAAAAGATGGACTTTTTTGAAAAAAATGACTTTTTTGTATCATGAAATTGTTTGAAAATTTTTAATTTTTTTCAAAGCAATTGCGGTGCGTAGCCGTTTTAGTGACGAAATATCGAAGCGCTTAAGCGCCTCGACGTAGAAATGTAAACAAAATTTGTACTTAATATTAAAATCTTTATAAAATATCTGATAATTTAATGTGCATATGTCTAATGGTCACTTTTGACCGCCAAATGGCTTGTTTTTACTTTTTCTTCACCAATTTTATCAGTTGTTTATTTTGTCAATACAAGTGAAATGTTATACAAATTAGTCAAATTGGGCGCTCGGTTCTTTCAAAATCTGAATTACCATTTTTACCACTGTTTGCTTCGTATCATCAAAACGGTTGGACCTGTCTTTACCAAAAAGTAATCAGCACGTCTTCCCATGGATAGGAATCGAATGGTTTTTTTTGAATCGGTTGATCCGTGTTATCGAAATTGTCGGCTAAATATTTTATCCGCACATACATACGCACACGCATACATACATACACACATACATACATCCATCAACTTTTTCTAATATATGCCAAAATGTTCAGAATGATTTGAAACGTAAAGATATATAAAAATTTCATTTTTTTTGCGATTACTATAACTTACCCTAAGGGAAGTTAATAATGCAACGATTAAAAAATTATTTAACGAAAATAATAACGACAAAATTTTTATAAATCGCGAATCGTTTTGATTAAAGTAATTAATCCTTTATATAGTATATATTTTTAGCACTACTAAAAACTAATATTTATAATCCATTATATACCGCTCTGATTTTAAAGTTTAAAATGTAATATAACTATAATACTATAATATCAAACGCCATAATATCAAATAATGTTTTTGAAAAGAAAGAAACTAATAAAACATTATGAAATTGATATGTTAAATTGTATACAGAATTAGGTCAGTCATACTGATAGGTCTTCCCATTGGAATAAAAAAGTGTAATCGTTCGTAAATCAACTGGGTATAAATTCTCCGAAATGTAATTCTGTATGTAATAGATATTATTGAATGGGCAAGCTTAAGCAATTTGTCAATTGGCAAAATGCCGTCTGTGTACACGTAGCTAATTATTAATTTAATGACATCGTGTACTTTTTGAATAGTTCAGATTCTCACGGTACAATACACTAGAAAGGATAATGATATCATGATGTGTACGAACAAATAATATGTATATGTATGTATATTTAAATATATACGTATATATGTATATATATACGCAAATTTTTCACAAATGGTGAGATATTTATTGCGAAGAATTATCCAACGACCTGGAAATTGGAAAGGAATTACTTCTTTATTCGGATCATCTCCAGTACAAAAATTAATATGAATGTAATAAGTATAAATAGGAGAAAAAATATTATTAACTAGAAATCACTATATTTTGGTGATTGCATACGGTATGTTTCGGAATATTTTTCAATTATACTTTTAATTCACCATTTTTTCGCTGTTGTTATTTTGAGTAATTTAATTAAATATTACTATTTAATGAATCATGTATTTGTGACGATTATTTTACCGAGGAAGAGCCAAATCAAACCCCGAAACTTACACCATTTAATTTTTTTTTTATAAAAACTAGTAATTACAATTCTTATGTATATTCAAATTGGTATATGTATAATTATTATATGTTCTTGCGTTATTGAAACATATTAGTCAAAATTTAGCCGTCAATAGGTGAAATAAATAATGGAAGTTGGGGCATATTGAAATTTTGATTATCTATCTTTGTAATTATCGCCAATCAATTATTAAGATGAGAATCGCAAATATAGACATATATATATATATATATATATATATATATATATTAGGGTGGTTTTTAATATGGACATTTTCGAATTTCCTTGTTCCCAACGGCTCAAATAGTTCCAAATTGATAAAAAAACAATTCTCTGAAAGTTTTATCTCTTAATATTATCTTTTAGATAGATAGAGCGCAATTCAATCAAAGATTTGTGTGGAAATAGCATGAAAATTTTTTCAAAAATTTTGCAGAGCGTCGAATTTTCAATAAAAAATGATACGAATTTTCACTTTTAATTCGTTTGTCGGTAAGTTATACATAATTTTTTTTTTTAATTTTTAAACATTTTTTCCATGCTATTTCTATACGAAATTTGATTGAATTGCGCACTATCTAAAAGTTAATATTAAGAGCTAAAACTTTTAGAGAATTGTTTTTTATCAATTTGGAACTATTGGAGCCCTTGGGAGCAAGGAAATTTGAAAATGTTCATATTAAGGACCATCCTAATTATATATATATATATATATATATATATATATGTGTGTGTGTGTGTGTGCGTGTGTGTGTATATATGTATATATAGGGGAGGGCAGGGCACAAAGATTCAATTTGACTCTGATCAATTATATTGTGAAAACCAACCAATTATATAACAACAAGGAATCTATATCTAACAAAGAATATATCTATATCTAATCTTTATTTGACTATGTTCAGTAAAACTCCCAGCTAATTCATCATTGTATAAATGTATTTTTTTGCTGTTTTTCAAAATTTTGTTACTCCATTTTTACCAGGTAGGCTTGTAAAATGGGGCGAGAAAAATGTCTTATTTTTAATTTTGAAGACATTTTACCAATGTGTACTACTGTACTATACTTTCGATCTGGTGTTTTGTCAGAAATATTCATAGGCAGAGTTGGTATAACTATTTATTTAATTTATCGCTTGTAATATTGTTTTCTTTTTTATTAACTACTTTTTATTGTTTACGCCTTCACCGGGGTCATTTTTACTCCAGGTTATATACAAAAATACTGTTGAATCAAACTTTAAATTGACAATACATTCCATAAAACAATTAAACATCGTTTAATTTGAAAATATATTGAGGTTTCGTAAACTAAACAACAGTGCTCACAAACAAAAAAAACTAACAGCGACAGAGAATACTTTTGGTATGGATTTTCAAATATTGTCGTGTTTTCCCGATAGCATCGTCGTAAGTATCAAGGTGATGGCTAATTAGACATCTTTTTCCCTAAACTTTCAAATATTGATATTAAAAAAATCTCAACTTGACTTGTTTTTGATATATCGGTGGTGTACCTTTTTACTCCCGGACCTTTAAGCCCCGCTCTACCCTATATACAATAAAAGTTGTATAGCTTCGTAGTTTACCCAATAATAGAAATAATTGATTGGAAATTGAATAATAATTGATTTGAATGAATCTCATATTGAGATTATGAAAATAACCTCATTATGAGTCGTAATAACAAAATTTTATATTTCGATTAGTATTAGTGAAATATTATAACATAGATATAAGAAAAATTCATCAAGTAAAAGAGTTAATTGATATGTAGAGAAGGTGATCGTAAAGTCATTCATTAATACTTCTCTGTCAAATAAATCAACTCTTTGTTGTTAGATATCTATTCTTTGTAATCTCATCTGACGATATGTTGACGTAACCTTTTCGCTTATTAAATTTAAGATTTATTACAAAGTATTGCTATAAAATTAAATTAATTTATGTGTGCTCATAATGTAATTGCGGATATTTTCATTATCTCTGGATTTAATGTTAGTTCTTATTCAAAATTTGATAAGCATGTAAAGTTCAGCGTTTAAAGATTTTTTTGTCTGGCGAGAAGAGGAGATAGTTTAGTGAAAATTTGAAATCAGACACCATGAAAGGGAAAGAAAATCTATTATAATAAATACTAAATTTACTATAGAGTACTGACCATGGGTAATCTATAATTACAACATTTTAAGACACCCTTTGTACTAGTACCAAAATAATGATAACAATGATTTTGCAAAGTAACATATGAAGCCAATATATACTAATCTCAAGTTTCTGAATGAAATAAAAACTTACGGATCTTGATCATCAAAGATAGGTTCACTGGCATTTTATATAAAAAAATACTTAACAATTGATTTAATTTC
Source organism: Ctenocephalides felis (assembly GCF_003426905.1). Classification (NCBI taxonomy): domain Eukaryota; kingdom Metazoa; phylum Arthropoda; class Insecta; order Siphonaptera; family Pulicidae; genus Ctenocephalides; species Ctenocephalides felis. Next base: position 78,852,524 of record NW_020538040.1, on the reverse strand, counting down.
AAATTATTGTCAGGCGTAAATTTATTAACTTCCCGTAGGGTAAGTTATAGTAAACGCAAAAAAATCAAAAATGAAAATTTTTGCTCGTTTTGAAAGTTTCTGAACATTTTGGCATACCTTAGAAAAATTGATTTATGTGTGTGTGTTTGGATACAATTTGTCGTCCACAATTTCGGGCGCACAAATCAACCGATTTTAATGATTCAAAAAACATTCAATTCCTATTGATGAGAAGATGTGCTGATTAGTTTTTGGTGGAGACAGGTCTAGCCGCTTGGAAGATACGGGACAAAAAGTGCCAAAAACGGTCATTCAATTTTTGAGAGAACGGAGTACCCGATTTGAATGATTCATGAAACATGTTACATGTATTGACGAAATGAAAGACTGATGAAATTTTTGGTAAGCCAGGTGTAGCGGTTTCGGAGATACAGAGAAAAAAGTAAAAAAAAGTGATATTTGGCAGTCAGAAATAAGAATTTGATAAATTTTTAGATTTCAGATTTTTTTCAAAATTTTCAAAAATATTCAAAGTTTTATACTTCAAATATGAATTTTATATTTACAAACTAGTTTGAAAATGTAAACATTTCAAATGCGTTATTCTAATCATAAGAAATATATCCTCAGATGGATTTATTCGGCAACCTATTGCTGATGTAAATTTTCTCAAGTGTTTTGAGCGATAAGGTCGTCACTGTATATTTTATGAACGATAAAATATATAGTGATTATAATTATTTATTTGAAACTGTTTAAAATATTGTTATTAAACATTGATCAAAATTACTGATCTTTTTTTCTCGAATATTTAATTCTGGTACGGAAAGTTCCAGCAATTTGCCTTAAGGCACGATGCCATGTACCACTAATTTAATTTTATTGTAGTCAATTTTTTATACTCAGACATTACATTGAATTAATAAAATACTAATTCTTAATATTTAAACGTATTAGTGGTGTTCGAAAGTTTGAGAATATCTAAAGTTGCATCAACCGCCTTTAATTTTCTTCTAAAAATGAATAACCTTTTAATATCATAAAATATTTCTGGGTTGATTACAACCGATGTTCTATATCTGTTTCTGAGAAGTTTTGAGCAAAAGGTTGCGACGATGCGCCTGAGATGAACATTAGATCTCTCGGCGTTTGTAATAGTGAACGGAGTTTTTCAAAAGGGCAAATGCAATCGATAAAAATGATTTTTCAATGTTCACCTTTAAAAAGTGCATAGCGAACGTACCTTGATTGCTGTAAAAAGCATTTCAAATTTTACGTGAAATTATTTAACCTCTTCATAGCATTTAAGGATTAAAAAAAAATTAAATATAGAAAGTTTGTATCCATAAAGATATCCATAGTCAAACTTAATTTTAAATTCAAAATAATTTCGATTATTTATCATAGATACTCCCACGTTTGCTATTATTATTTGCACTGCAATTTTATTATGAAATGTTATAAGATCTTTTCCGTCTATACGTTTATTTTTTATATATATTTTTATAAATTACAATTATTTTGGTAATTTGCTTCCGTGTTCATCTTCTAGCCAAAAAATTGAAATAATGTGAGGGATTTGGTTCACAAAATTAAATTTTATTGACTAGAGAAACGGAAAGTTCCTACTCGAATTTTTATTTTAATTCTGATTTATTTTTGTGTGTACCATTTTATTAAATTTATCATATGGATAGAATTTTCATTATATAAGAACAATTTTAATAGCAGTTTTAATCGTGTTGTGAAAACATTCAATATAAACTTTATTATTTAATATAACAAATTTAAAATGCAACATCTTTTAACGGATTTTTGTTTTAACATTTTTGTATAGGGTAGAGTGGGGTTTAAAGAACCGCGGGTAAAAAGGTCTACCACCAATATCCCAATAACAAGTAAAGTTAAGAATTTTTAACAATAATATTTGAAAGAAGAGTATTTTCTTTTGTTGTTGGGTTTTCTGGTTGAGAGCACTGTTGTTTAGTTTACGAGACTTTATTTTTATAAGTTATAATTTTTTTGGTTATTCAGTTCCGTGTTCAGTTTCTAGCCAAAAAATCGAAGAAAAACGAAAGATTTGGTTCATAAAATTAAATTATTAAGTATTAACTACTAAAATGTAGGAGAGCAACGGAAATTTTTTGAATTTTGATTTTTATTATTATTTATATAATTTAATAAAATGTATCATATAGATAAGATTTTTATAATATAAATGCAATTTTAATATAATGTTTGTAGATGTTTTACAGATTATTAAACACACTCTCATTACAAAATGAGAAAAATCTTTAAACAAGCGTTTGTTACCAAATTCTCATCTTTAATATATGAAAAAATATTGATGTAATCTTAAGATTACATTTACACCACAATGTGGCAAGTTGTTGCTCAACAAATTTATGTACATCCTTCGTTAATTATAAATATTTGCAGAATGTTTCTGAGTTGTTGAAACTACGAACACTCGCATTTAAAATATTTCTTAATGAAGCAATAGGTGCTTAGATTAAAAAAATCTTTAACGTAATGAAAATATGATAAATATTATTTTTGATAATAAAATGCGAATGTGATACATAATTTGAAAATATAAAGCATACGAAAAAAATATCTCTTTCCTCATTAACGTAATTAAGCAAATTTTTAGAACAAAATGTAATAAATATTTATTACTATTGTCGATTAAAATTTAATAAATTTTTCTTGTTTCTTTTCGGTACCTTTACTAATTGGTAAAGGTATCTATTAATTTACCAGGTAATTTTTTTATTAGTATTAGATTGAAATTTTAGTATGTGAGCTTCATATTAATTAATGGGCGCATTTTAATGACGTGCTCCTCTTATGGTATTTTGTGTTTTATATATTTGTAATGAAATAAAAAATAGTAGAAGAATATATATAATAAAGGTCTCAAAATTGGGGTGCTCATGGTTAATGAAATAAAAATAAATGAATTAATATAATTATAAGAACTATATACTATATATTTATATATATATATATATATATATATATATATATATATATATATATATGGGTGGTTTTTAATATGGCCATTTTTGAATTTTATTGCTACCAAGGGCTTAAATGCTTCCAAATTGATGAAAAAATCTCTAAAAGTTTTAGCTCTTAATATTAACTTTTAGATAGTGCGCAATTCAATCAAAGCTTCGTATGGAAATAGCATGGAAAAATTTTTGAAATTTTAAAAAATGTTTTTTACTTGGCGACAAATGAGTTAAAAGTGGCAATTCGTGTCATCTTTTATTGAAAATTCGACTCACTACAAAACAGGTATTTTATAATTTGTTTTGTAGAGCGTCGAATTTTGAGTAAAACTCATTCATTTGTTTGCTAAGTTATATCTAAAAAACATTTTTAATATTATTATTTCCATACAAAACTTTGATTGAATTGCGCACTATCTAAAAGACCATGTTAGGAGCCAAAATTTATTGACGATTTTTTGTATCAATTTGGAAGCATTTGAGCTCTTGGGAGCAAGGTAATTCGAAAATGTCCATATTAAGGACCACCTTAATATATATATATATATATATATATATATATATATATGCATATTCGGATTACACGATAATCCGGCATTTATTCGAAAATTTCGTTATTTTTTCAAACATGTGCAATTTGCACGAGAAACGAAAACACGTAACACTAACTCTCAATCAGAAACTAGAAACCGTCAAACGGATAGAAATCTACCTTTTTTTTTTAAATTAAACATGTTTTTTGTCGAGAATTTTAAAATATTTAAATATATATTATAATAAATGTACAATGAGTTTTGTTGTTTGTATTAACTACTGATTTGGTAGTTTAGTTATTAACTTAATTGTTTTTATAATTATCGCCCGATAGTTCGACGCAGGGGTCAGTCCCGAGCAAGCCGGACTATAGGACTTTTACCGTAATAATATATATATATATATATATATATATATGTATGTATATATACATATATTCAGTTCGATTTTAATAAATAATAATATAATGATAACATTTTATACTGACTATTCTCATGATTTATGTTCGTCGTTGTTTGAGAGCACCAATTATAATAAGCACTAAATCTACTAGTCGTTAACAAAAATAATAATAATATTTTGTGTAGCACTACTGTTTTATTTTTTCGAGCAGTTTCACTTATAGCCTGACAGTGCCATCGGTTTGGTCGGGTGTGCGCCATTTATAGACGGGTCAGGCGGTTCGCAGGATTCACCTTTTACCCCCGCTTCTCTCTATTTAATGGCGCAGACACCAGAATGCTATTACTTTATCTCTTTTTATTGTGCTAGACGGCGAATCTGATATATTTCGACCTAGTTGGAAGCTTCATTAGCTATTTCACTCATAATATGAATTAATTAAAATTGTTATATTGTTCTTGCATATGTATGAATTATTATTTTTAATGTTTTCTGTTCACTCGTTGTATAATGATTAGTGAACTTATTCGAAATATATAGATACCAACTCTGTAATAATCAGATATGTCGCAAGACGTCCAGGTTATAGACTACTTTAGGATTCTGTTGATCCTGGACTCGATCCATAGCTGACGAATTTAACCTCCGTATATTTAAGGGAAAATGGTGCAGTTCTAAATACAAAACCGAAGTATATACAAGATCGATTCGGATATTTCATTCTTGTTCTCATCAATTTTAACACGTTAATCGCCATATCAGCGTTAGTCATATGTCTGACTCAAAAAAGTTCTAAATGCGCCAATCTGTGGCATACCAATCACAGATGTCCGATGCAAACGATATATTAACTTCCTGTAGGGTAAGTTATTGTAATGGGCCGAAAATCATAATTGAAAATTTTTACATTACATATCTCGACGTTTTGAAGGTTTCTGAACATTTTGGCATACCTCAGAAAAAAATGATGTGTGTGTGTGTATGTTTGAATGGATACAAATTTCTAGTCACGTTTTCGGACGCACGGATCAACCAATTTGAAGGGTTCAAAAAACATTCGATTCCTATTCATAGGGAGATAAGCTGATCAGTTTTTGGCAAAGGCAGGTCCAGCCTTTACGGAGATAAATAGCAAAGTGTGCAGAAAATAGAAATCGAGTTTTTCTAAATCTAAAAATCATTCAATTAGTAATGATTGGAGAAGTGTTATTCGTTTTTGGCGAAGACAGGCCCAGCCATTTCGAAGATACGGAGCTAAATGTGCAAAAAATGGCAGTTTTTGAAAGAACTAAGCGTTCGATTTAAATAATTCAAAGAACTTTCTGCTTGTCTTAACAAAATAATTGATTTTGGGGAAAAAAAAAATTTGGTTTCAACTTCTTTTTTCAAAAAAAAAAAATTTTGTATATCGAAAATAATTCAGATTTTATTTTTAATTCTGACTATACTTCTAATATACTTTGAACAAATAATTCCAACTTTGCAATTCAGTTTATATAATTCTTATAAATATTAGAAATGTTACAATATTAATAATAATCTATTTGAAAACATTCAGTATTCCTCGAACATTTCATTATGGTACGGGAAGTTCCAGCAATTTGCCTTAAGGCACGATGCCATACACGCCACTAGTTTACAGTATGTTTCGAAAGCTTGGCCTATCAGGAACAAACCCTGAAAATTTCTAGGCTTCCTAGAAAAAATGTTTTAAAATAGGGTCATGTCAGTCATATATGTGTGACGTAAAATATAGTGTTTATCGAGGAATTTTGGCAAAAAAAAAATTTATACAGTTTCCTTAATACATTTTCTGATATTATCGTGGCGATTAACATGTTGAAAAGTTTTAGTCGATACAAGTTCGACTCAGATATTTTATTTTGTTCTCATCAATTTTAAAATTTTTTAGTCGATACAAGTCTCTCGTTCTGTAATTCCGAAACGGTCTTTCAAAAATAATTTATGTCTACTGAGATTTAGTACTTATGATCAATCTCTATACTCTGCTATTTTAAAAAGCCGATGATAATTTTTTTTTTATAATTTTCGATGTCTCTGTATATGTATCCGTCCGCCACGATTAAGGAAAAGCGCTGCCGTAGTTAAGCCACATAACAATTTTTTTCGAAAAATAGAAAAAATAACTAGAAGCAAAGAGTTTTTAACTTTCCGTAGGGTAAGTTATTGTAATCGTTAAAGTTTGAAAACGGTCAATTTTACCGGCGTTGGTACTTACAGTGTTATTGCAACTTCTCAAAATAGTTACATGAATCATCTGAAATCCTTAAAAGATTTGCTTTTGGCAAACATGAGTTATTTGTATAAAACTTTGATCAGAACCAAAAGCATTAAAATTTTGTATATACTTTAAAAATTAAAAAAATTATATAGTTGTATTTGTTGTTAAAATAATTTAGTAACATGGAATTAAAACAATTTATAGGATATATTTTGGAGTAGGGAAGATGATGGTAACTGCGATACATTTGACAAATTGTCATGCCGCAATTTAAAAATATAATTTTCTTATTTATAATTATGTCATTTGTGATATATCTGTTAGAGCAATGAATAATATAATTTTGATAGATTTTCTGCTCTAGTGTGAGATATTATCTGACTAATGTATTTGATTAGTTTCAGTTGTTACTTTAATATATTAATAATAGAATCCTCGTCACCATTTTTTTTATTGAATTTATATAATAATATATAAAGACAAAATGATAAGAGTTATGTGCAGAAGTATGTTAACAATTACTATTACTAATACATTACTAACTTTACAAAAAAAACTAAATAATATAATACATTAAAATTAAAATAATTGTATAATTTTAATGAAAGTACTGTTTTATATTTCGTATTTCGAAGTAATTAATTCAATGATAGTTTTACATATTTATATAAAAATTTAAGACAAATTACATTTTATTATTTCGTAAACAGATTAACAAAAAATGATGTACTGGTGGTATAACATCCGGCAAGTTTTGTAACTTCAAAATATGTCGGATGTAAATGCACATCCAAATGTATCTAGTCATTAACGTTTTGTTATTGTCACATATTATATACTTTCTAATGACGAGTTAATTTAGATTTTTTATACCGTAAGGTAAACTGCGGTCTCAATTACTTAAGCTAACCATTTCAATCTGACTCATGGCGATCAATGGTATATTGCAGTGGAAAATCGTATAAGAAATGATGATATTATATTAACATGGTACGAATTGATTACCTTTTATGTGACAACTTTAATTAACCCTTTTCTTGGACGACATCCACATGACATACTTTGTGTAGGGATGTCGTCCCTGGAGGACATATTATGTTAGCGTTTGTTTCAAGATTTGCACTATTTGGTGACGCAGTTTAGATAACTAAATGTAAAGCACAATATAAAGACAAAAAATTTGAATTGTTTGGAAAATGCAATAATTTAGTTTTAAAAAAAAACTTCAAAATGTTTAACCCAAGACAAGTCATAAATAGTAGATTTGATCAATTCAATCTGTTAAAACACATTATTTCGAACGAGCCAATTATTTTTTTTTGAATAGCGTATTTTACTTTTTACTTTTGTAGTAAAAAATAAAAATATAACAAAATGATTATTAACTTCCCGTAAGGCAAGTTATAGTAATCGCAAAAAAATCGAAAATGAAAATTTTTGCATTTCTCGACGTTTCAAAGGTTTCTGAATATTTTGGCATACCTTAGAAAAAATGGATGTATATGTGTGTGTGTGTGTGTGTGTGTATGTGCGTGTGTGTATGCATGTGCGGATACAAATTTTCGTCGACGATTTCGGGAACACCGATCAACCGATTTGAATAATTCAAAAAACATTCGATTCGTATTGATAAGGAGACGTGCTGATTAGTTTTTGGCAAAGTCAGGTTCAGCCGTTCCGAAGATACGGGGCAAAAAATGCCGAAAACTGTAACTTAGTTTTTAAGAGAACGGAGCGTCCGATTTTAATAATTCAAAAAACATTTTACTTGTATTGACAAGGTGAAGAACCGATCAAATTTTTATAAAGGCAGGTCCAGCGGTTTTGGAGATCTAATGAAAAAAGTAAAAAAATGCCATTTGGCGGTCAAAAATGATCATTAGACATATGCACATCAAATTATCAGATATTTTATAGAGATTTTAACAATAAGTAAAATTTTGGTTTACATTCCTATGGGTCCGTACCAATGTTACGCGTTAGACGTCGACGCGGTTTGATATTTCGTCTTTATGCAGTTAAAGCAGTACGATTGCTTTCAAAAAAAGTTTAGATCTTTCAAAATATGTCGAAATAAAAAAACATTTTTTTCAAAAAAAAAAAAATTAAAAAAAAAAAAATTTTTTTAAAAAAAGTAATTTTTTGTCTAATTGTTTGTCAAAAATTATTATTATTATTTTTTCGAAGTAAATTTTTTCAAAAATGTTAATCGTTTTTAAAAAAATAATAATTTTTGGTACGGGAAGTTCCAGCAATTTGCTTTAAGGCACGATGCCTTAATTGCCTTAAGACAGAATTCCACTTACAGCTAGTTACAATTGCATTTACAATCACATATTGCTGGAACTTTCCGTACTGTAATAAAATAATAGGATTATATTAAATGTTTTCGAATATATTATTATAAATAGTGTAACTTATATTATTCGTATTTTATAGAAAATATAAGAGCTTATAAGTTTGACGATTATGTTTACATGAAAAATAAATAATAAAACTTAATTATTCCTTACGAAAGGGAGTTAAAATGAAGAAGCTCATCGTCCAATAATTCTAAGCATTATATAAACTTTGCAAGGTTAAAATTATTTATTATAAGTATTTTAGCTAGCTTTCGTATTTTTTTTTTTTTTAAATTTTGAAATAAAGAAAAAAAATTTTTTGCTTTTCCCAAAAACATTTATTCCTCAACACATGCTAAAAGTTTTTTGAATCATTAAAATCGGATGCTTTGTTCTCTCAAAAACTGCCATTTTTTTACACATTTAGCTCTGTATCTTCGAAACGACTGGACCTGTCTTTGCCAACAACTAATCAGCACTAACCCCCGTAGTAGGAATCGATTGCTTTTTCAATAATTCAAATTGGTTAAGCGATACTCCTGAAAACGTCGAAAAATTGTATCCACACATAAATACACACACATCAATTTATTCTGAGGTATGCCAAAATGTTCAGAAACCTCTAAAAATTAAAGATATGCAAACATTTTTATTTTCGATTTTTGGCCCATTACTATAACTTACCGGCGGGAAGTTATAACATAATAGTATGATAAACAAAAATTATAAATTTGAATATACTGAATACTTAATAAAATATAATATTTTTTGGGTATCGAATGATGATATTCATATTCAATACCAATGATATTCATATTCAATATTTGCTGTTCTGTAGATCATAAAAATATCAAAATGCAATTAATTCAATTAAAATGAACTTAAAATAAATAACCAAATAAATCATTTCTCAAAATATTAAAAACCGTACATTATTCGCATGGAAAAAAGGAAAAGAAATACAAACTTACAATTATATTACTTGTGAAATGAAATCGTTTCCATGAAAATAAAGGATAGTGAAAAAGACGTTTTTTTATTAATAGAAAAGTGGTATTTTCTACTGTATTTCTTGTGAATTACTAAATAAAGTGCGCCTAGATATATGCTGTTTTATATATTTTATCTGTACGTGCTATTTTAAAGTTATCAGGCGGTATTTGTAGGTAATATTTATCAAAATAATACAGAAACATATTTTCATTTTGATACATATTTTAAACATGATATTATTGTAGAATGTCATAATATTAATAATTATGACATTCATATATAGGAAAAATATTTTTTTTAATAAATAGCAAGTATGCAATGCATGTATCTCTTTTTTGAACGAACGCTTTTATAACACCCCATACAAATACACATATAAATTAGTGTGATCCTTTATATGGATATTTTCAATTTTTTTGCTCCCAATGGATCAAATGCTTCCAAAATGATAAAAATCTCTTAAACTTTAGCTATTAATATTAACTTTAAGATAATTCGTACTACAACCAAAGTTTCTTATGGAAATAACATAAGCAAAATTCATTTGTTTTTAGAATTTCATAATTTAGCGACAAGTCAATCAAAATTCTGAGAGTAACATTGTATTTGCTTATTTTAATCATAAATAGAAAATATATGTTGTATATTACATTATTATTATTATGCGGGCCTTTAACCACCGCTCTACCCAACCATTGAAATCACTAAAAAATTTTGCAACTTAATGCATAATTATTGAATTATGGGCTATGTAAGAACCAGTTTTTTTTTAAACATTTTTAATTACAATCTGTCACACTTCGGACATTCAGTAATTGTTTTGAATTTATTATATGGATGTTTGAATGGATGGCAACCCAGTGGTTGTCCAATCCAATTTTGACCAATTAACTATACTCGAAGTATTTGCTGACATTTTTATTATATATATGCGACTATACCTACGAGAGGCGATTTTCACTTGAGACTATATTTGAGATCAAAGTTGCCTGATGTCGGGCTTTGGCGGTAGCGGGATTCGAACCAGCGAACCCGGGACTAGTTGCTGCTAGCCCAAGGTCGAACCGATAAGAACCAGATTAAATGCGTTCGTGTAATTTTCGGAAACGCATATTCTTTATTATGAATTGACCCATTACTATTAAATATATTATGCGCTTGAGCTGTTTGCACTTGAAACCTAAAAAACAATAAAATTGCCTGTGAGATGAGAAAGCGACCGCTTCTTTTGACTCGATTGTTGTTTGAGTGGTATAAAACCACAAGCAAATTCTGTATGTTTTAATAGATTTAGTACCTGTTTTAATAGATTTAGTACCAGGGGTTGAACCATGGGCATGGGTTGATCGGCCTTCCAAAGTTACTGGGGATCGGTCATACATTTGGACATTATTGAGGCGTTCTAAATGAGCCAAAACAGGATTTTTTAAAATTTGACCCAATCGTTGGGTGAATGCACGGGACATCAGACTAATGCTGCATAGCATCAAGCCTTAAGGAAAATGGTGAAACTTCCGTACCAAAAATTAATTTTTTAAAAAAGTTTTTTTTTTTGAATTTGAAAAAACTAGATTTTTGAGAAATTTTAGATTAAAATAAAGACTTTTTTTTATTTTGAAATATTTTGGAAATTTTGAACTTTTTTTCAAAGCAATCGTACTGTTTTAGCTGCCTAGAAACGAAATATCGAAGCGCGTAAGCACCGCTTCGCCGTCTAACGAACAAACGATGTTACGGAACCCATAGAAATGTAAACAAAATTTATACGTATTATTGAAATTTCCATAAAATATCTGATAATTTAATGTGTCTATGTCTAATGATCATTTTTGACCGCCAAATGGCATTTTTTACTAGATCTCCGAAACCGCTGTACCTGCCTTCCGAAAAATTTAATCAGTTGTTCATCTTGTCAATACAAGTAATTTTTTTTTGAATTATTAAAAACTGAGTTACCGTTTTTGGCACTTTTTGCCCCGTATATTCAAAACCGCTAGACGTGCCTTTGCCGAAAACTAATCAGCGCGTCTCCTTATTGATACAAATTGAATGTTTTTTGAAATTGAAATTATTGAATATAATTTTTCAAAGGTATGCCAAAATGTTCAGAAAACCGATCGATTTCTTTGTGATTACTATAACTTACCCTACGGGAAGTTTTAAAATAACATATCAATATTTTATTTGTGAGAATTGTGTCATTGCATAGTATACTGTGCTTTCAATTCAATAACAAATTCTGAAGGTGCGTTAATGAAGTAAATCAGCAATTGTATAAGTCAATTGTAAATTTAACAAAGCGAATTATATTATCCGGTTTACAGCATTTAAAACCTGCAATTATTAAACGAGTTTGTTTCTCACTTTGCGGTCATTGATATAATTTGCCAAACAAGAATAGTGCTGACAGTTGTAAACGTGAGTAATAAATATGCATAATAAATAGATAAAGTTAAAAATATCCAATTCAAGATTTGCACGCGCTCACGCACAAAGAGATTATTCGTTGAGAAAAAAAATACTTTGGAATGCTGTAATACATTCTTACGAAAACACAAACATCTTCATTTAACAAAATCGACATTTAGTTTATTTGACGTATCAAAAAATATTTTATGAATAAATGAATATTTTATGCGCTGAATCGAATAGAAATCGAAAGTGTGAGTGCTAATTCGAGTGATTTCAAAGTTAACTTGGGACAAAGTGCCGCTGAATGGAGAACGCGATCATCGTGGACCTTTTTTTATCTGTCTTTTTTTAAATTTATAATTAGTAAACTATTTAAAATCGATATATGTTATGTCATTCGAGGATTTTAAATTGAATGTGTTACATACAATCGTAATAAATCACTTTTAAATGAAACAAATATTTTATTATCAATATTATTACTTTTTCAATTATTTGGAACACAAACGTTTATTGATTTCTAAAATTTATTATTCATACACAATTAATGAATTACCAGTTAATATAATCGATATAATATATCGATTAATATATCGAAAATAAAATGTTATCAATGCAAAATGTTAATGCATACTCAATTGATGTCATAACAATTTTTACTTATTTAACTAAATGATATATGGAATAATCAAAATTCAAAAAAATGTATGTTTCTTAATATTTGCAGTTAAGAATGTTTGAATAATTTCTATTATTAACTTCCGTAGGGTAAGTTTATAGTAATGGACCAAAAATTTAAAATGAAAATTTTTGCATATAATCACGTGTCAGAGGTTTCTGAACATTTTGGCATACCTCAGAAAAAATGGGATGTGTGTGTATGTATGTGTGGATACATTTTTTGTCGACAATTTTGGATGTACGAATTGACCGATTGGATGGTTCAAAAAACATTCGATTCCTATTGATGATGAGACGTGCTGATCAGTTTTTGA